>NC_133203.1:44698984-44741484 GCF_958299795.1 Porites lutea
AAAGGGGCATTATCGATCATTTGCCCCAGTCTGTCTTATGACGAGGCACTTAATGAAGCTGGTATTCCAACCATTATTTCATATTGCGAGGACATATGTGACAAGGTTTTTAACGCTGCCCTTGGCAACAAGGATAACAAACTTAACAAGCTATTAACTGAAGCTAATAAGGCTCCATATTTACTAAGAAATCACCGACACTTTGCACTTCCAAAGTGGAAGACGGACCGTTTTAAGAATAGTTTTATTTTGTCATCGTGTCTAAAGTACAATTAAATGATAAGGTTTAAATGCTTTTATATATTATATGCATGAATTTTTAATATTTTTAATATTGATGTATTGTAAATTATTCTATTTTTTAGCTTAGTTTTATTTTTAAATACACAATTCAGCCTCTGGCTGCCCATGAATTTATTGTAATAAACTATCTATCTATCTATCTATCTATCTATCTATCTATCTATCTATCTATCTATCTATCTATCTATCTATCTATCTATCTATCTATCTATCTATCTATCTGTCTGTCTGTCTGTCTAGTTCTTAGTTTCGTTTTGCATTGCACGGACGCTCATTTGAAAGTCCAAGGTTGATCGTCAGCATTTAGAGTGCTTGTAACTAGAAAACTGCCTGGCGCTCTTGTCCAGTTAAAGTAAAACAAGTAAATAGTGGTTGCCAAAAGATTCTCTTATTTTCAGGGTCGGGATTTTGGAGCATTTTGTAGTTTGTGTGTGAAACTGGGATAAAACGATGGGAATGTTAAAAAGTAAGAAAACATCGGGCCAATTAATTTAAGGTGAAAAAGGAAATATACTTACAGTTCAGTGGTTGTAGTCAGAATGCAATTCCAGTTATGTGTTATATTGCTTTTACTACAGTCTTGTTTGTTGGTAACTTGACCAGAACTTGTTATCGAACCTGTACTGCGACACCAATGATTGCAATCTGCAAAATGAATCGGGCAAGAATAAGGCAGTTGATAGAGGCAATTTTTCACGAAAGCTGTACACTTCGATGTATGCATTAATACAGTGTTAATAACGAATTTTCATTTTTACTTATTGATTAAGGGTGAAACCGAATTTCCAATATTGTATCTTGGTAAATTCGTATTGTTTACAAACCTAAATGGACACAAATTTCCCGTGTTCAAAACAGCAGCGAAACAAGAAAAAGTAGACTAAAACTTTGTACATTCATTTTCCATCGAATGAACTGAATCATCAACAGATAAAATAAGGACAAAATTCAACACAACTGTTTGTGCGAACTACTATGGTTGTTTTAATTGCAAAATGTCTCATCTACATTGAATGAAATTTTACAACATTGAATCCTTACCCAGAACGGTTACGTCAACCGTTTTTGAGTCACTTCCTTTATTGTTTTCTGCTAGTAGAGTGTACTTGTAGGTACCCGTCCGATTTATTCGAAATCCTTTTTTGAAGAAACCGCCCTCCAAAGATATTGATGTATTCACTAGGGTCAAGTTAATTGGTGGGGCACCTTCTAGCAGAAACCAGATATAATGATTTGGTACAGTTCGCCAGTCCGCCAACGGTACCCTGATCCTTGGCTTTCCTGAAAAAGTCAATTTCCGATTTCAAGATATATCAGGTTGCAAGCAAAATTAGAGTTGCTTAAACCTACTTCAAAAATATAAGCGAATACTCTTTGTATCGTAGAACACCTCGCTCAACGAAACCCAATAATTTTTAGCGGAGCCTCAGCATGCACGTGCGGTGGAGCCTCCATTGCTATAGAAAATGGAAACCTATCGATGCGAAAAAAATCCAATAAAGATCTTGAATTTGGTTTCTTTAACTAACAACAAAAAAAACTTGGACAAATAGAATTTGAAAAATTGCTTTTAGCTTGGTCACGCTCCAGGACCAATCTAGTCTCCGATTGGTCAAAGTTTCAACAGGTGAATTCATGCGTAAAAACTCTTACTGGGGTCACTGAAATGGAACAGTTGGTTATGATTCGTAATCATTATGACCTCCTGTTCCACGTCAGTGACCCGCTCTTTCCTTCATTAAAAATAATAACCTGTTCAAAACAATAGAAGGATGCATTAATACGATTCATGTTCAGTGTTATCAGTCGGTAGATTTTCCATGCGGATTATGGTACTGTGCAGCTGAGCTACATTAATATTCTTGCACTTTATCATCATTTATAAAATAACTGAGATAGTACGCGTGATCTGATTGGTCAAAAACCTATGGTTTATTATACCGGTAAACCCATAGAAAAAGGCATCCGGACCACGAGCCCTAAACAAAACCGGCTATTGATCTGCAAACAACGATTTTAGAAAGGCTAAAAAACAGAACAAGTCACTTACCCAGCCCTTCTTAATATTAAAAGCGTTGGTTTCCACATTTTATTACTGAGCGTCACAATTCGCTACTGCCATAGCTTTGGAAGTTATAAAGTACAAAGCTGAAAAACAGTTTACATTTCACGACGATGCCAAATCGCAGACAAAGACCACAACTGTGTGAATTTCTGGTGTAGAAAATTAAGTCTCTAGGAAAACTTAACGATGTGCCAACAAGCAACAAAACGGATAGTTTTAGCATTCTTGATTTATTTTATCTCAAACTTAAATTTCTTGATGAAAGAAATTGTTCCAAAAAGAGATCTCTGATCAAGATATGGTACAAAATCGGCCTCTGTAAGTTGTAAACAAGCTGCCAACGATGACGAAAGATGTCTGAGTTTCGGGCTGGTTTTTTCCAACATTTGCACAAATTATTCGGTGATATCGATGCCATAACCTACCTCAAACCACCTCACTTCACGAATCGACAAATATTAGCGCCAATATGTGGCTACGGCAAAGAAACCTTTCTCCACCACTGACATATTTCCATCGGTCGCTGTACGTGCATATAAAGTTACATGCGACAACTTCGCAAATGCAGCCACGTCGTTACCGCAGCATTTCTTGATCATAACGAAGTCCAGAAAACAAATCTTAAACCACTGCGGCTTGTTAAAAGTGAATGAAGTCCTCTATTACAATAGCTGCCAGTTCCGTCTGTAACAACGAAATTCTTACGGATCGACTCAACAAAATACAGCTGCGTACAGTCTGATGAACGTATTCTTTCATTGTACGTTCGCATGAATATGTGTTGACTTTTCCTGTAAAACAGCTTTCATAAGTTATCATGTAATGAGTGCAAAAACTCGTGTTTTAAAGTGCTGCTGTTTGTTGTTTGACTGAACTGAGTTTTGAGAAAGTTCAACGCTATTAAATCGTGAGTCATGATTGGCTTATGATGACTTTAGAGAGAAGACGTGACTTGATCACGGTACTAGAACCATATTTTTTACCTAAAATACTCCATTCTACTAAAAGTTATTTTATAAAAGCAATAGACCACACTTTCTATGGGTTTACCGGCGAGATAACCCACGCAGGATGTTGGGAGAACACGAGAAAAGCTTGTAAATCACTCGCCTTCGGCTCGTGATTTACAAGCTTTTCTCGTGTTCTCCCAACATCCCGCGTGGGTTATCACGCCGGTAAACCCATAGAAAGTGTGGTCTATTGCTTAATTGCACTCAATATAAGAGGGTCCACAATAGGTTTGGCGGGATGCGGGATTGGGCTATTTTTCGTGGTGATACTCGGGATGACGGGTTTGACCTTTTCTGCTGTTGCCTGTACGGACCTGTTGGACCTGGACGATTCTTTGGACTGAGGGTTTGTTAAGTAAGTCTGGCCACGGTATGGCCACACCAGCACTGATCGAAGTGGACAATCACGACAATGTGGTAGACATCATAAATTGTGGGCTCTGTATTACGAAAAAGGTGCCAGTGGGAATGCGTTTCTTCCGAAAAAAACATTCAGAGTTCCTGTTTCCAGGCAAGTGAAGACCTTGAAAGTCGTAAAAGAAACAGTCGAGGGGAGTCGACCTGAGTTTTAGAGTTCAAGAGAACTCACGAGAAGTCTGAGTTTCAACCACCTCAATATCCTTGTATATACGGCAACCAGGAATGTCAATGGACTTTGTGCCCTGCGCTACGGTAGGGTAGGGTAGGGTAGCCACTTTGGATGGAGAAGCAAACTTCCTGCTTTGAAGGGTGTCCGCATTTGGTCGTGCTATTCGATTCAATAACAGGTTTATGTTTTCATAAAAGATACCATTTTCTCAGTCTTTACGAACTGTGTGTTTATATACATTTTCTATGTCCTACACTCCACATAAACAATTAACAGAATTGGCTTCATCGCCTGATGGAAACTAGCAGCAAAGCAGTCGAATCATCGTGAGACAGACAGATAACATCAATCTACCTAACTCCAAAAGTACAGGACTTAAAATATCGAAGTAAAAATGTACCGATGCGCGGACGAAAAAATAAGCAAAACAGAAAATAAAGTTACGTTCGCTTATTGTTATGTTGAGAACCTTGACCATCAAAACTGACAATTGTTAAAGGGTAAGTCTTATATAACGTCTTTTTCACTAATCAAGCAAAAAAACTCGTTAAAACATGGGGCGGGATCGGGATTCAGGCGTAAAATAGAGCGGGATGGTGGGATTCAGAAGAAAAAAAAAGCCGGGAAAGCGGGATTTGAGAACCCCCATTGTGGACCCTCATATAATGTGACTGCCCAAACCACAGGCAACGCACGCTCACGTTAAAAGTGTGTTATGTAAATTTACTTTCTCACAAGAGAGTCGGTGTCGTGTTACAAGCGATCGTTGAGACTTGAGAAATAAAATACTGTGGTCTGCGAACGCTAAATATCATTTTTACTTTTTTCTATAAACTAAATAAAGGAGACCTACCTTGTCTCCTTTATTTATGTTATAGAAAAAAGTAAAAACAATGATATTTAGCGTTCGCAGACCTTGTATGTTATTTCTGATACAAAGTCCCAACGATCGCTTGTAACGCGACACTGACTCTCTTGTGAGAAAGTAAACTTGCATAACACACTCATAACGTGAGCTTGGGATGCCTATGCCCACACTAACACGTTGGTGGTTTCTTGATGTTGCGGATCACCAAATGACGTCACCTTTAGCCTGTTTTGTGTTTCTCACTATCATAAGGTTCAAGTTTTTATTCAACGTTTACAAATCCTCATTTCGGCAAACGAATGCAAAATTTCTGTCGGTTTCTCAGTACCGACAAATTCACTGACAACTTTTAACTTAATTAAGCGACAGTTCAACTGACATGAACCGACAAACCGACAACTGACAAATTTTGTCGGTTTGTCAGTACCGACCAATTCACTGACAAATTTTGACTTAATTAAGCAAGAGTTCAACTGACATGAACCGACAAACCGACAACTGACAAATTTTGTCGGTTTGTCAGTACCGACAAATTCACTGACAAATTCTGGCCAGTTTGAAACTTGACCTTAGCAGCGGCTACAAAGCAGTGGACTGCTCCAGAACAACAAAAATGCGGAGTGGCGCAGTGGTGAGAGCACTCGCCTCCTACCAATGTGGTCCGGGTTCGAATCCTGGCGTCGACGCCATACATGTATGTTGGTTGAGTTTGTTGTTGGTTCTCGTCCTTGCTCCGAGAGGTTTTCTCCCGTGTATTTCGGTTTTCCCTCTCCTCAAAAATAAACACTATCAAATTCCATTTCGATCTGGAACGCACGGACACGTTTCGACGACTTCTTGAGAACTTGTAAATGCTCCGTGGGTAAAAAAATATCAAGTTATATATATATATATATATTTTTTTTACCGGTGCCTAATTTGTACCCGAGCTCGTCCTTAATTGTACTCCGGCACCGGCACCGTGCCCGAATTCCAGCGTGGGTACTTGAAAAAGCGGGTGTGTTCACATGGCCACCACTTTTTTTTTGTTCCTTAGCCAATACCTTAAAAAAATATTTCATTTCATGCTCTAGGTAACTATGTTTACTCTGCATTGATCGATGTAAAACGCAATTTCGAACGAAATATTCCATTTAAATGGTTCGTTACTTTAGTTTGCTTTACTTAAAAATCGATTTAAAGGGACACAGTCAGCTATGGGAACGCGCTGACCTGGACACTAGTTTTGCAAGTTTGAAAAGCGTTTATCTCAACCTGAAATTAAATGTACTTGTCAGATACATCTAGAAATCCGCTCAGTCTTGCCTACTGTTTTATTAGATCTAAACTGAACCGGGCTGCCTCTCATCCCTCTTCTGTGACAAATTAGAATCTCTTCCTCAGAAGATACAAAGGATGAAACAGCTGAAGACCTTACAAAGACCTGAGAAAGTTGCCATTTTACTCTCAGAGCACTCGTTTTTCTGAGATATATAACAATTATTCACCGAAGTGGAGGTGGCTAGTATTGGAAATTTTCCAAGGCCGCGAAGCGGCGAGGTAAATATCCAATACTAGCCACCGACACTGAGGTGAATAATTGTTTTAGTATATACTAAAACAGTGAGATAATTGAGCACAAAATGATGATTTTTAACTCATTTACTGTTGCCAACGATTACAATTTTGGCGGTCGTCGCTTTTTCTTAGCGACAAATAAAACTTTTGAAGGCGTTTGTTTAGCTCTTGTGGGAAAGTTTTTTCAAAAGGAGTTGTGAATTCTGTTTTTATTTAAAATAATTCTGTAAAAAATATTATTAACTTTAGTTTTAAGCTTATTTATGAACAAGTCAACTAAATAAAGTAACGCAAGACTTAAGCTTAATTTGCATTTGTAAACAAAAATCTTTTTCACCGGTTTTTTCGATAACTATTCAAGTCAAAAAGACAAAGCTTTACCTGTTAAGACTTCCAAACCGAACTTCGTCACCTTCTTCATGTATTTCGGAAATAGCTTGCTTGATTAGTTGTAAAATTTCTTAGTTTGTTACGGCAGCAAACCGGGAAAGCATTTTGCTCGCAACCTACGCGAGTTTGGCGTCGCTCGCTCGGAGGAACTGGAGGTGAATCAGTGAATAGTGCAGGATATTCACTGATTGAGTAGCCAATCAGAGCGCGCGAAAAACACCATCCACTGTTTTAGTATATACTAAAATAATATATACGCACGATCGTCGATATTGATGGAATCCCTAGTTCTAGTACACACAAGCGAGACATGCAGTGCTAAAGAGACACTCACGTCCCTATTGACCTTAGGAGATGTACTTGAGTGTAACAGAATTCTTTATAAAGAATTCAAAAACTGTTTATCAAGGTGTGACTGTGACACGGTTATTTTTTTTTTTACTAAAAGAACCCGTTCGTTGACGAATCACTGCTAATTACTCTTTTGATACAACATTTTTGAGCAAAGATGACCCGCTGTTCTTCATGTTCCCTCTGAAAACTGTTTATGGCTTAGGCAATAACTTGGCTTTCTACTAAGTCCACAACACATCATAGGCAATAAGTAAGAAAATCTAGGTACGAAGCCCATACTGACCCGATCTTCAAGAAGCAAAAGCTCTTGAAATGTCAAGAAATCCACTTGTTTTAATTAGGCCTTTTTATGTTTTCACTCTTATCAAAATTCAATAACGTTTTTTCAATGAACAACCAAATACATAATACTAGGAGTGCTCAATACCAGCAGAACCAATACCAGCACCGTTTACATTCAAGTTCCATAGTTTTACAACTCTCTGAATGAATGGATGGATGGAGGGAGGGAGGGAGAGACGAACGAACGAACGAACGAACGAACGACTGAATGAATGAATGAATCTCTCCTCCTTCGCTTTCTCAGGACCTCTTCAAATCGGGCTTAAATGGAAAAAAATGACTGGCTATACCCCTGATTTTAAATATGGTTAATTGAGCAAAGTGGAAACCTTTCAAGAGAAATGTAGAGGACTATCTTTGAGTACAAAATTCAGAAATCGTCTATGCTCAAGCAAAAGTTTCTAGTGTTTACAAGCGATTGTGCCGAGATACCGCGCAACATACTATACTGGATAAAGCGCAAAGCACTGCAAAACATAATTCTTTCTACTTACCAGGAATAAATACAGTGTATCTTGCTATAAATCCACGGGCTGTTACAGAACCATCAGTAACAAAACGTACAATCAAGGTTTCGTTGTAAGAATAAAAAGTCGAATCGCTGGAGAGTGAACCACATAAACGCCAAGGAAGCACACCACTAGCATATATGACAGCATTTTCAATTTGTATATAGTCGTAGGGACAGTTAGTCCCACTTTCTATGTCCATGTCTTGAATGACCAACTTGACGCCATTTCCTGTACTTGCCATGATTTTCCATTTGCAATTGTGGTTATTACCATAATTTCCCGGGTAAGAAGGACTTGTGATGATGCCTGAAGTCCCTGTCAGGATTGCCATATTTGGACACGCTGACGCTTTAAGACAAGAGAATAATAACACGTTTCGTTTTGGAAAAGTTGAAACACTCGCCATGTCAAGCTCGTGGAAAAGAGAAAGAGATTTGACTTCCCACAACAGTGATCGGGCGTTTTAATCATAAAGTAGTCAATTTATCCTGGTGTTAAAGGGGGTTTGTCTCGACGATATTGCTGTTTTTAGGAATATTACGTGCTGAAGTCATTACTTAGTGGCTATACACTTATACAAAATGCTCCTTTAGATTTATGGAGAAGGTCCCAAACAAAATTTTTCAGACAGCACTAGCCATAATTATTTTTTGATAATTTTTTGCATTGAAAAGGCTGGCCATTTTTTCAAGTTTCAATCTTCCTTGCCATCCATATTAACAGACAACAGGAAACGGTTTTAATGCCTAAATATGGTCTTATTCTTGAAATTCAATTGATTCGAAAACACGCTTTAGCTTCTTAAAAAGGTAAAAAATAGCGTGACACAGCCTCTTTAAATAACTTGGCACATCAGGGGCACCTAACGAGAATTAGTTCAAAACCACTTAAACATAGCATTGTTAAACGTATTTTAGTATTTAAACGGTAGATATAGGCATATTTTTATCCCCTAAATATTTTTCATCTGTTCGGACTTCCTAGCTTAAAGTCTAGCGAAAATTATAGGGATCAAAACTTACCCGTTCGAAAATTCCAGCCAGAAAAAAGGCTCCCGAAAATTCTAGGTAACCTTTTTAGGGTAAAAATCCGTTAAAAATAGGCAATGATACCATTTTTTAGATGTTCGAAAATCCTAGGAGAGGCAGGCAAGCAAGAAATTTTACCAAAAATGCTCCGAAAATTCTAGTTGTCAAATCGTTTTCCGAACAGATATTTTCCTAACATTGTCGTTGGGTGCCCCTGATACATACCGTAAGAAATAGCTCCATGGAATTCCATCGATTTCCGTAGAAAAATTTCCATGGCATTCCATGGGGGATAAGGACATCAATTTCAATGGAATTCAACAGAAAAATTCCACGAAATTCCATGGAAACTACTGTATCCAATTCCATTGATCTCCATGGAGTTCCATGAAATTCACAGGAATTAGACCATGGAATTAGAATATCGCATTGAGTTACATATGTAAATGGAATATATGTATTTACAATTTTCCACAGATTTAGGTGTCACTGCAAATTACTGGATAAGTTCCCTTTATTAAATAGAAAACCGCTCAATCTCTTTTGAAAAGTTATAAATACAAGTTACTTAAGCTCAGTAAAATCAAAACTCACTCAGAACAACAAGTTACTCTAACGTACGTCAGTAAATTTTTAGTGACTGACAGTTAGTCAGATTACGGACCTAACTCTTAACTGTTACAGGGTGCCTGTACTGAGTCTCTAGACAGCCAAGTCCAAAGAGCAACTACTCAGCCTCCCCACCCATGAAGCTTATGACTAGTCAATCACTTCCCCCAAGCTCTGCTAGTAGTGTTTCGGGCAAAGCCTCCCGGACTATGAAAAGTGCATCGGGAAATCATGAACAGGAGATGAGTGGACCTTCGGACATGGACGGTGATTGAAGACTGGCGCAAAAATAGATAATACAATATAGAGTCCAAAGAAACGCTAAGACTTATACGGGATAGCTCAAAATCAAGTGAATGAAGATCAAATGCAGACTGAATAAAGTAAAGCCAGTTGGTCACCTGTTCACCGCACTCCATCACTCCGCCATAAAAAAACGACAACACAAAACAAGTTAACCAACAATCTCGCTTAATTGGAAGGTGGGTGCCCGGGATACCCAGGGGCGTCCACTGTGGCCAGCCAGCCCCTAGATAAAAAGCTGCCCCCATGGCTGGCAAATATCCCCGCAACCCAGCCATGAGCCCCCATTCCAGGCAACCGTCACACTAATGAAACAGTGGAAGGAAAAAAAAATAGGGATGGGAGGGGGGAAGACGCTAAATGAACCGCTCCACAGACCACTGCACAAATGCTCGACGAAAAACTCTCCGATCCTAGCCGTGTACAAAGCTACCACAAACCATGTGAGCCTGCACTTATGGGATTGACCGCTGGATGCCCGCTAAGCTCGTGAGCCGCTTGACTGCTAAACTTATGGACCGCTTGACCGCTTAACTTGTGGACCGCTTAACTGCTAAGCTTCTGAACGGCTTGACCGCTAAGCTTATGAACCGCTTGACCGCTAAGCTTGTGGACCGCTTGACCGCTAAGCTCGTGGTGGTTAACTTAGTTAAATTACATTTAACCAAATTTAACCAACTGCCTCGCTTAAGTGGAAGGTGGGTGCCTGGGATACCCAGGGGCTTCCACTGGCCAACCAGCCCCTAGATAGAAAACTGCCTCCATGGCTGGAAAATCCCCGCAACCCAGCCATGAGCCCCCATTCCAAGCCGAAGAGACTCTCCGAGCTGACGCAGCCAGATCGGAGAAGGAAAGAGGGGCTCAGGGCTGGGGGAAGCCCTGGCCCCGAACTACCCAAGTCCCGAGGCACCCTACAAGGACAACTAGGAAAAGAGAAAGATACGCAAGCAATACCTGTCAAGTGAGAAGGCTTGCTGCCTCCACGACAGTACTAACGGGAGTGTGAATATAGATCTGATACGCATCGCTGGACCATCTGCCAAGTGTCTTGGTGAGGTGATCTGGTAAGCCACGAGAGGCTGCTGAAGTAGCAGCGCCAATGCGGAGGCTATGACCAGTGTAGCAACCAGGGACCCCAGCAGCGGAGAAGATAGATTAAATATTGGATGTCAGCCATTGGTGATGTAGAGGGGTGACATCAGAGAGAAGGAAGAGTGGGCCGGAAGTTGAGCCACGGAGGTGTAGATACTGGGTAAGGGCGCGTACAGGGCAGAGATCACGTTTACCAGCACCAATGTAAATATGGCAACCTTGGCGAAAGGGGTTTGTAGATTTTAGAGCAAATGCGGTATTTACCATCTTTGCCCTTTATTTAACCTTAGTTTGCACTTTTTTGCACCAAATTTGCACTGAGTAAATTTGGTGTAAATCCAATTTTTCGTGCAGTGATGGATGAATGGTGGAGAGTATCAGCAAGATGACAGCAGAAACGGATGAGCATGTCTTCACTGGCTGGAAGAGCTGATCCCGAAGGAGACAGGCTGTGGTCCTGAGCACAGAAATCCAAGAAGCGGCTTTGGGCCGAAGCATAAACTTTCCTAGTAGAAGGGGCAAGCCCCTGAGTCAAATAGAAGTGGCATTTATCTCACAGCGAAGTTCCAAGACCGAGAGGAGCTGCTGCGGAATCTGGGTTGGAATGGAGTCTGCATGAGGGGCTAGGCAGCGAAAGCGCTGAAACTGAAAGCCAGACAGGGAGTCAACAATGGGGTTAAACTTCCCTGTAACTGGGGAGGCAGTGAACGAGAAGGAGTGGCGAGCTGCCAATAGGGACAGATAGCGAACCAAGGACATCATGGTAGGAGCTCTTGAAGTGCCAGACCGCAGAATGTCCACCACTGAGCGGTTATCTGATAGGAAGTTGACCTGTTTGGAGGCCCACTGGGGACCCCAGAGGTAAGCTGCCACGACGATAGGGAAAATTTCCTTGTACTGGATAGACTGAGAGACCTGTGTTGGGAGCCATGCACTTGAAAACCTGTGACCCTGGAAGACTGCTCCGTAACCAAGAGCCCCAGAGGCATCTGAAGAAACCTCGAAGTCGGATAGTGGAGCCCACTGGGGGTACTGAAGGAAGTTGCAACCATTCCAAGACTGGAAAAACTCTTGCCACTTGGCTAGGTCAAGAAAGAACTCTTGATGGAGACGAATCGGGTGGTCATCGCGTCGAAAGGCACATAGCAGGTTGATCATTCGGCGCAAGAATGAGCGACCTTGGGGTACGACCTTGCAGGCATGCTGAAAGTGACCTATTAGAGACTCCAGTTCCTTGCGTTTACACCAACGCTTTTGTGACCAATCCTCCAACAAGGCAGTCATCCTATCCAATTTGTCCCGAGGAAGGCGTGCCAGCAGATTAAGAGAGTCCAGTTCAATGCCCAGGATGGTTAGGCACATCGATGGCCCTTCTAGTTTGTCTGGATGGAGAGGGATGCCAAGCTTAGAAAAACAGTCAATTGACCTGTCCACATTGTGTTGACAGACAGAGGAGCCGGGAGGGCCAAGAATGTGGAAGTCACCAAGGTAATGCATCAGGAAGGTGACATCGTAGTTTTGCTTGGCCACCCACTCCACTAAATCTGCTATACATGTGAAGCTATATGGAGCTGACCTTACACCGAAAGGCAGGACCATATCAACATTAAAGGCACCACGCCATTTCATACCCAGCAACTGGCGATCTTCTGTATGGACTGGTACAATACGGTATGCATTTTGCACATCAAATTTCGTGAACCCCACCCCAGCCGCATTATGACCGCAATAATGTCATCTACCTTCATGTACTGCATAGAATAATCCTCGCCCACAATTCCGTCGTTGACACTGTGGCCCGCAGGGCTAGACAGGTCCAGGATAAGACGCCATTTCCCAGGTTGGTGGCGTTTGGGGATGACGCCGAAACGACTCACATGGAGGACAGGGAGGGGAGGCTGGGAAAAGGGGCCCGCCACCCTGCCTGTCTGAACTTCCGATTGCAAGTAACTGTCGATGACCTGAGGATTTAGGAGTGCTGACGCCACATTCCCCGTTGCCGACTTCAGGGAACTACTCTAATTGAAGCCTAGGTGAAAACCATCGCGAAGGCCTTGGACCACGTATGCGACTTTGTCTGGGTTAGGATGATGACAGAGTTTATGCTGGAATCTATCAACATTAATGGGAGTAAGCTGAGAAACTGGTCTTAAAGGACAAACAGCTGGAGAACACAACGAATAACTGGAACTTGGCAGACCCTGCTGCGGAGAAGGTAAAACAAAAGGACAACGCAACTCTAACGCTGAAAAGTTACCATGAGAACCAACCTGAACAGAAACAAAACTATTTACAGCTGAATTGGCTAGAGGTGGCCTAGCGGCGGCGGTGACCCCCCTTTGACTGAGAAGGGGAGCGGGACCGTTCTGTCCGTGCGGACCGGTGAAGGCAGTGGATGCGGGGGTGATCCCCGTGGCACGATTCACAGGAGTGACGAAACCGGCAGCGACCAAAGGGCCAGCGACAGCGCCCATCGTTCCAGGAGTGGCAATACTGGCTAGACCGGGGGTTGCCTGAAGACCCAAGAGGCTCTGTTAGTGACGAGATAGAGGAAGTTGAGGAACCTGAAGCAACTGAAGTAGTAACCGGAGATCTGGTGTGAAAATTGTGGAGGTCTGGGTGCATGCGAGACCAGTCGGTTGAACCTGAGGCTGCGGCTTCTTTTCTGAAGGCGATGTCGTAGAGGAGCCACGATTTGTCAGAAAAGTGCCTTGCTGTCTGAATAATGAGTAACTTGTATTAATTTAAATCTTTCCAGCGAGAGGGGAAGGTGTGGCAAAGAATAATAGAAAAGATTGTGAAGGCTTCTTTCCAGGTGACGATGTCTGTTATTTCGATGACCCGTTTTTTAGACCCTGAAACCACCAGTTTTCCCTCCAAAAACGCTTGGGGTTCGATTTCTTGAGCTCGGATATTGTCCGGAAGTAGGTCAGCCAAGTCTACAAAATGTCCTGCTGTAATTTTAGAAACCAGCTTATACGGGACTGGAGCATAGCCAGGACCCACCACAAATGCTTTGTTGAGGTTTCGAAACGTACAGGACTCAGTTCCGGTCGCGCTATCTCAAGAGCCCCCAACCACTACAGGCAAGTCGGTGGAGGACGTGGCGGGGAGAGAAGAGACAACCGAAGGACCGCCAGATGAGCTGTACGTTGAAATAAATGAGGGCACAACAAGCGTACCTGAAGACTGGGAGGTAGAGCCGGGGGTACCGGGGCTAGAGGATGCCGGAGACTGTGTAGAAGTCGAAGCCGAGGAGAGAGGAACAGGCGTCGCGGCCATGTTTGAGTTCCCGCCACTTGAATCTCGAAGGGAAGATAGCAACGGAGGGAGCGATTCCGCTAGAGCTCTTGAAATTGCCTGTGCTAACGCGCCGGTGTCCGGCTGGAAAACACGTTGACTTGGCGGTGAAGCTGGGGTGTTAACTGTTGGAGCTGGGGTAGAACCGCTAGAAGAAGGCGAAGACGCGGTAACCGGAGAAGACATAGTGGACAAGCTGTTGTTCGTGGTTCGCATCCTGAACGAACGTGACGACGCACACGCTTTGAAAAATAATTGAAAGAAAAAGGATACAAGAAAAAGCACACTATTGGACTCCTGCTCCAGAGATCGCTAAAAAAGACGAAAGACGCTAAATGAACCGCTCCACAGACCACTGCACAAACACTCGACGAAGAACTAGCCGTGGAAAAGCTACCACAAACCATGTGAGCCTGCACTTATGGGATTGACCGCTGGATGCCCGCTAAGCTCGTGGGACGCTTGACCGCTAAACTTGTGGACCGCTTAACTGGTAAGCTTGTGAACCGCTTGACCGCTAAGCTTATGAACCACTTGACCGCTAAGCTTGTGAACCGCTTGACCGCTAAGCTCGTGGTGGTTAACTTAGTTAAAGTAAATTTAACCAAATCTAAATTTAACTAAAAGTAGTAATTGAAGAAGAAATAGGACTGTAATAGTTCGCTGATGAGCCGGTTTGTTTCTTTTTTGTTTTTTAGCCATTTGGTAATTCATCATCTTGTGGACAAGGCAGCTACTAGTGCATGTCCCTCCTGAGTGCTGAATTTTCAAGATGGCGTAACTTTGTTATGTTCTAGTTTCATCTTATCGTTCAGCAGTTTTTGCCCTTTAAAATGTAACCTAGGCAGTATTTCGAGCTTTTAGATATTTCCTCCAGCTGTTGAACATACTTTACAGCGAAATATGAAAGAAAATTCACGAAGAAGACTTAAACCAAACACGAAGGGATCGGCCTGTTTGCAAGAAAAAGCTTGGAAACTATAACAAATGTGAGTTTTCTAATTTCTTTGTGTTTCAATGGCCCAAAATGATTATTAGTGTTTTGGTTACATGGATGATAGTAGACTGCAATTTGGCTGTCAGAGTTGTTCTGTCGTTTTAGTTGTGTGCGGTAGATCAATTCAAAAATGCCCGATTTTTTGCTCGTTTGCAGACACTGAGTTTAGGTCAGATAAAATAAGAAAATTTTAGTCTTGTCCGTGGCTACTTAACAAATCTTATGGTTTTAGAAAGTAGTTCTGTGATGTGTTGTATCGCATACAAAAAATAAACTTGGCTCGTTAAATTTTGCGGGCTCCGTGAGTTTCGGAAAATGGTGAAAATTTGCTTATAAAAATGGCGTCCGAGGAGGTCGAATAAAGTGATGCTCGTATCTCTAATACAAGGGCAGTGAAGAACCTATGTTTGGTATATTTGTCCATTACTCCACCAGACCTATCTATGATGTTAGTATATGAACGTATTCTGTTGACCCCCTTCCGTTGACATTTGTAACATTTTGCCCGGTTTTCTCTGACAACCACTCTTAAGACTCTTTGTTTGTCTCGTTGTCAGTTCTATAAACAGTAACTGTACACACCACCATTGGTAAGGAGAAAACAAAACAGGAAAGAATAGAGCATAATAACTGATTGGTTAGTTAAGAAATATGGACATAGGCATAGACACTTTATTTACGTGGTGAATATACTTAGCCACACGGCTAGTTAACAGACATCCCACGGGTAAAATTAAGGCAGAAACTAAAAAACCAAACTAATGTTAAAAGTTTGAATTGCTAATTGTTAAGATCATGAATTAACTATGATAAAATTTAAAATACCTTAACCTGAAGTTATGATGATGACAAAAGTTATAAAAATTCTAAAAATCTAAAACTTTAAACCACGAACCCTGTTGCCAGATTCCTTGGAAACTCACAAAGAGACAATCAAACGCAACTTCTGAGCTAAATGGCACGAAACATTGATCCGCAGTGGTCGAATGCAAATTCTTGTACGTTTTTCGTTTTCAGAATGCAGACTCTTATTTTAATAATTTTAATGATAGACTCAATAGTGCTTAATCAAGAAGCTTGTCTGGTTTAAGGCAAAGTTCTGAAAGTCACGCAAGTAAAGAAATCCTTGAGATCTAGTAACGAAGCTACATAAACTAAAAAGGGTTAATAATACATTACGCAAAGATGCAATGTAATACATACAGGAGAATGTCTGAGCCCAAGGCTTCTTACAAAGCAACGGCGCAGAAAGCTAAAGGGCGAGGGCATTATCCGATTTAATGCACCTTTCCATTGTTTTAGAACCAGCAATACTTAACAATTAATGAATGAGGCTGAGTATCTTATGAAGAATTATGGAGATCGAAGAGGGTGTTATCCGCGGCGGATAACACCCTCCGAGATCTCCATAATTCTTCATATGATACGAAAGCCGAATTCAATAATTGTTTTATTATTCATTCAAAATAATTCCTACTTTAAAAACATGGCTAAAACATGCTAACCTCCATCGATCCATAGATGTTAAGTTCATCTTCGATAGTGCACGTTTAGGTTTGTCCAGCTCCGCAAATATTCTCCAAATAGCAGATGTCGCCCTTCAAATTGTCTTCTTGCTGTTCTTGCCATGTTTTTAGTTTTGTTTTCACCTATTCTTACTCTTGAAAAGAGTGAAATGTCCGCCATTTTTCAAGTTCACAATCAAAACAACACAACCTCGTCTCCAGGTCTTCTCGGTTAACGGTGCCTTAACCTGCGAAAACGCTGCATTTTTGACGTCATTTCCTCGTTAAACACAAAATTTTTCCAAATCTGGTCATCAGTAACTGGTTATGGTGAATTAAACGTGTGCCTTTAGCCAATCAGAATCGGGAAAATATTTTGAATGAAGAATAAAGGTTGTTATTGTAGTCACTGATATGGAACAGTAGGTCATTATTCTTAATAGTGACCTTCTGTTTCACCTCAGTGACCTGCACTTTCATTCATTAAAAATAATAACCTTATCAGAGCAATGGAAGGATGCATTAACCCTCGGATATACACGCAAAGTCATACCCCACCGTGGTACAAGGGTGGTTGATTGAACCCCTCCCCCCCCCCTCTCCTTGAGTTTTTGATAAATTGCAGTATTTCGAAACGATTTTGCCCTCAGTGGAAAGCCTTTCATCTTCTCTCTACAAGATGAGGTATATTTTATTGGTGGTGGCGCTGCTGGAGGTCTGTGACGTCACCAAACATGGTCGCCATCTTGGCAGCCATCTTGGATTTTATCAAAAATTCAATTTAGGTAAAAACGGGAAGAATACAATTTTTGCATGTAAAAATAACAAAAATAATTACTTTGCACCATTTTATCCACAAACTTTACTTTTATCCCTGAAAAACGTTGAAAAAACATACTTTCTCACTCAAAAACGGCTTGACCACCTGCTACTTATGATGTCATATCTCGTAACCATAGTAACTGATAATCACTAAACTTGTCTCGAAATGCGCGCGAGGGATAAACGAACAGCTAAAGAAAACTTCAGGTGCTGATGTTTTATCGTCTAGGAAAAAAATCAGAAAAACCTTAGGGGGGTGGCAACCACCCCCCTCCCCCTTGTACGTCCGAGGGTTAATACGAATTATGTTTAGTGTTATCACGGTAGATTTCCCATACGGATTATGGCAGCGGCTGATTTACAAGCTACAAGAAAATAAACTGGCACTTCTAGCTGCTTTGTTAATACATAACAGAGACAAGAAAAACCGTAAAGACGACAATACAAAAGAATCATAATTTTACTTGCCTGCAACTGTCCACACTGTTACCAAAATCAATACAAGGAAAATTCTTCCTTGCACTAACATCTGTAAAAGAAAAAAATGTAACATAGTAAAGATAGTGGTCTCCTCAACAAGGACTGATTTGCAACTTACGAGAACAGCCGTGTTGCATTTGCCCTTGGAATACTTTTTTACTATTCCTGAGCATGAAAACAATAAAAAATCCAACAGCCAAATTACTCCTCAGTTTGCGCGTTTTTGGTACTTAATTGCTATCAACAAATTTGGTGCAAATCCATTTATTGCTCGAGTAATTCTCAATACAATGGAACAACAGGTGAAGAAAGACAGCGTCAGAGGTTTCAAGTGGCTCTGCCTTCTAATTTTTTTACATCCAATCAAATTTTTCATATCTTCGAGAAATCTTTCCCACTGTTGCGCTTGTTTCACCCACGGTTCTCTTTAACTTTTTAAAGTCGGTTCCAGCTGGCGTACTTTAGTGTATTAATCAATGGCAGTGAAACCTCTAACATAAAGGTCATCTTCGGGTTGACTATCTGAGCTAGACACTATTCTGAA
Source organism: Porites lutea (assembly GCF_958299795.1). NCBI lineage: Eukaryota > Metazoa > Cnidaria > Anthozoa > Scleractinia > Poritidae > Porites > Porites lutea. The sequence goes on from NC_133203.1 coordinate 44,717,655, forward strand.
CCCTCCTTATACACTATACATTTTCCAGGAGGCCGGTCATCTTCATGCTAGGAACAGAAACTCAGGTGCACTGACCACTGATAAATCACTTGCAGGACCTTCACGTGTGGCTCTCGAGGCGCAGCTTTTGCAGAATTCAAATTAGTCTTGCTTTTTGTGTGCATAGTTCAGTAAAAACAAACAGTTCAGTGACCACAACTTGAGTTCAATAGAGATACACAAATCAATAAGAATGTGTATATTACTCCTCGTCTAATAATATTAGCAATCTTTCTTGAGTGGGAAGTCAACAATGTTTTCAGTGCAGTTTAATGAAAACACAATAGTGTAGTTTTCAGCGTAGTTCAGAGAAGACACAATAGTTCAAAGACTACAACAAGAGTTCAGTAACCAAGAAGCTTATGATGTTTATGTTCTTTATGTTTATTAGCCATCCTTCGCTTACAGACTGCAATTTTTTTTGCTTTATTACTAGGGAGGGGTTGAGGGCCAAAAAAAACGCTGCAAAAATTCCTACTTTAATTTAAATTCCTCGACGTCTAGCTTGATCCATTTTGATATAGTATTCTCCTTCCCCATATAAGGCCCTAAAGTCAACGTCGTATTTTGAAGCCTGCCTTGCCGAGCAGCTCTCTAAGCTGGTCGCGAGGTTCATCTTCAGTCTCCCAGGAAGTCATTACGTCAACCGCGCACATTTGTCACGGACCATGGCTACTTCTAGCGGGTAGTCATTTCTGTTATCTTCTGCATGCTTTCGCTCAACATACTGGGTAAGGTAAAGTGAGACGCGGTCACCAAACATCAATCTTATTGCTTTATAGACTTTCGGAGGTCTCGAAAGGACTAACCCTCTCCACAGGAAGCGGTAGGACCGTCTGTATGGCTTTGCCATGGTGACTTGTGAGAACATTTTCGTCAGATCGATCTGCTACCAGGGCTACAGGATCACTGCGAAAACGAAATAGTACATCAAAAACATCTTGCTGCAGTTAAGGTCCAGGCAACATGGTATCATTAAGGCTTATTCTGTCATATGTGATTGTTGAATCAAAAACTATCCTCCCTTTGGTAGTCTCTTTGTCTTCTCTCACTACAGAAAAATGAGGTAGGTACCCAACTTTCAATTGGGCCATCATCAATTTCTCCTGGCTCCAGAGTCCTGATGCAACCCTTGGATTCATTTGCTTCCATCACCTGGCAGTATTTCTCAGCAACGTTCGGCCATTTCATCAAGTAAAATCTGTCTGTTGCAGCATAACGGCGGTTTACCGTCCTTCCATGGAATAACGCCTTGAGTCTGCCACCTTGCGGGCAGCAGGCACCTCTTCTGCTGTCAAAGGCTTGTCTCGATCAGTGATTCCCACCACTTCTTCATCCTAAATCATCCGCATCAGCTCATTGGCCCTCATTTTTGGAGCAAAAGTTGCAGGGAATGTGTAGACATGGTTAGCAGCATAGCACTCGTTGGCTACTTCCGACGACAAATATCCAACAATTAATCATCCGAGTAGTATCTTCACTCCTAAAGGCTCGCCCGGCTTACTATGTAATGTATAAGGGGCAGAACGAATTCCTCATAATGATCACTTCCAATCAGTAACTTAACTTCTCCATGTTCAACAGGCTTTATGATCTCCAGATAGCGAAGATGATTTAGTTTTCTTGAATTGGATTACCAATCAATTGCTGTCATTTCACACATTTTTGGGGTTGTCCACAGAACTACGTGCCTTTTAACGATCTCTAGGCGAACAATTACAGTTTTTGCTATCCGTCACAATCGGCTTCGCTCCCAAAACAGCAACCCGTAGTGGTCTACACGCAGCCTTCAAACTTAATATATTAGCGATCTCCTCCTTAAGGTAGACGACCCAGAACCAAGCCGTTTACTTTGATCTTAAGCCCATTTTTCCCCTCCAATATTACCATTTTCATCTGCAGGGTGTGGTAGACTTCACTCTACAATTCGAGTGATATGTTGGTGTCCCAGTTGCTGAAGTCTATCCTGTAACTCCTTGCTGGGGATGGAGTGTCTTAGCCGACAGGTTCAACTGTGGTGGCTCTATGGCTGCATGAAGTTGTGGGTGGGAGTGTCGTTGCACACACCCTTCCACTCGACATGTCCCTTTTAATGAGCACCGTTCATCCCAATGTCCCCCTTAGAAGCACCAAAATCCCATCCTCCATTTACTGTTGATTCATTGTAAGTTTTACACGATGTCAGTTCATTTTCTTTTTTGCACACAAAACGTTTTTTTCAGCTCCTGAATTTGGATGAGTTTCATTCCGCCATCCTTCTTTTTTTGAAACCACTTTTTTGGTATAATTTGACTTAAGGTTTCTCTTGTTCAGGATTCTCTTTAGTATTTGCGCGACCAAGCGCCATCTCTTGGACTTGAACAACTGTTTCTAGCCACTCACCTGCTTCGTTAACGTCAACTTCCTTCGTCTGAACCTCTAACTTTCGCCTAACTTTCGCCTGCTTCACCTTATAGCAATTATAACAATCTGTTACATATTAGCTGCTGATCGCAAATCTACTTCATGACCATAGGTCAATTTGTATCATGAAATGCTGATTTCTTAAAGAAACTCATTAATTAGTGCGGGGCGGGGTTTCCAGTAGAGTCAACTCTGTAATGGCCTTCTCTTACGAATGTAACATCAAGAAACATTCCTGCTATGACTTTTTTGGCAGTTTCCTTAACCTATGCTTTGAGGTAGACCATTTCTGTGTTCTTAAAAGCGTTGGTCATGTACTTACGCTTTGACCGTTCCATACCATTTTGGCCACGCCCAAGGATCTCCATTTATTACAGGTAAGTGTTTCAGGTACAGTCTTTCCTTTGAGAGGAAAGACTGTGAGAAATCCAACTCTTTCTTGGGAAAACGTTGATGAGACATAACATTTTTAAAAGTTCACTGGGGATGCATCCTTTGCATGTGCAGCAAATTTAAGATGTTAAATACACGATCAGTTTCTCCCTTAACCCTAAGGTTAAAGCTCGAATATTGCTTGACCAAAAGAATGAGGAAATCGTAGAAACACGCAGTGTCTTGAAAATATTGTAAGTTAAAATAGAAACCACAAACACGCAACTTGCTATGACCTCGCATTTAAGATCTACAGTAAGGCAATTTCTATTGGATCATGCAAAAATCTTGAAAGAACTTAATACCCAGCCACTTTAAACAATTTTCTGTTTGTTCTATAAGTCGTACATTGAAAACGGTCATGGCTTATGTCGGCGTTGCGCACAAGGTTTTCCACGTTAGTGGCAATTAGTAACTATTATAAAGTTGCTATAGCAAAAAGACTGACCGCTGTGCCAAACTGAGAAAACAAAAGCGATGTCATTGTAACTCTATTTCATTTTCTTTATCTGGTTCATTGTGACAATCCTCGGACGTACAGTTCGCTTTTTTAATCAAGATTTCATCAATTTTATCAAGAGGATTTTATTTGGGCACTTGTGCTCTTTAGTAGCTATTTGTTTATCTTTGAGACATACATATATATTTTTTTAATTGGTGAAAATCAGCCCATAGATGTAGGTGAAATTGAATGACAAGTAAGGTGTGAGGTAAAATTTTGAATTTAATGAAATGTAATATTGTAAGCTTTCAGGGCCATATTGTAAGTCGGAAGTGCTTGTAAAGTAACATATATAATGAAGCATCCTTTACATACTAAGCTGTTAAAAAGCGCATTTTCTGAATAAGACTAAAAATTTTCAAGGAGAAAAGATAGTGTGGAAAAATTAAAAATCTGAAAAAGTCCGCCATGTTGGATGACAACACTGGCCCCCAGCAGCCTCATTGGCATATTTAAGCCATAATATTTACATTATCTTGTAGATGACATAACAGATTATTTATTAAGAGTAAAAACTGTTCAGAAGAAAACACTAGGGAGAGATACCAAGCACCCCCACCCCCTCATGTACCACGGTGGGGTATTAGTTTGCATGGACGTCCGACATTTAATAGTTTAAAATCCCTCTTTATTATCGAACTTTAGAAATTACTACTTACAAATATCTTTCCCAAGCAGTATATCAAACTTTACAAACAACAAAAATGAACTTGTAGACGACAGAAAAGGTTACGTCTAAACACTAGGGAGGGATACCAAGCACCCCCACCTACTCACTTACTACGGTAAGGTATTAGTTTGCATGGACGTCCAACAGTTTATACTTTAAAATGCGAGTCCTTCTTTATTATCGAACTTTAGAAATTTCCACTCACAACTCTCTCCCAAGCAGTATATCAAACTTTACAAACAACAAACTAATTAACTCTCATGACAAAGCTCCTTTAAAGATCCATTCTGGAACGGTCAAAACTTCATTTTATTTTGTAACAATATTAACAATATACTACAAACTTTCAAAGACTGTTATACGTATGGGTTTATTTCTAACGTGCGCAAGACCTAAGCGGTCTCATAACTTCGAATAGCAAATATAATTACATGAAGAACTGAAAATAGACACAGTTTTACATCCAGTTTGTCTCTGTAAGTGTAAGCTGTTCTGATTGTTGCTGTCTAAAGTTTGAGGAAATGGAATAACCGTTCTTGGAGAACAAGATGCTGGGGGACGCTTTGTCTTCATAGCGAAATTTTCAGGAGACCAGTTTTTAATTCTAACAGTAATGGCAACATGTTGGGGATAAATTGTGAAAAAGAAAACCCCTCAAAACTGTGGAAAAATTAGTACAAAACTCAAAATATCTTAGACTAGTGGAATAGTTATCAAGAAATGTTTATCCTTTATAGAGGTTTAGAACTTTCTAGTCGGTAATCTGATTTGCGCGAGGACACGCTTAAAAAACCGTTCAGGTCTGGCTAAATCTACTATATACTTGCATTTTTCATTCCTAAAACGTGTTTAAACCACAGCACCAGGAAAATATTTTTAATTTCAGTATATTTTTAGTTCGTTCCTTTGTTACCATGGTGAGCGAGTAACAAAGTATTACTGCAAACCGACCTTTTAACTATTATTACATTCTTTACCAAAGAGAGTTCAAGCATTCTAGGAATTACTTGAAACATACCTTCCATTTAATATATAGAATTTAACCGCCAAAATATGATTTCAGCGTTGTAATGTCTGTCTATATGCCGAATTTACAATGATTAGCAAACTGCCTACTACCGTGAGTATCGAATTTGCACTCGCTAAAATGTTAACACAGTATAAATCAGAGTGAAGCTAAGTCAGAAAATTAAAAAGCAAACGGAAACAAAATAAAAAAAAAGTAGATAAAGAAACCAAGTTCAGCACAGTGAAAACGCAAATTTGCGGAATTAAACGAGGGACCCCACATACTGCATAACAGAGTTGTCCGTATTATGGAGGATAGAAATTGTATGATGTTTGAAACCTTTTCATGGAAGCAAGAGAACTTTCCGTAATAAAAGGACGTTCACATGGATAGGTTATGAATAAATTTCTTTAAAAAGCTCGCGATAGAAGCGCGATTCCCTGCCAAACGTTGAACCAACATAGAATCCTGCAGCCAAAAAACGCATTTTCACCGTAATAAGATGCTCAAAATACCATCGGTTTATTGCTTTTTCCTTTCGTTTAAACCCAGCTCAGTAACAATATTACTTGAGTAAAAAAGTCGACACCGTTGTGAAAACATGCATAGTTAGGTAAAAAATTTGTTTTGTCACGAGTTTGGTTAATATAAAGCTGTTTTTCGTTTTCGATGCATTAATGAGATTCAGCAAATTTTAATGTGGTAAAGAACCGGAAATTTGACACCCAAAAAACCACAAAAATGAGACCCTTTTTTACCTCTAGGTTAGTTCTTAAATAAGAATTTCTGTTGCATTCGAAACATATTATAAGGATCTCTAGATTTTTCAAACAACTTCCTTTTGCCTTTTAAACGGTGCGTTGATTTGTCTAAGTTTGCATCTACTAATCGAGAGCTAGGCGCAGTGAAAAGTTCCGCTGTTTGAATCAACAGTCAAATGTCGAACAAAATGGCTCAGACAACGCAAAAGGCGCAGAATTGTTCACGAAGTTATGCACGTTACCCAGTTCAGCTAACTTAAAAAAAATGTTTTATAAAAAGACTCAATGTTCAACTAAATTGAAATTATTTCACTGTTATCTTATAGCATTGGCACAAGGAGGAAATAATTCTACTTTTCTTCTTCTGTACACTTTATAACACTTCCAGGTGCCTAATCCACGTCTTTCTTGCCAGCTTAAGGAGGATATTTGAAATAACAAAAATATTGATACCAATTGCAAGTTACTAACCTTGAGCAAAACGTGATTAAAACATTGCTTGCAAGAGAAACTTTTACGACAATAAACTAACAAGTCAAGCTTTAACAGTGTTTCGTTAAACACCTGCAACCAAACCCAAAAATTGAGCTTAGATGACTCTGACTGCTGTCAAGAATAAATATGCACGGAGATATATATTTTTTAATTGGTGAACAAAATTGCCGAGCCGGTGAGGTTACAAACCTTTAAATTAATTGAAAGTTAATATAAGTTTTTCCTTTATTGCTAATATTATTGCGCCAAACTTGCCATCGTTCTCTTTACAAATGATCATGGAGATTGCCAAGTGTCCATTGTTTTTTAAGCAACTCTTGCTACAAACGGACAGTCCTGCCGACTGATTCCAAATTGACATAAAACTCGACGCAAGAAAGATGGCGGTTTCTATTGTTATTTACACGTTATCAATAAATTATTCGATAATTAAAATTTTGCTCAGCTACTTCCCTAACAAATAAGATGATTTTTGTTAGTTAGGTGAGATCTCTGTCCTAACAAGTATGCGAAATGCTTACTTGTTCACATTAGGAAACCTAAATGCCTTTGTTAAGAGCAAGATATTCTCTTCTACTTGACATGCAGTAATGAAGAGAAGAAAAACTTTTGACATATTTGCATTGATATGACACAATGTGCGACATCAGCTAGAGCAAAGTGTCATCTTTAATTAATGTATTCATGATCACAAAATGCAGAGGCGAAAATTAATTAGCCCCGGAAAATTTTCAGCCTAAAAAGAATAACGGATTATGAAATTTCTTAAGAATATAAACCTTTTTTCGGACTCCGGTGAACGGCAATGTGTTAAGCACCAGGAGAACACACATCTTCTAATGTAATGGTTACCGTTAAGACAAACTCTTTTTCATATCGTTTCTTAGATTATCAGGCATCATGGAATAATTTAATGGGACAGGTAAACTTATCGCTCATAACAAAGACAATGTTTCTCCTGCATAGCCTAACATAAATGAATTTACACTTCAAAGTCCAAGGTTGCGCGGGAAAACCATCTTTGCAATTTTTACAGCATACTAGCTTTCCAAAAAATACCAAAGATTAATATATTACACGTTGCGGTATCTCAACGTTAATTAGGGAAAATGTTACTTATTGACATGATGTTTTCTTTTCAGTAACATCTAAAGCCGAAATAATGATCAAACCGTTTTCTTTTTTACTAATCCTCTCATGAGTTTTATCGCTACTAATAATCCAGGCGGCTTTCTAATTTTTGCAGAGTTGCTTAATAACCTTAACATTCTGACTACTCTGCGATATTTGACTATAAACTGGCATCGATTGCACAACTAGGAAACATAAGCGGGGGATACTTAACAAAACAAATTTGTCAGAAAGGGTGAGAAATGTTAAACAAAAAAAAGAGGACGGAAAACTAAATAATTTATACAATCTTAAACAAAGTTCCTGTATTCAGCTAATTATGATATAACTTGATCCACCCACACTGTTTTAGCAACTGGACCTGGCTAATAATGACAGTAATAACCGTGTTATTACTGGTATAGTCGCTAAAAGCACCTTAGCTGTCACAAAGAGTGTTTAAAAAGCTAAAACATAAAACATATTCTAATAGACGTATTGTTTCAGAAACTAAAACACAAAGGAAGCTTTTTCCTTTATACATTACCTCGGTTTTGTGGATAAGAAAAATAACCAATTTAAGCTGCCGTTTAAGCTCCTGTCAGGCTACTATAACTAATTTGTTAAATAACAAAAGCAAAAACTATCGCACAAAAAAAAAATAAAATAGAGAATGAAAATTAATTTCTTTTCTTGAAAGTTTTTCTCTTTTTTATAAATTCAAATGAGTGTAGTGAATTTGTGAACTCAAGATATTATGGAAAAGACCTGAAACTGAAAAGAAAACAATATATCTAATACTCAGAGCCACCTGCGAAAACGGTTTAATTGATAAAGCTAGTAGAAAATTTATAAATTTTTGAATTGCAAATTTTATTTCTCAAACCTTAAGTGAGAGCTTTTGCTAACCAAGAAAAATACTTTAGACCGAGTCGCCGCGAAATAAACAAGGACGAAGTCCTTCATGGCAAATTTGTCGCTTGACCTCTTCACTTTCCCTCAAAGCCACAAATGAGTACTCTTTCAGCTTCTACTTTTCATTTGTATATTTTATTGGTGCATTTTTGACCTTACAAGAAAGGAGATTTTCTCAATTTGACTGAACCTTACCACGGTAGCTTTTCGTTGGCGTGCACCAATGGGCAAATGGTTGATGGTTAACTGACCAATCAGAAATCAGAGCGCGGGCTTTATTTTTGTTATGTTATATAAGTCATCTTATGATGAATCCGGGTCACGTTTCCAGGCGGTTAATCAGCTTTTTAGCTATAGTGGTTAAAACAGGACGGTTTGTCAAAGGTTAGTGTCTTTTTTGGCAAAATTAAGGAATCGTTTTTATGAAGCTTTTGGTCCAACCTGTTTTTCCTGAGTGTGTGATACAAAGGAATAGAATTTCTGGCCACTGGTTTATGACGTGAGATATCAAAAGCACAAGCACGATGAATTCAACAGAGTTTTGAGAAACCAGATGATCATTCGAATGCTGGACCCTTTTTACTTGGATTTTAGATAATCATTTATAAACACATAAATTAAATAATAGCCAGTTAAATTGCACTTAATGAATTACCCGTTAAACAAAAGAATGTGTCCAAGGCTTTTTACAGTGGTCTGTATTACTCACGCTTTACAAGCTAGCTGGCAAAAGCCTAAACGGCTTTTCCATAAATGCAGGACTTTTTGCAATGGACATGCCGTGATTTTTTGGTATAAAAGCGTTTATGATTCTAATCCTAGCCTGCGAGCAAGCTCTCTTTTTGGGGGAATCGCGAGAAGTTACACGAGAGTCGCTCGCTCGCAAGTTTTCTCGCGGCTCGCTTCGCTCGCCAGTCGGAATGGAGAGCTTGCCCACAGGGCGAAACTAATCCGTGATTCGACCAGAGAGTTGAACGGAGTTAAGTTACTCTGATATATTCGAAATAACAGGTAACTTAATTAAACATCTTCAAAGACTCGACAGGTGGTGCCAAGGGTGAAATATAATTTTCGTCTTTAGTGTAAAGTTGGCAACTAAGATTTCTAACATGCAAAGAATAATAATGGCGTTAAGGTGGCTCGATAGTTTTTCAGGGTCAATAACTCCCAAAAAAGTATAAAAAACTATGTCGCCATACTGATAGACAAAGATTAGGAAAAATTACCACCACAATTGTATTAGATAAAGATGAACATTTGTTATGATCATGCATTGTTGCAATGACATCGGAGTTGCCACAGCAACGAAATTACGCCATTACCTATTTTACTTGCAGCAGTATTTCTCGGCACTGGGAACTGTTCTTCCAAAATCGTTCACAGGAGCTTTTTCCTCCAATAGCCACATCGATGTTCGTCACGTTTAAGCGAAATCTGTGAGCGCGTTATCGAGATATTTTGGGATGAAGTTTTTATGGTTAGATATACGGTAAAAGATGGACAATCTTGATGTTCGGCTGTTATCTGTAGAAGACGAAGCGCTTTTGACATTCAATGACTAGTAGTAGTTTCAATCCTTTTAAAAAGGTGTGTGAAAGATCATGGAGATAGCTTTAGCCGATTGCAAGAAAGAAGGGTTTGATTAGTATCTATCGAAGCGCTCTTGTTAGCGGTTTTGTAAATATTTTGGTCTATTTTGACAAATTAGCGAGGGCTTTTTGAACCGCTTGATAGATTTGCTTAAAAAATTAAAATTCTTGAGATTAACCGTCCTTTTATATGAACTTTTAGTTTCCAGATTATTGATATATTGTAAGGTAGTAAAATGAGGGCTACAATTCGCTAATGTTTTGTCAGCAATTTTGTGTTTACAAGTGAGACCCTCTCATTATTCAGGGGTATTGTCTCCATGTTTCATATTTTCGTGCAAAACAATAGCTAACATTTTTGCATATTTAAAATGCATTGTTATTTGTTGTTACTTCATGCTGTTGACGTGAAAATGAACTTTGGAGACAATACCTTTGAATAATGAGAGGCTTTCACTTGTAAAGACGAAACTTCCGATAAAAATATCCACTTCTCCAATCACAAATTCACTTAAAATCATCAGAAGCGACTTCCAAATTCTGTTAGGAAGTTGAAAAAAAATGGTGTAAATGTATCGCAAGTTTTATACATTTCCCTGTGATATTTTGAGCATTACGTTTTTTCGGTTGCTACTAAAAAAAATAACAATAAAAAGATACTATAACAACCGATGGTAATTTTGGCCCGGGGGGACGCATCCCCACCCCTGTCATATGTATAGTCCCCCCGGGCTTTTTGGGCAGCAATTTTGATCAGGTCATCACTCGCGGTGGAGGGGGGGGGGGGGGGGGGATCTTACCAAAGTTTTATGCGGGAAGATTCCGCCCTGAGGTCCAATCCCTGACCCTTGCTTTTATATACCATTTTTGAAAGAAAAGGACCCCTTTCGTTTACCGTCTATTGACAATGTTACCCCTTTCCCCCAAAAAGTTTGAACCCCTTTTATCTGCTGTAAATGCATTGTCTTTGAAACATGAACTAATCACAAAACTAGAAAGCTTTATGGACTTTTTTACATCCATAAAACGCATCTGTCGGCCCTTTTGGGTATTTTTACAAACCGAAATGACAGATTTCCTTAGCATTTTATCTGTCGCTTCAACAAGTGATTCGCTGCCCTATCATATACCTGAGGCCTAAAAAAGATATTCCTTTCGGGCGGAATCGAACCTCCTCCTCGTATAGGCCATTATAGTCTATAGTATATTATGTATATTATATATTATAGTATATTATGTCTACCGTGAGCGCTCGATCTCGACGATCTTACAGAAAAATAGAGGACTACGAACAGTTTATCGGTATACGGTTTCATGTGGCAGTCTATCTTGACCCTGATGTCTCACTTCCACCCAGTTTCCCCTACCCCTCCCCACCCCGCACCCAGGGCCCTGTGTAATCGAACTATCCCTGGTGAAGACTTGTGAAGGCGGCCATAACACAGCTGAAAAAATACTGGGCGAAGTCTGTGGATGAATTTTCTCCTTGAAAACGGCGCAAACACGCAAAAAAGGAAGAGACGAACATTTGGTATTACCATGGTCAGTATTTTGTAAGTAAGAAGGTTTTTAATACCAGCAGAGGTTCTTGTTCGAGGTTTACGTACGCGTTGTTTGTACAGCGTGTGAAAGTATCTTCTCGAATCTTCCATCCCTTTCCTCCCTTCACGAGCTTGTTTCGAAAAGACCGAAAAATGTTAAGCTTTGTTAAGGATTTAGTGTGAAAGGGCAGTCGATAATTGACACATTAAAGCAGGTTTTGCAGCACTAGCTCCGATCCGTATACGGTTTATGCTGTTGCGACACAGCGATGAAGAACAAACATGTCCAGCAGGAGGAGGCAGCATGGCCGATCGATTAGAGCGCTGGACTTGCAATTCGGAGACCCCGAGTTCAAGTCGGTTAGCATTAGATAACATCCAGTGAAGCCAGATTGGACACCTTATGAATTTTACACAACGCATCATTTTCATAATGGAACGAGACTGGAATGTAGAATGAGGCTAGAATAGCTGAAGAAACCAAAACTACAGAGCGCCAGTTACGGAGGGGTAATGACAATCTGCGAGCCAGCGAGCCATATGTGCGAGCCATCAAAAATTTTGAAAATTGGAAAAAAAAATGTAATTCATACTAGGGAGCACAATTAAAATCGGTTTTTACTCACTGTTTATCTCTGTTTTCCCTCGCTCGATCGATCGATCGTAGGCGCCATCTTGTTTTTGCAATCATCTAACTCGCGCCAGTCTCTGCTCTTTGAATGCTTCTCTCTTGAGTCTGGGTCGAGGTTGAATGACTCTGTGTCGCTCTTCTGAATCTCTCTAAGGACATCACGCTGTTGACAGTAAGAAATAAGCGTTGACAGGCCTCGAGATAATGTGAAACTTGACCTCGAGAGTCTGCTTGAACAGTGGTTCTCTTTCGTTTTTCTCTCGCGCGAAGGTTACTAGCACTACACAGTGCAAGACGTGTAGCATTCTAAACTTTGACTGAGTAAATCTTGTTTTTGCCGCGCTAAGTCTTATATTTAGAGGTCATGAAGCAGGTTTGTTACATGCATACTGGGTAATCATTTCCTGTGGTTTATGCTTCTGTACTAGGTGTCCCTGACAGGATTTGATTTCAGATGCAATTGTTAAGCGTTTTATATCCTTTGACTTCTGTTTATTACGGCTGAACAAAGATTTTAGTTTTTTTGGTTTTCTCCGAAATGACTGTATCTGAATAAATGCATGCATGCAAGTTTCTTTGTCCGTGAATGTGATTATGTGATTATTGTGTTAGCTCATTACTCCCATTGTTTGTATCTCGTACTTTTCGCTACGGGAGAGGGGAGAGGCAAGACTACGAAAAGAAAGACTGCAAAGGCGATCGTGTCGGTGTTTTTCAGTGGCTCGCAAGGCTCGCACGTTTGGCTCGCATGGTTCGCATGGCTCGCACGTTTGGCTCGCTGGCTCGCTGGCTCGCACATTGGCCACACTCTTGTTAAGTACGAGTTTGAGTTGTTAAGTACGAGTTCGAGTTGTTAAGTACGAGTTTGAGTAGTTCAATACGAGTTCGAGTAACTTTCTGAGTACGAGTTCGAGTTGCTGAGTTCGAGTTCGAGTTGAATCAGCGGTATCAAAGCGAAAGTATCGCGGGAGCAAAATCTGTCTCCAAAATGGCGGAAACGGAGATCAACAACGGTAAAGAAGAGGTAATTTTTAAGAGCCATTTACTCCTCAAGATGTAATCTTACGTTCATATACATTGTAAACTATTGCAATATACCGCTTTAATCACCTCATGGCCGATATCTTTGGGTGGAAAAGGTCGCAGCGTTTCTCAAAAGTATCGGAGTAAAAAAGGATGTTTTGCAGACGTTTCAACGTGAGAAGGTGAGAGTAGTAAATACATTTTTTTTCATTGATAGAAGGTTGAACGTTTTATTTTTCCATTTACTCTCCGACTGGTTAAAGGTTTATGGATAAGCTTCAGTGACAATATTAAAATCAAAGCTGTCCGACGTCTCATTATCAAGGCAAAGTGACTGTTTATAAAACAATACACTGAATAGACATTTGTACTGCTTTAACTGTACTCACGAGATGATATAAATCATCCAAGATCGTAAACCAACTTTGAACGTGCAATCTGACTCCATGCGCAGTAATTTATTTACATAATGACAAAAGAAGAGAAATGTTTATTGACTGTGTCATTTATATTAAAAACTAGAACCACTATGTGGAACTTACCGGGGCCCAGTGGGACACAGGATTGCATAGATATAGTTTACCTCTCGCACCCACCCCCCCCCCCCCCCCCTCCTCTGTGGAGGCTAATACTTAGTTTGAATTAACTCATGCAGAAGAAAAGTAACAAAATGCATGAGAAAGGAGGATGTTGTTGTAAGTTTGTTCAGTGTTATTACAGCTAACGGTCTGTGTTATAGAAGTGTTTTTACACTGTGATGTCAATAAGTGTGATCTGTATAAGGTTTTTATTTGTTTTTAAGTTTGAGTAAAAAAGCAAAAATCACTGACAGTTTTGGGTTGAATGGTAATGACAAAGTTTGCAAAGAAGTTTGTTACAGAATTATCACAATTTCACATTTTCTCAAGTACGTTATTGTCAGGTTTATCGTTGAGATTTATTAATCACATTTATCTATTTTTTGCGAAAACATTGTGAATTTGAAATGATAACAGACATAAGACATTTTTGAAATAGATCTTTGTGGTCATGGATTATTATCTTAACTTGCACTGTAAAAAATGTCATCCGGTGTTATATATGGACATAATAAAATGCTTATTTATTGATGACTGGGTATCATACGTTAGTTCACTGCACATTGAAATGGAGGCATTTGATTGTATTAAGGCAGTGGTTGATACATAGTGGCATTCATCAATATGACCTATAGTAATTGTAGAGGAAGTATTTCTCTCCTGAACTGGGTAAACAGTAGTAAGTGGTGCAAAGCCTTGAGTAGATTCTACTATTTGTATAGTAACATTTAATGCATCTGCAACTGCTTGAATGATAAGTGCATCAGCCCATGTACCTTGAATACACATATTATTCAGATATCTTAGCCATGAAGTTTCGGTATTGCTCTCAATAAATCTCTCTGGATTGTCTCTCATAAATTGAACCCCAGCAGTACGTATATGCATATGATGGTTGCAATTGTCATATAATTGATGTGATACAGATCTAAAGAAACAATCACCTGCACCGCCAACATCTATTGATTGTAAACAAAGTGCACCTAATCTTGACTGCATCAAATTCTCAGAGGAAATAGGAGAGTTCAACTGCATTGTTGAGCTGTAATTTTGCATAAAAGGTCTAATTATTACTTCATGATGATCAGTGTTGTATATTTGAGTAGGTCCTGGATTCTTCTCAACATCTTTACTTAGGCCCAGTTCAGACGTCGTGCTTCTGCCGTGCCGAACTTAATTGTAATTTGGTTCGGCTGTAGCACGGCAGGAAAACAACTTTGATTCAGACGTCGTGCCAGAGTCGAACCAAATTCAGGATTCACCGATGCCTCGTAACAATATTTCTCCCAACTCCCCGTGGGAACGCAATCTCGCCAAAATACATTAATATAATTTATGAATGAAGTTTAGCGCGGCAGAAGCACGACGTTTGAATCGCTGCAGTGCCAGAGCCGTGTAGCACGACAGCGCTTGTCGAACTTAATTGCTTGCCGAACTTAATTCAAAAGTTTGATTCAGACGCCGTGCTTCTGCCGTGCTTTTGTCGAACTTAATTCCTGAATTTAGTTCGGCACGGCAGAAGCACGACGTCTGAACTGGGCCTTAGTTTGAAATTCGCATAACTGGTCATATGACTCACACAATTGCAAGAAAACAATGATAAATCTCGACGTGCTTTACATTTTAGTTTCATTATCCTGTGATAACGCCTGCTAAAGAAAGACAACAAATAAGCTTTCTTGGATATAGCCATTTTTTTTAAGTTAATTATCTTTGGGTCGCGTTTGTTATTACATTTATATCGTGCATGATAAAGTTTTCTCACCTTATTGACATAGCGATGGAGCTTTGAAGACTTCGGAATGTCAATCGTTCAAATCTTTTTGAAGACAAATTTTGATAAGTGTTCGCTTTGATTTTCGATAAATTTCACGATGGAAGGTTCACTCAATTTCTCGATAAGTTTCATGATGGAAGATTCACTCTTAAGTGATCGCTCGTAAATTTGTCTCTCCAAATATTCACTCTTAAATTTTCGTTCATAAACTGGTGCATCGTAAAGGTTGGGGAACGTGTCGTTCCCCAAAGAGCTATAATCTTTCTCTTGACTGTCCTCCATGCCTCGTGCTTTTCAATGAGCCAGCGATATATCCCTAACAATGTAACGTTGAAAAAAAGCCAGAAACCGTCTGCATTTTATGACCGGTGTCCAGCCTTCGGCTGGCCCCGGTAACTATAAAGAAACAGTGAATGGTAGCATAATCGAAAAGTCGGATAGCAGTAATGTTAACATTCTGCGATTAGTACATGTTATAATCGCAATTTTATTGCACCCTTTATTTCAAGCAAGTGCTATTTAATTCTGCAGAATGTTTTTGTCTGTGCTCGACTCCAGACTCTACAAATTGGGGCCACGTCTGGAGCCTGTTCAATTCTTGTTCATGCAATCACAAGGCATCTTGCGAATAGCAGTAATTCACTTGTAAACAGTGTAGCAGTTGGTACATTAGTGTAAACAAACACATATTTCACCCTTGCTACTTTTTTTACTTGGTGACCAACAGTGCGATTTCCTGAAGGTTTTGTATTTTCCTACTTTATTTTAATAACATGCTCGGTCTTGAAGATGACCTTTGCGTTTACAACTCACGAAAAAATTTTGCATCATGGATAAGCTCAGAGATATATATGCTCGGAAATATAATCCAAATCACGTGCATGCGTCACAGTTCGTTATTATTAGAAATACCTTACTGCAAACACTATAGAAGGCATTCGCAGTATTGTCTACAGGACCTACTATAGGACCTAAACTTTGTGAGAACAAGTTCTTTGCTTCACCAGTGGGGAAACAGGCTTTTGCCTTCACATATATAAATATATCGACATATATAATATAAATATGACATTTATAATCTGGAGGGTTCGTTATATCGAAAACCTCGTTGTAACGAATTTGTAGAAAAACAACCAAAATGTTCGCTCTATCGAGGTATAGTTAATAACTGTTTTGTAACGGTGTTACGTTGCACTACCAAAAACTAACATTTGTGCCTTAATGTCTGTATGAAATTGTTCTCTCACCCCTCTTGTTAGTGGATTAAAGGATTTTCATCGCTGTTGGTCTGTTCTGCATTCATCTTTCGTCGCGTGTTGACATGTATTCGTTATATCGCGGTTAGTTTTACTTCCGAATTGTGTTCGTTATATCGAGGATTTCGTTCTATCGAGGATTTGTTTGGCCGGGCTGTACTTTTCTGAATTATTGGATGACTGAGTGACTCAGGCGATCGGCGCTAAGTGTTAGTGGAACAGAAGGTAACGCGATCAAATTCCGCTGCAGGCGATAAATAGCTTTCCTTGCTTCTTTGTTTCCTCCTCTGGCCGAAAGAGCACTACTGGACGTCTCGACGGACATGACAAAACAAAAAACGGGTATTACGAGAAGCGTCTCGTCGCCTAGTGACGGCCGCTTAATAACAACAGGTATATACGGATTATTGAACTTGAAACTAAAGACTCAACATATCCCACGTTGGCTGTTATATTTTTGTCAGCGATAAACAAGATAAACTAAATAGTTGTAAATCTTCTCACCACAAATTGTGTCGCGCTGCCGACTGAGTTAAAAACATCCTCAGAACCATAGAGGTCAGAGAGCATTCGACCCACCTGTCATTATACTACCTTGTTTTAAACGTAACATTTCCTACCAACTTTCAGATTGACAAAGACGCAGTGAATGCCATGGAAGAAAAAGACCTTGTAGAACTCGGCTTGCTTGCCAAGGGCGATAGGATTAAACTTAAGTCATTTTGCAAAAAAGGCATCTCTTCTGACAGAGAAGAAAAGATAGCAAGAATAAAACAAATTCTTGGACAAGGTAAAGGAAAGAAGCGTGGAGATCCAACTTTTAGTGCAGCTGTCGGTTCCACGTCATCCGGAAAATCGGCAAGAACATCTAGCCTCAAGTACGAGGTTAGCTGGAAGCACTGGAAACCTGGCCGTGGTTATGTGCAGATGAAAAAAAATACCGGTGGTGGTACTCGTACAGTTCATATACCTCGCAACGCTTCCCTTGAAGAGTGCCAAACCATCGCAAAAGGTCTGTTTTTCCCGGAAGGGAAGAGTCCAGTTGGTGAATTGGAGAAAATGATCACTGCAATGGGCAATTTCAGTGGTGATTGTATTGTTTTAATGAGGGAAGATGGCAAGCCATTTCAATTTTCGCCCGAGCGGTACAAAGAGATGACAGGCTTAACAGTTCCACGCTTGTACCTATTAACGAAAAACGAAGATGATGCGGATGGTGATGAGGATGAATCATTCCCATTAGCATTTGGCTATCATGATCCATCATTTGGTACGAAAAGGGCCTCAAGCCCTTCCTTTCCAAAGGAAGACGGGCTCATTGGTACATCAAGTGAGCGCCAACAGTTTTTTGATGACCTGGATCAGGAATTGAGGGCTTCCCTTGCGGCCGATAAAGCGAAAGTAAAGAGTACAGACAAACAACAGTTGATTTCTGAGCCCACCAATGACGAAACGGATTCCCTTGAAAGGCTTCGTCAAGTTCGTGAGCAGCGTTCTCCGCCAGAACCTAACAGCAGCGAACCAAATGTAAAAGTGTCAGTACGACATTGTGTGTTGGGTGTGGTCAGCAGAGTGTTTGACCCGGAAGGAAGCATGCAAGGCGTTTATGATTGGATTGGTTCCCTTTCCAAAACACCTGAACATTTTCTTTTAGTTACGTTTCCATCAACAACGCTATACCCAGATGAGAAGGTTGTCAAAGTGAAAGACACAGTCATTAACATGACTGAAACGCCGGAACCTGTGCCGCTTTCTAAGGATGAGGAGGACGTTTATTTCCAAGATGGCTGGGGTTTGGAACATGGGTGCGACGACACCGTCTGGGACGAAAACGAATTTTGTTCTCCTCAGTCTCCAAGACAGCAAGGATTACCAGTTATTGCCATTCACTCCACCAACGCGATTGATCCAGTAAACATCAACCCTCCTGTGCATCTTCTAGCAGATGAAGACAACCCAAAGTCTGACAACAAGCTGTCACTTGAAGAAAAGGTTCAACCACAGGAATCCAAATTACAACCGGCCAAAATAGTTATAATAGATCGCCATGATGCAGTTAATGAGTTATTGGCCTTATACAGTGACAAGGACATCTTGGATTGTAAATTATCGGTGTCCTTCGCAGACGAAAATGCTCTTGGGAATGGAGTGTTAAGAGAAGTATATTCCGTCTTCTGGGACAGCTTTGTTGCAAGATTTTGCGAAGGCAGCAGGCAGTTTGCAGTAATACCTAATCCGTCATTGTCAGATGAGAATTACGAAGCCCTCGGAAGAATTATTACACACCAGTTAGTGCTTACAGGTACTTTTCCTATACAGCTGGCAGAGGTACAGTTTTTGCATGCCTTATTTGGTCAAGTCAGCGACGACCGCCTTGTTAACTCATTTTTGCAAATTTTGCCGGAGAGAGAAAGGCAGATTCTGTCGAAAGCCATGGATGGAAAAGATCCTTTTCCCACCAACGAGATTGTCGATATCCTCAGTGAGTTCAACGCAAGTTCTGTTCCAAGTAGAAGCAATCTTCAAAAAATATTGAAGCAGGTCTCCTTGTCAGAATTAATCCACAAGCCTTTCTTTATTCTGTCAAAGATGAGGCAAGGGATGGGCAATTTCTGGAATGATGTTGCAAAAGATGATATCGAGGAACTGTACCGTAAAGCCTCCCCAGACCCCAAAATGTCGTTTCACGTCTCGACTTTAACGTGCAAGACAAGAAAGAGGAACAAGTTGGCTGGTACGATTTCTGAAGGGAGCAAATCCAAAGCTACTGGGCCAATTTTTGAGGTTCTGTACAGGAACTGACATTTTATTGCCAGGAAAGCGAACACAAGTCCGTTTTGAGAGTATGTCTGAATTGGCCATGAGGCCCAAATCGAAAACATGCTTTTGCTCACTGATGTTGTCAAAAAATTACAACAGTTTTACCCATTTTTCCTCAAACCTGGAATTCTACTTGTCCAACACGTCGTTCTGGGATCTAAGGGTTTAAGTCTGTCTTGTGTATTAAGCCATTGTTGTGTTCGACGTCTTTGAGAAGCAAAGTGTTCTAAATTGTCTTATGACTGGAAACAGACTTAACTTAAAAACTGTCTCGACTGAGACAATTAGCTAAGGATTTGGAATTCTAGCTTTGCAATATGTTTATTCTCGTTTACGTTAACGTAAGGTCTGGAGCTAAACACTTTCATCGAAGCATATCACCTGGAAGACAATATTTTAAGAGTGAAACTGCAATATGTTAAGTTGAGTTTTACAATCAAGTTCAGAAAGTTCGAGTTTGAACTGAGATCGATAATAGAACATACCAAAGACCCACAGACAGGAAATCAAATTTCAGATTATCTGTTAAAGCTATTATGTTACGCACTTTGCAACGAGTGCAACGTTTGGTTGATGTTGTAACACCTTTTTCTACTCTACGAATTTACTAAATTACTCTGAAATTTTGTATCTACTTCGTAATCCATATCTATTTTAATTTTCAGGACTTGAATCCTTTTATGATATGGTCACATTACCAGTTTCAGTGCTGGTAAAAAAAAATGATTCTGTTCAAGAGGGCAACAATCTTTTCTGAAATTTGTAAATGAGGGTCCCATGGGGAGGGGGAGGGATCTGAAGAAAGAGGATAACACCCCCTGGGTGCCCGAAAAAACATGATAACCAACAAGTGAGGGTCAACCCGCTTATGTCGCGGAGGTCGATTGGGTAAAGTAATACCAGGGGTCTCACCACTACCTATCCCAGTATCAATTTTAACGTAGCTAATTACCATTTTTGAGAGGCCAACCACCATCTTAAATTAAGGGCCTGCTTCAAATAATAACTATAGCTTGAATCAATATTTTAAAGAAGTATATTTCATTGACAGCGTCGCTGCTATAGCAACGAAATGATAACCTCAACCCTTGAAAACATTCTCTTTATATCTTAAGGCGTTTTGAAACAACAATTTTTTGTTTGGTTAAAAGAAAAGTGTAAACAGACTGCAAAAATGGTTTGTCAGCCGGCTCTACCCGCGTCACACCCTCTCGGACCTGAAGGTCGGCCAGGGCCTCGCAATTGCTCTGATTTCTTTCGTTTGAGACTGATCTGCAGAAATCACAGCCAAGAAACTTATCAATTGTGAATAATGAACTCCAACAAAAACAGCTAAACCAAAAAAACAATTTGGACTTGCAGTGGAAAATAATTTTTGACAAAGATCCTTAAACAAGCCAAGAAAGTAATATACTCAGCGTTTCCGAATGCAATGACAAAAATAGCCGGTGTGCACGCGTTCTCGCAAAACTATCCATATGTCCTCTCTCATATGTTCACGTGTTGAGGCGTAGCACCCCATGTCCATTTTTACAATGCTACAAAATGGACTGAAGCTCCGTAAATAACGTGAGAAATAGCTGTTCTACTTCATCAGCATTGTTAGGCATTGAAAGATTATTATCTTCCATTAGAAGAGGCATGAGATCTGAAAATTCCTCCTGGCAACCAAATGGTGGACATTCCTTGCAGAAGTACTCCTCCGCTGTCTGCAAATCATCTTTATCCACGTAAGTTTTGTAATCTTGAGAATCTGAAAGACAATACAATTATCGTCCTGTCAAAAATGGAACTAACCAAGAAAGCAGCGATTCCAAAAAAAAAGCCTGGCTTTCTATTTTCGATGATTTTTCAATCAATATAATCGCCTCAACTGCCGCTACGTGTAAAATAGTTACGAAAAAAAAATAAAGTCAGCAAAACCTCCTATAAACACCAACTAACCTGTAATTTCGGGAAGAAAGAACAACATATCTGGCTTGCCAGCTGGAGTGTCCTGATTTGGATAAGGTCTGATCCTATGTGTATTCCACAGACAAGCAACTTCGCACAGCTCCCTCTGTAGAGGCGTTGTGTAACAGAACCGAAGACAAGCCCTAAAAGAAAATTGAATTTTCATGATTTTCTAGTATATGATAAAAGAGTTATCAAGGCAACTGGATGATGGAATACGTCATTATTTGTTTTCTTTAGCCAAAGGCTGTTGTTTTCCATGTTACTCTAACAATATATGTCTAGCTTGCAAGAGAAAGGAATTTTTCCCTTTAAAACCTGGGGTACATTGTAGGCCAAAGAAAATATGTACGTCGCTAGTTATTTCAATCATGGGGAAAGCTAACTTTTTCTCAACGCATGATTTACAGTACATAACGTTTTTATTTTTAAAGGCACCAGCTGTGGGAAGTGTTTCACAGGGTGACTGTGAATTCTCAAACATTTCTTTCGAGACTCAGAATACTAAATGAATAATACTTACTGTTGCACGGGGTCGTCATCTCTTAAAACGCCGGCATCGCGTAAATCCTGGAGACGGCAATGCAATAACACTTTAAGATTGGAGAATGATTATAAGGATTTAATGTACGACTCCCAAACAGGATTAAAACTTTAAATTTATGTAAAGAACTATTAGTTTTTGTTGGAGATCCATTCAGTGCCATCGGGCGAGAATGTTTTCAAACCATAAAGCACCAACCTTAAAGTAATTTATCCACCAGTCTGCATGGGACTTCCTCAGAAACGACCACCAAGCCTCTATTCTCTGTCAGGGAAGACATTTAGTAATTCACCGTGACATAAGAAGTTTATTCGTAAAGTCAAGCGACGAAAGTAGCGTTTCCCACCCGATTTGCTGACGACTTTCCGTAAAGGAAACTTTTATCGCCCGAAAAGTCGTCAGTAGCCTCAGAACGGAAAAACCTTTGAAGGCCAGCAACAATGACATTCTCTGTTCCGCAGTCAGTCCTTACAATACGTGGAGCTCCTGAATACCAAAAATGCATATCTGACTGGATTTGCTAAAACGTGCCTCTAAAAATTTCTCTGAACTCCCATCGCCTACACTCGTTTACTACGTTCCTTGTTTTATTTGTTTTACTTTTTGCTTTGAAAATCCACGTAAAAACGTCTCAGTAGAATTACAGTCTTTCTCTTCTCTCCCCCCTCCTCCCCCCCCCCACCCTCACCCCAACCCACTAGTTCACGCCTTTATGACCCTACCCATAATTCTTTATGTGTGACTGGTGACAGTTATATTCAATGATCGCGCGCTAGAAGTGGACTTCCGTGCTGTTTGTTATTGTTTTTCGTTTTCTTTTGGCCGCCTGGAGCAAAGTTTTCCTGAGGACATCATTAAGTCCAAGGAGGGAACAAAGCTTGCGATTTGCACAGTGTGCGTCGTCAAATATCTTACCGTATTCTCGGCGTTTGTTTCAGGCTACACGGTCAACTGGAACCGGGCTGAACGAGAAAGGTAAGATATTGCGCGCTTTGTTCAAGGCGGCTAACAAGTCTTTGGCGTCAGAAAGTAGTTCTTAGGAGTCATCTCTACTCAGAGAGAGCGAAATTGGTGGTAGATTTTGAGCCGATCAAAGACTTAGTATAACTAGAACCACTACGTGGAACTTACCGGGGCCCAGTGGGAGACAGGATGGCATAGTTTACCTCTCGCACCCCTCCCCCCTCCTCTGTGGAGGCTAATACTTAGTCTGAGTTAACTCATGAAGAAGAAAAGCAACAAAATGCATGAGAAAGGAGGATGTTGTTATAACGGTCTGTGTTATAGTACTGTTTTTACACTGTGATGTCAATAAGTGTGATCTGTATAAGGTTTTTATTTGTTTTTAAGTTTGAGTGAAAGAGCAAAAATCACTGACAGTTTTGGGTTGAATGGTAATGACAAAGTTTGCAAAGAAGTTTGTTACAGAATTATCACAATTTTGCCTACACTGTCTGCATTACACTTCTCATAGAACAAACATGTATGTTCATGGAGAGCCTGTAGTGTTGAAGAATCCCAGTAAGTGCATGATTTGATGACAGAGAAACAAACTGCATATATGGACATAATAAAATGCTTATTTATTGATGACTGAGTATCATTTGTTAATTCACTGCACATTGAAATGGAGGCATTTGATTGTAAGGCAGTGGTTGATACATAGTGGCATTCATCAATATGACCTATAGTAATTGTAGAGGAAGTATTTCTTTCCTGAACTGGGTAAACAGTAGTAAGTGGTACAAACTGGCCTTGATTAGATTCTACTATTTGTATAGT
>NC_133203.1:44746484-44758984 GCF_958299795.1 Porites lutea
AAGAAGAAAGGATATTTTCCTGTGCTCAACAAGCGCCAAGGAGACGGTGCAGCATGCTCAATGAAAAGCAGTCCACAAAAAAGTAGACCAAAAGTGCAATCATCAGGTGGAGGATCCTCTTCTGTCAGAACCATCCGACCGTCTGGATGAACGTCGTATGTGCGGGCATCTGGTAGTGCCTCTTGGTTCAGCTCTAAAGCACGTCCAGTGCCGACCGTACGAGCTTCTTTCGGGGCATCCCGTCGACGAAAGTAGTACTAGGTGACAAAAGCATCCATCCATACCGTAAACATTTTATATGACTATAGCGCAAAAAAAGCTAGAGAAACTAAGACGATGTCAACAATCACCTTTAGGCTGTGTATCAAACTGTATCAAGATTTTCTTTTGCAACGGACTGAAATAATGTCTTTTTCCATCGTTTTGTCTCAAGTTGTAGAAATAGTAACTTTTTTATTTTAATCCCAGGCTAAGGCTTCGATTTTTTCCCCTGGATATTGAAAATTACGTTAGCACAAGGTTATGTGTGTTATAGACCTTTCTGGTGCCAGCGAGCACTCTCCAGGTAAAGCTTAAGACGTCTTTCACAAAGAATTGCAGAGGGTTAATGACAATCTTTGAGTGAGTATTTTAGAATTTACTTCACAAGAGATCTTTTGGATGATCCGATCTGCATTATAGGTGCCTGGGAAACTGCCCCTCCTGGCCCTCCCCTAAGCCAACATTTTGCTCTAGGTGAGAAGTGAGTGTTTATGTTGGCTTAGGGGAGGGGTAGGTGGGTAGTTTCCTAGCAACGTGTAGTGATTCTTGCACATGTCTCGGGCTTTTAGTTTGTACCCGTCCTTGCCCCAACTTTCTTAAACTGAAGTCTAATAAAAAGACTTGTTTTGTATTATCTCACTAAAAGTTTCCTTGCATGCTGTCATTGCAACTTGTTTTAAGTAGCTTCTGGTTGAAATCCGCAATCATAGCGTAATTGAGCGTATTCCATCCGATCCAAGACTGAATGCGTTAAGCTTTGATTTTGATGCTTCAGATATTAAAGGGCAATCCGCAAGATCGTCATTTGGTAATAAATTCCTTGTATAGACAGTTCACTCGCACGCTAATTCCATTCTTGGAAACCAAGAGAGAAAAATATTTTGTGAAAACTAGTCACGACTAATGACTTTTTTTCTTAGCAATACATCTGGCTCGTCTTTCCTGAAAGCTCTAGAGGCTCCCGCTGGGTATCACAGTAAAAATAGAAATAATCGGAAAATAGAAAGCGCACGCTTCTTTCTCCCCAGCCTCCCTACAACACAAAGAGGCCTCTGCGGAGGAGAGAGCAAAGCTCCGCCGGGGTCCTGCCTAAAGAAGCTCCGCAGTTTTAAGCGCGCCGGTGGACATGCTTTTTGTCCATTAAAATAAAATTTAAATAGAAGACGTAACAAATAGCAAATCTTTGTCAAAACAGTCTTAAAACCACCGATGATATTTAGAGAAACCCTCCACTGGCTTTGGGCCTTGTCAAATTATGCGTCTTGCTTTTGATCAGTTTACTGGAGTATGCCAAGAACACACAATGGTCCTCCCGTATCAAGTGCTGATTTCACCTTTTCTAGTTTGAAATGTGTACAATTTTGTAGCATGGTTTCACTTAGATTCATCTCGAAAATAAAACTAGTTAATTAAATTTAGGGGCTATATATTTCAAGTTGATTTTCCTTTTCTTGATTATAACTTTGACTGAGAATGATCCTTACCAATTTAGAAATGCCTATTGACAAACAGGTGACAGTTAGGCATGGGCTAGTCTCCCTCGCAGCCGTTTTTAGTATCGTCACGCAACGCTCCTCCCCACAAAGGAGGAGCGTTGCGTGACGATACTAAAAACGGCTGCGAGGGAGACTAGGCATGGGCTGGTCTATTAAGAAATATCATGAACATTTTATCTCTTCAAATAACTCCGTTCCGCCCAGTTTTTGGATTAGAAAGATAAGAAAAAAAGACGTCGCTGGAATATTTGGCTGTGTATGTTGAGAACTGAAATGCCTGTCCGTGAAAGAGAATTAAAATTCTTGACGTTAATCTGTCGGGGAAAAGATGAGTTCATCTCTACTCACGCCGTTTTCTTTTGTGAAAGAGTTAGTTTCATGTGATTTCTTACCACTCTACGTATAATACAGTTAACCTTCTTATTCCACGATGAGTTGAAGTGTGCGATGGCAGGGTTGAAAGAAATAATTGTAGATTCGGATATAGATTTTTCACTCCGAAAGATTGTCATTGGAGAAGTAATTGGAAAAAAAATATGTTTAGCAGATGAGGCCATCAGAAACACAATGAAAAGATGTGACGGTTAAAAAAAGTGTTGCATTGTTCAGAGCTTAAAAGAAAAACTAATAACATATCACATGTTTTCCTTGTATCATTTTCAAAGGGGTCTTCAAACACGTTGTTACGATTTACAGAAAGTCAATGAGGTGAAAAGCTGTTTGGTTTAGCTGATAACAATTTTAATTGTTATCAAACAGTTTTAGAATGCCTTGGTATTGTATCTTACAAAACTGATTATTTCAGTGCGCGAGAGATATTCAGAACCCTTCTTTTGCATTTCTTGTGTCATGTCCATATCCATTCAGTATTTGCATTATTCAGCGTGATGGTGTACAGTATGGTGGCCTAGGAGTGCCATAAGAAAATTGTGTAGTATCTTGTAAGTTCCCCGTAATTTATTATGTTATTTCATTTTATTTTTAAACTTTAAACTAAAAAAAATTATTATCGAGATACTTTAAATCAAATTTAAACGAAAAAAATAGAAAGTAAAGTAAAATAATTTTTAAGCAAAAGTAAAATGAAACGAAAATAATATTTCCTTGGCCTAGCAGTGCCATAAGGTTTTTCTAAAAAAAAAAATGTTGTTCATGGCCTATCGATGCCAGAGCCCACAATGCACTTCGCTGATCTTTTGCGTGGCTCCTAAGCGATGTTTGCATGATTTCTCTGTTTCAATCATGTCGGGTAAACGTAAGCAATGGCAAGTGCCAAAAGTACAACCGCAAGCCACTACACCTACAAGAAGTCAAACACCCAATTAATGGTATTAGATATCCAAGGAGTTGGTTACACTTTGTGTGATCCTGAAATTGCATCAACAACACACATGGATGAAGCCGCACTATCGCACTTTCGTGGGCTAACTGGCTAACTTTTATGTAATGGCCGGACGAAGACTGGCTCCTCCGCTTTTTGCGACTTTTCATATTCCAGAAATCTGATATGAATGACCTTCGACCAGTCTTGACTCGACTAGAGCGACTACACCCCATAGCTAAATACAGAGTTACAGGTCAAGTTACTCTTAAAATGTCAATCTGGAGGGGGCTCTCCTTGAATTGTATATAAAAGGGAATGCTCCTCGTCATTTGCTTCAGCCGAAAGAATTGGATATGTTATATATTCAGGTAAAAAATGGGTCATGAATGAAGAATGCACGAACTGGCTGACGTGTCAATGCAAAACACTAGGGGATGGGGTTAGGGGAGTTGTTTGTGGACAGCTGGTAGTTTATACCGATTAGGCTAGTCAGACTCACTCTCGCATGCTACGCACACCGCCTCGCGCGTCCAGCCTCCTGGCAGGCTGCTTCTTCCCCTACAGCGATGAGGTTGAAAATATGCCGATATATATAAACCGGAAAATATAAGAAGACAATTCATCATCCTAGACAATCAAAATGTCTAGTATAGTTTCCGTGAGTTTATTAGTTCTCCCCTAAGACCGGAAATTCTAGTTCATTGCCTCGGATATCAAATCGCTCAGCTATGGTCGCTTGCCGCCCTTTTGTTATCTAGCAATCAAGACTGTGTTCTAATTATTTTGTCATCACTTTCGACTGTTATCAATCGAGAATAACGTCTCAGGCTTTTGGATAGAAAACGGCACTCAGCGGCGACTCAGCAACTTGACATACGGTAATAGCAAACTTCCCGAAGTCTAAGTGGATAGTTGTGAACTCGCAGCAGATCTTACTTTCTGGAATATTGTAGTCGAGAATTTTTCTGACTTCTGACTGGACGCAGGAAAGTTTACAGCATGAAAATTGCGGAGAGCGCAATTTTTATCACGGCAGTTTTAGCTTCTGTTGCTGGTTTTCGTGGAGTTTCAAGGTCACACTCAAGCAGACATCTTCCCCTCTACAGCTACAACAATCCGTACGCTCAAAGGTAAGCTTATTACATAGTGCAGTTTATTCTTGGTGTGATATAAAAATGACCGTTCTTCCTAAACTTAGTAAGCGTCCCCTTGAAAGTTCTGAGATGTAAATTTTACCTGGCTTAATATTCAACTCGGTAAAGCATGTTTTTCAGTTCGTCGTAAACTCAGACGCATTGAAAAGAGGATTAAAATTGTTACGTCTCGCTGTTTTGTATAAGTTAACTCGCGAGTTTCCTTTTCTCAAAATAAAGAAAAAACTTTCTTGCGGTGACTGAAACGTTTCAGGAGATAATTGCTTTCATATTGACACCAAGGCGCGAAAATTCGCAACAAAATAAAGTGTTTTAACGCCTACTAGAGTCTATTTTCCATGAAAAGTAAACTACAGTTCACGCAAACCTTGAATTCACGCAATATCAAACGTGGTGTGGTCAGCATCATATGCACAAGGCCTGTCATATGTCCTGCAACATTTTGTCACCTCTAGGGTAGCATTGCAAGACATGTAGGGCCTTGAAAAAACTGACGTGTGCTTTTTCATGAATGGAACTGATGAGTACAAAAGTGTGTGATTATCGCTGCTTATGACAGAACAAACCCGGCGCCATAAATCATCAGAGTTTCAATTTCTGGAAACATTACAGATTCTGGTTTTTGGTTTTGACATGCGACAGTAAAGTTTCATTATTTTCATGACGAAAGAGCAGAAAAATGAATTGTTTAATACTCGATATCCTTGTGACTCGGGGAAATACGAAAAGAATAATTTAACCTATCACTCCTGTATCACGCCATGTGGCGTAATTGAACAGAACTGTATGGAATACTGATATGAGCCAGCTGAGTTAGATTTCCGGACCAAAAGAAAAAAAACCGGGATAATTCATAAACAATCGCTAAAGAGAGATGACACTAGTAATTTGACTTTTTGTGACTATTATTGTTTTGCCGGAAATTTTGTTTTGTTTTGGCTCTAAAATCAGACGAAATGGTCAAGAGTCTTTGTTCTGGGAAAGTTTGTATTTGGCGCGAAAACGTCATCTTTATGAAAGTCCCCAGGGGTCGGAAATTTGCCAGCTATATGGATTCCTTTTATTTTGCTGCCGTAATTAAAAAAATAACACAAAAATTAACAGGAAAAAAAGTGGGGGGAAGGTGGAGGGGGCACGGCCCCCTCGGCCATCCTCTAAATCCGCGCATGGTTATTCGACAGCATCCAGCATCTCATGCATGTATACTTTCAATCCCGAATCTCGACTCAATTTTTTTCCGTTCCCTGCTCCCCAGTGTCCCGTTTTAATATCTTTCCCTTTGGTTTTTCAATCCCCAATCCCTGCCTTCAAATGAGGCAAGTCCCGGATCCCAAAAAACCTATTGAATACCCTCCTCAAAGTTGTCACACTGAGCTCTTTCCCATTCAACTCAAAACTGCATTCGATCATAAAAGGAAAAAGGGAAATTTTAGACGCCTATCAGAACGCTACGAATTAGCCAATACAAGGCTCTTGTGGAATAAGTTAGCAGCTTTTCCTTAGAAATGCTTGCTGCTCGTAGAAACTAAGAATTACGCGAACAGTACAAAGACCGCAACTCTGAGGCGTTTCAGATGAACAAACAACAAACCGCCCCCGCTAACTTTTTAAAAGAAAATCGGAAAGTCACACGGCTATCTGCACTGTCAGACTCTTGTTAACCACCTATGTAATCTGTCGTAGCCACTAAAATAAAAGGAGGGTAATTACTTGTTGTTATCTCTTGAAGACAGATAAATTATGATATTATGACCTCTCTGTAAGTATCGATTGCGGAAAGCGACACAGGATAATATAGATCAGACCACTGATGTCAGGAAAGAAAAGAGATCTTGTTTCTGTCACTTTTGATATCTACGACTACTTTTACACAGAACAGATTTTCATGTAGATCCTATACATATGACTGATTCACATAGAAATAAATTTTGGCCTTAAAGTTAGACGTTAGTACAACCTCTTTGTTTTAAGCGCTTATGATACCATTTTACGCAAGAAAAAATAAATCATTATGATTCTTCCATGCCTTTGTGACAAACGACTCTCGCACGATCTCTCACCCTCTTCAGAAGCTTCTTTGTGTCGTAAACGGAAAAAAGGGAGCGCGCAGGGGACGATGGGAAAGGGAACTTTTCTTCGCGTCGTCCACTACGCGCTCACTAAAACCCAGGCGGAGTCTCTGCGGAGGAGGGAGTGCAACCGACTCGTTTTTAGGGTATTCGAATTTCCCCGCCTCCTCCCTATCATGATCAGAGAGGAGAGGGGGAATGCGACTCCCCTAAAAACAATTTTTAATGTTGTTGAATGAAGTAAAAGTGATAAAGTGATATAACAGCCATTTCTGAAATCGGTTGCAGCCAACACGGTTTCCAATCAAAAAGGCTGGTACTCGATCCTTCAAACAAGCTACCGCTGTACAGACGTACCGGTGTCAAGGCACCAAGTCCTCAAATACAAAGCCAAGAGCCTAGTACCCAGGCAACACTCCAGACCACCTCGGCCTCTGGCGGACAGTACTGCTTTTACCAGAAGCCCAAGCAAGTGACTTGTAATGTAGCGCACATGAAAAGAGTGACCCACCAGTTCAAGTACTATTGTGGAACACCATCTCAGCAAAAAGTTTGTACTGGTCACAGGTGTGTTACAGTTATAACTGAGTTAGACCATGAACAAACGCAAAAAACATACACGCAAATAATTCACCGTAAAATTCCGAAAATAAGCCCCGGGGCTTATATTTTTCAAAGGCCCTTTTTGAGGGGCTTGTTTTTGGAGGGGCTTATTTTCGGAGGGGCTTATCTATGCAGGGAAATTTGCGTTTCAAAATCGCTTGGGCTAGCGTTATAGTTGGAAGGAAATTTACTGTTTTTGCTTTGTTTTACTTTTTGTATTTGAGGGCAATTTCCAAGTAAAAGCCCCTGGGGGGCTTATATTTGGAGGGGCGGTTTAACGAAGGGCTTTTTGCGTTGCGAGTTTTGGGGGCTTATATTTGGAGGGACTTATTTTCGGAATTTTACGGCATTAGTTGAATTCAAGTTCTACATGCTAACTTTTTTTTTGGAAAAAGAAGTGAATGGTTATTTGTTTGTTTTCGCCACTGTTTCCTGCGCCTAAGACTTGGTTGCACGTTCCATGACGTGTGACACTGGTTTGACACTTTTTTTTTACATTTTATGGCCCTTGACTTGGCCCTTGATTTTCCCGCCTCCAGCTACTCGGGCCGAAGTCACGTATCGCGTGTGGATGGGAAGCGTTGCGTGACTCGGGCCGAGTGACTGCACAGAAAACAACCTGTCCGCCGTTCAGATAGTGGGGTGTGGAGCAAAGTCAAAGGGCGGGTCGTTGTTCCCTGCTCACATCTCTTCGCGCCGTTCCCGAAATCTGAACGCCTGGAACAGGTTTCCCCGAAGAAGACAAGTAGAAGGCATTTGGTTAGCGCTTGATTGCATGTTATGGCCGGTGACACTGGTTTCATTATTTCCCGCCCTTTAACACAGTTTGCACAGTTTCTCACGCTAAAATTAGCAAGTTCTTCCGCGCTTGTATTTTTTTGTCTTCCCACAGCTTTTGATGCCTCTAGTGTATTATTTGCGTTTGTTTTTGTTGGTAATAGTAGTGGTTTTGAGTCCATCTTGGAACCTCCATGTACGACCAATTTCCCAAAGCACTACAAACCCCTGCTACAGCCGAAACCTCCCGTTAACGATCACCTCTCGTAAACGACCGTAACAACTTCTTGGAGCATCAGTTTAATAACTTTCCATCGTTTTAAACCTCAATTGAAGCATGGTCTGAAATCTTAGATTTTGCTGTATGCACTACGATTTTCATAGTATAGATGGTTTTCACAGTGACGTCATCAAACTGTTAAGTCAAAACAGCGAGGTTTTACGAATTCTTATTTAGACTTGGTTGAAGATAAACAAAAAATAAATCTTTGTTCAAGTTTCCATTCCCGTAGTATGTTTCATTTCGAAAATACAGCAATACGAACTTCCGAGTTTTCACAGTGCGTGACACCAAAACAGGAATGCTGTCTCGTTGAAAAAAGTCTCTCCTCTTGATTTTCAGCAGTATAACCATTTCAAGTATTACAAGATATGTTTATGCGCACGTAGGCTGGTTCTCGAATGAAAAGAAAGAGCTTTTATAGAAAAAGTGAACTCCAGATGTTTTGTTGATTTCCGGCGGCCATATTGGTGGACCAAAACGGTACACCAATATGGCGTCTCCATACAAAGCTCTACAAGGGTGCGTGAAACGTTTCGGCAAATAACTCAGAAACTGTGGGCCACAAAGACCTGAGACTTGGACAAATTGTTTATATATTAGTCTTTTGTGACGTGTCATTTTGTCGGCTTCTTTCACTGGACGGTTTCCACTTTATTTTTTTGTTGCGTGACAGTGAAAACGATCTATACGTATAGAAAAAACTGCTAGTGACAACATGGAACTGTGTATTTCGTAAATTGCATGCAATAAATTCTCTTGCCAAATTTAATAAGTTGATACCACTCCCCTACTCAGAAGTTTGGGAGCAAGTCACCGAAAATCCTTCCCGAAGAAAATACCCTGAGGATAAAGAAAATACCCCGCGCATAACAATCCCACCAGCTACGCAGGCTGTACTCGGAAAAGAGCCCCGTGGATCTATTCTCGTAAGCTACCACCTCTCGTGAGCTACCGCTAAATCTTCGCATTTGCAGCGTCACTTATAACAGGTTCGACTGTATTTTCAGGGTAACCTATCGTCCGCAGTATAAAATAGAGGTGAGAACAGTGATTACGTCGGTCAAAGACTGTTGTCCCGGCTTCACAGGAAAAGATTGCAGTCAAGGTGGGTGCTATTCTATCAAAGTCAGTTCCAACTAAGATTTTTATCATGACTTTCATTTACATCAAGCCATCAACTGGAGTGCTTCTGTTTCAACAGCCTGTTTTAATTGCACCAAGTTTCTTCTGCTGGAAGCCAGGTTAAAAGCCTTGGAACAGGTTAGTAACTGGTATGAAGATCGAATTTCAAGGGAAAACATGGATAAAACTAACAAAATGATTAAATGCCCCGGCGTCGCTCTCGCGTGTCATTTCGTATGTCGCTCGCGCGTGACTTCTCGGAGAGCTTGCTCGCCGGTTAACAGACGAGCCAGGTGACTGGCAGGTCACCCGCGTTTAGACTGAAGCTCAGCATGTACAAAGATACCGACCAACTGAGGTAGCTCTTCTCTTTTTAAAAGAGTCTGTCACTATGTCTTTGAGCTCAGCTGAAAATACAAATGTAGTTTCATTTTTTGGGATGTTCCGTTAGAAACTGCCTTTTGCTTTGATTTTCACTTGCTTATTTATTGGTTGATTCAGATTTGTAGAGAACCAGTAACTGAACTCTTTGATTTGTGGTGTTTGTTTCGCCCGTTTCAAATTTTAGACCAAACCTTCTACCTCTAGCATGCATGCAATGGACGCCTTGTAACTTACATAACTTACAGACTCTTTTTCATGGTCGAAGGTTAAAGAAACCCATTTTCTGTTTATTTTTAAAAGAAAAGTCAAAAAGCTCCTGCCGAGGCGAAAGTTCAGGACAGCGAAATCTCAAGAGGTCCACCAGGACCTCGCGGGCCACCCGGACCCCCCGGGCCCCCCGGCAGACGCGGGGAAACCGGAGATCCAGGGCCTCCAGGTTTAAACGGAGTCCAAGGTGGGTAGGATATCAATGGAACTTAAAAACGCATTAGCATTCCTAGTCTGCACTTAAGCGTAGAAAAGCGAATATAGATTGATTGTTTTTGTTTTTGTTACTTTTAGGGCAATCACGTGGTTTAAGAGTCCAGAAAGGCGAAAAAGGAGATCCCGGCGAGCCGGGTACCACACCAATAGTGACCGGAGACCCGGGACCACCTGGATCTCCAGGACCCATGGGACCCCCGGGATGAAAGGGGGAACTTGGAGAATCAATACAAGGACCACGAGGACCCCCTGGACTTCCGGGTCCAGCGGGAGAACCTGGCCGCCCAGCTATCGGAGCCTCGGTGAGTTTTAAAAAGACGATCTTAGTTTTAAATTACTGAAAGGCCTATGCGTAAATTTACTTGGTCATCCAGCAAAACGATCAGGGACGGCTATTCTTAGAGTTAATTCTATAGAGTTATTTCGTGGAGTTAGAGTTAATCCTCCAAAATCCTAAATTCAAGATTTTGGAAAGCTGAAATGCTTTCCGGCCCAGGTGACTATGAGCCTCTCCCATTTACAAATCTAGGCAATTTACTTCCTAGCGCCTACTACGCAGGCTATTACAAATCTTGCTGTAAATCGACCACATGATTTTTTCTGGCGCAGCGTTGTTAGTAAAATTTTTAAAAAATTTTAATATGGCGGAAGTAGTGCATGCCCAAAACTCCGCTTTTTCGCTCTGAAACCTTTTGAAAAGATTATTGTAATTGTTCTGCATTGCACTTTTTCTTTCTGAAATAGCGACATTTAAACGTCATTTCACTTTGCTATTCAGAGAGAGCCTACAAAAGTATTTTGGTAGACATGACGCCTGGTATCAAAAAGGTCTTTTTGTATTTTCAGCCTGAAGATTTAACCGCTCTTAAAGATCAGATGAAAATGCTGTCTGCCATAGTCATGGAGTTGGAAGAAAAAAGTAAGCAAAACAAAGCATTATTTTCTGTTGCTATTTAAAGATAGGCAAATAACAGTTAAATTAAGTACCAAGGCAACATTTTTTTGGACGGGACGTCTGGTTAGCTATGCTGGTTGGATACCGCTGCCGTAGTATTTCGTGGATGCTTGAACCAAATTATTCAAAATGGCGGCCTCCCATGAATGCTGGGACGAGAATCATTGAAAATGGGGACCTCCCAGTGGGGTGGTTAGACAAACTGGTACAAACCGGTTTTGGGGCATCGTGGGATGCGGGACATGTTGTTTCATGCGAGGGAGAACGAAGCGTAAGGTGGACGCGTGTTTTTGATATTTTGTAAAAAGAAGATGTTATCGAACGAGTCTTACTTCTAAATCGCGCAGTACATTGCATGTTCCTTGGTGTATTCTGTGAGTTTTTCCTTCTTTCTAAGGATACAACTGCGATGCGTTAAGGCCGCGGTACACATTAGGCGACAAGTTGCAGCAAATGATGTCGCGGCGACATGTCGCAGCGACAAATGGCTCGTGTACACTGGAGAACTTTTGTGAAAATCTTTGTCGTCGCAACAAGTCGCACAAGTAAATTCATTTGCGGAGTCAAAGATTTTCACAAAAATTTTCCAGTACACAAGAAGCGATTTGGTGCTGCGGATGAGACGTGTCGCCACAACGTGTTGCTGCAACTTATCGCCTATTCTGCTCCGACCTTTAAGGCTGTGCGTATGCGTAAAGTACTGCCGTACTGCGGAGTCTGGTAGTTTACGCTAATTTCGCTGATTTGGGTGCTAGCAGACGTAAGAACAATAGGCTCGCGTCAGTTCCACTCCTGGTTGGACCAACACTCAGGGTCATGAAAAAACTGAGAAGGACATAGAACCCGGTTATGTGGTCAACAGTTATTAAAGCATGGCCTGTCTCTGTGTGCCTACTGTATTGCTGTAACGGTTCCACGTCAGCTTTCAAGCTGCCCAATATTTAACAATTATTGGACGAGGTTGAGCAAAATATTGTTATTTGTCAGTGACGGGTTGTTTCTCAATGAATAAACTCATGGATTGGAAGCGATCTGCCATTTTAGCGCAAGAGCGATCGCAAGAAGTAGAAACGCCTTGCTTCATTTACGCATGAGCAGAATATTATTTGCAGCTAAGCTAAACACAGTTGGACAACATTGCGCGTGAGCAGACCATTATTTGTAGGCAGTTATTTGCAGGTCATTTGGTGGGCTCTTGGGCAGTGAAAAGGAAGAAAAATTTGCATCGAATGATAAATGTATTTGTCGCAGTTAATTTTTGTATCTTAGCCTCAATTTTTGTTTTTCCCTTGTTTTAGGGTATGGTATGTCAATGCATTTAAAACAAAGAAAAACAAAAATTAACTGAAATAATTAAAAAAAATAATTGCAGCAGAAGCATACATAGCTTTGTTAAGTAAAATGACCAATGAGCATGACGATGATAATGATGATGATGTTGATGGTGATGCTAATGATGATGATGATGATGATGATGATGGTAGTATGGTAGTGTCCAACAAAAATCACTCAGTTTCGGATTGCTAGACCACTATAAGCAGCGAGAGGTAGTCGGCTAGCAGTCTCCTTGCTGATTGGTGCTGACTTGG
>NC_133203.1:44763984-44831484 GCF_958299795.1 Porites lutea
CACTCAAGTACGTTTAGCCTGCTAGCAAACTCTCCATGTATGGCGAGCAAAGGCGCGAGCGTGCTGCTCTCGCGTGACTTCTCGCGACCCCACACCCCGGCCACCCCCCTCTCCTCACCCCCAATGGAGAGCTTGATCGTAGGCTGAAGTTCGTTTGGTAAAACAAATTACAACAAAACCATAGCCTACATCGAAGAGATAAGATATAAAATCACCCACGCCCAACGCCAACAAACGATAACTTACGCCCATTTTTTCCAGGGACTTGGCGAGCACGTCCGCTCCCTAAGACAGACGGAAAAAGAGTTATTCAGCTAAACTTTATGACAGACATGTCGTCTCATAATTAGCAACCTTAAGATTTGACTCCGAGTGCGTGATCATCGACTATGAGTACGACATTGGAATTTCAAGCCATTTATGTTCTCAGGTCTCTCACTTGTTCCTGCTGCTAACAAAACGTAGAGAGACGTTAGAGATTGTTGTGGAAAGTGTTTATCTGGAGCTCATGAACTTGGTTTGAAAGCTCCTACTCAATCTCCTCCTACTCGTAATCCAATCTCAGGCTGTGTTCATACTATAACGGACAGCTTTTCGTGCCGAAGCGAGAAGGTATCCGGTACAGTACGAAAACTTATCCGATATGTGACTCTTTACTTTGGAGATCGGCGAGGCGTAGCTTCGCTTCGTTACAGAAACCGCTCCGATGTCACCGTTGTTATGTGCGAACAGAAGCCCTAGTGTCCGGTATGGTTTTCGTGCCGGCGCAAAAGCTTTACGGTATAGTGCGATTATAGCCTTAGGGTAAGTGTAAATGTAAAATTTTAAAATGTAAATATCATATCCACTCCCCTCTGGGCTTTTCAGGGATAGTTTACAACACTGGTTGGGGGACTTTGCCAGACTGCTTAAGGTGCAGTTTACAAGTAATTAAGGAATGAGTGATGATGCCCCCATACATGAGTGTGAAACTGAGATAGACCACTACACCGGGCACTAGGTGCCCTACTCTTTAAGAAGAGTGTGTGGGTTCTTTAACGTCCAACAGATTTTTTAATAAATGTGCAAGGGCTTGTGAGACGGGGCCTACGGTTTATCGTCCTTATCCGAGAAGACTAGAAAGTCAAACCGTTTGCAGATGTTATTACAAAGGCAGCACTTTCTCCACAGTTACTTAAGGACCCTGAGTGTTGGTCCGGCCGGGGTTTGAACCCACGGCCTGCCGCTCAGCAGACCGGCGCTTACTCCCATTGAGCTAACTGGGCGGCGGCGGCGGCGGTTAAGGTCCCTGACAGCCTGTCGCAAGATCTCAGATAGAAACAACGGACGACAGTAAAGGGGCGAACGAAGACTAGCCATTGAAGACGGGAAAAGGGGATGTAAGGCACGAGAGTACATGAAAGGCGCGCAAGGGCTTCCCTGCTTCCTCGCGTGCCCATCTCGTCCAACCTAACCCCAAGGAGGGAGTCAGTACATGAGAGCTCCGCCCTAGCTCTCACTGATCTCCGCTCAATTTCCGTGGGTTCTTTTTTTTACACGCCATCTCAACTATCGGCTTCGGTGACAAGCAACTCTCACCTTCTTTTGATTGACAAAAATCATGATCGGAGGATCAATGCCAGCGTTCAGTATCTCTAACAACTTCTTCCTGTCGAGGAAACAACAATAAACACTTTTAAAATGACTGGTCCTGAGCGAAACAGTTACTGTTATTTCCTAATAAGCCGACGGAGACATTGAGATTCGAGGGAAACAAAATAACTGTTTCCCCAGGAACCAGTATTTAAGTGATATGTTATATAGCTGGAAATTCATTAAACCTCGCTGTAAAGGTCAATGTTCCCAGGTAAAAGTGCAACGTTACCCTCTGACGTCATAGATTTTACAACGTTACCCACTAAGAGATTTTGGCGGGAAACAGTTTAACTGTTAGATGTAATGTGACCTCGAAGTAACTAATGAGACGCGCACGCTGTTGGGAAGAAATTTCCAGCTGTATAACAACAACAATTATATGACAGTTTCCCCATAATGCTAATCAAAAGTCGCTTTTCTCCCCATAGCACCAAAATGCCAGTTAAATGCTGAGTTAATATTCACCTGAATTGGACAAAACGATACACAGCAAAACGTTATTGGTAGCTTAGAGATAAGATGAGAAGGGCCAGGATAGACTAACATGAAAGAAGAGCAGAGTTTTACGATAAAAAAAAACTACAGTACACCGCAATTAATCTCGCGTTAATAAATTTACATACATTGCTACAGTTTAATAAACATGTAAAGGATGATACACGCAGGCGTACCTCTTTGCTTGTTCTTTAACCAAATAAACTTTCTGTTCCACTCTCTCGACTGGTCTGCCTGTGAAGTGATGAGAGAAAATTGAATTACTTTAATACAGAAACACAAATAGAAGAGCTTCCCGCTTTAATAACCGGGACAATATTTCAAAACCTCCAATTATGTTTTTCTAGACAAGAAAACTTTGCTTAAAGTTAGGTTTTACCGTGAGTTAAATTAAACTGTTACTTTTTGAGGAACCGGGCTCGCAAGTTGAACGTGACAACTGCAGTTTAGATCATAACGTGGTAAGCTATTTTTCAGGAAAATCATCCCTGGCATAATTCAGTATGGTGTAAAACTGGTTGGACATACAGCGTCAATGACCGATGTGTGACCGTCATAATCCAGCAAAGGTAAAAAAAAAGAAACAGAAAGATGCCCGTTACACTGTATATCCCGTTGAAGGAGGGTAAAAACAGACTTGATCTTAACAATAGTTACCTATAGAACCGATGTAAACCACAGCTGGGCGCCTGAAAGAAAAAGAAATAATCACAATGTTAGGTTCCCAGTCACTTGAGGTTGCTTTTTAACAAACAATTCTTCCTCAATTCTTCTCGTTTTAAGATGTAGATCAGCATCTAATTTCTCCCTGACGTATCACTGCTTAAACGTACAGATGATGGTAAATATGATGAGAATTGGAATGCGGGTGCTAATATTAGAGCTTTAAGGGTAGGAGGCAGCGTGGCAGAGGAATTAGGGCGTTGGACTTGCAATCCGAAGATCCTGGGTTCAATACCCGCCCTGACCGCTCGCTGGATTTGTTCAAATCCTCAACCAAGGTTGTAAATATCCAACTGGTTTGCCTCTATCCAGTTGATATTGTTAGTCTCGTTACGTTTATAGGCCAATTCCAAGTTGTCCCAAGCCTTTGTTTTAAAACGAAGCTAAGTGTGCGAAGTCTCTGATATGAAAACGATTTTTTTAATTCTCAAGCAAATGAAATGGTCTGTTTGATCTATTTCTTTCAGTCGTTTGCTCGGTCTCACTAGCCTTGGCGCGGTAAATACTGCTGGGGCGTTAGAATGCGAGCAGTCTCTCTTTTTCTTCAGATTTAAGGAGGGAAATGCACGCGCGCGAGCGTCGAGCGAGACGCAAGAAACGAGGGCGGCAGCCCGAGAAGACAAAAGAGAGTCTCTCTTATTTCGTGCCTCTCCCGTCTCGCGCCTTCAGTCGCGCGCGTTTTGCTCGACGGACCAAGAATAAAGAGAGACTGCTCGTAGTCTACCGGGGGGTATATGCCGGAATTATTTATTATTGAGTTATTTTTAGTTAATGTGAGCGGCTTTGTATCTATTTAGAAAACACAGTTTCAGTTAATAGTCAAACCGATGACTGACCTTAGATAGTTTCTGGCCAAGCGTTCTACTTGTGGAGGCATTGTTGCCGTGAACATAACAGTCTAAACAAGGTGAAACAGAAAAGCCAATGATACGAACCTCAGTTCACGGGTCTTTAGTAATACCGTAAAATTCCGAAAATAAGCCCCGGGGCTTATATTTTTCAAGGGCCCTTTTTGAGGGGCTTACCTACGGAGGGAAAT
This sequence comes from Porites lutea, assembly GCF_958299795.1. Classification (NCBI taxonomy): domain Eukaryota; kingdom Metazoa; phylum Cnidaria; class Anthozoa; order Scleractinia; family Poritidae; genus Porites; species Porites lutea. The sequence continues at coordinate 44,767,877 of NC_133203.1, forward strand.
TTGCGTTTGAAAATCGATTGGGCTAGCCTTATAGTTGGAAGGAAATTTCCCGTTTTCGCTTTGTTTTACTTTGTATTTGAGGACAATTTCCAAGTACAAGCCCCCGGGGGGGCTTATGTTTGGAGGGACGATTTAACGGAGGGTTTTTTGGGTTACGAGTCTGGGGGGCTTATATTTGGAGGGGCTTATACATCGAGAGGCTTATATTCGGAATTAAACGGTATTGTTCAAAGGTTCACCTGGTGGTTCCACTACATTCTAGTAGTTTCCAGTAACTAGAGTCTCAACTTCATCTCCTCGACGAGACGTCTCCTATTTTCGTTGTCGAAGCAAACGAAATACGAAGGCTACAAACAGGTATTCGTGAGTTTACGCAACAGGACGGCAGTGAGAAGAGGACTGCAAAACGCTTGTGTGTGACAAACGTGACAGGGCTATTACTTGGGAGTGTTATCTTAGTCTTCCGTTGTCATTAATGTTCTCTGGTATTTTACAAAAAGGTCTGTTCAAAGGAAGGTGTAGTTTGGCGAAAGGATTTTACGAACAAAACTATTGTCACGCTTGTCACACAAGGTTTGGCGTCTTCTTTCCCCTCCCGTCCTGTTGGATAAGTTCACTATTATATCAAAGGCAACTTCATGTGAACCGTGAAACTTCTTTAAGCCCCGCCTACTTCTAACAAGCTCGCCGGTCAATAAACACTGAAACATTGAGCCGGCGGTTAAATCAATTTTTTTAAACGAACCTGTCTAAACTTGTCCTTTCCCATATAAGCTAACAGCTTTTCTGGATCCTCGGCATCTTCTGAATCAGGTTTGACGTTGCTTACTGGAAGATGCTCCAAGATCTTTTGAACATCAGGTTCAAAGCCCATGTCAATCATACGATCAGCCTACAATAGTACCATAGACATGGCTCAGATTTTCTCAAGACGAATGATTGAGTATAGAGTAGGGCTTTCCACTGCATTTTCCTCTGTGAAATAGCTTCTTCTTTATCTGATTCAAAATAACGCAAAAAAATAAGAAACAAATTAAAACTACTAACCTCATCAAGAACAATATATGAGCAGCGACTGAGTACAAGGTATCGATTTTCTGTAAAAGAAAGAAGAACAAAAAGCTTCAATAAATTACTTCAAATCTTATCTCCATAGATTCACATTCGCATCTCTAAGAGAAGATACCGTTAGATTCTTTTTCGCCTTTAATTTTGAATAACTTAGTTTAACTCTACCCAATTCCGATTCAGGCACCGCCATCAAATGGGCACCAGAAGGCACGACAAATGCAGAAACCCTGGACGACATAGCCTGAGAAAAAAGCCGAAATCTGGCGACGCTACTACTGGTTTCCCCGCCAAATGACGTCTGAGAAACAAGCGCAAAAATTCCATACTGATGACGCCTCACTACCCAGATCTGGGTCGTGCCACGTGGGAAATTTGATGCACTACCCAGATCTGGGTAGTGACGCGTCATCAGTATGGAATTTCTGCGCTCATTTCTCTGACATCATTTGGCGGGAAAACCAGTGGATGCGTCGACAAATGTCGGCTGTTTTCTCAGGTTATGAAAGACAGGGAGAGGAACAGTAGGCAGAGAACTAATGGAGTTAGGACTGGGGCCCTGGATTGAAACCTCCATCGATTCCAGGAACAGAGGCCGTTGATGAAAGAAAATTTCGTACCTTGGTTAACCTAAATAAAAGCGACCTTTAGATTCCGAGACGAGTAGGACTACAAGTACGAGATTTTCTCAGTACTGAGTATTGCTCACGCGTGAACCAGCGTCATTTTGGCGGGAAAACGTGTTTGCCGTCGTCATTCTACTAAGAGTTTTAGAGAGAATGTCGTGGTAACGGAAACAAGTTTTAAAGTGTTAGAGGTTTTATCATTTTGTGGCCGGGAGATGGCTTGTGCTCCTTCAGTAAAGATACCGGTGCTAATTTTTTAGTGAAAAAGAAGTGCAAAGAAGCTTTCCCGGGTGTCTAAAATTTTGAATACGCGAGAAAACTGAGTCAAATCTCGTACTCGTAGTCGTTCTCGGCCTAGAATCTAAAGGTCTCTAAAAACTTACAACACTACCACAAGACAACTATACTTGACTAAGGACGGTTAGGATAAAAGTAGACTCAAACATAAAAAGAAGAGGATGGCGTACTTTTTTGCATTACAGTGTTACTTCGAAAAAACGGTAAACAACCAATGATTGTAGTTTTCGAATCTTCTTGCGATACCGTAGGATGCCAACACTGCACCAGCAGATATGAGAAATAAAGAGAAAATATTTACCGAGTACATCAATCAGACGACCAGGTGTAGCAATGACAATCTGCAAAAAAAATAATAACGGCGTAAGTACTCAGCGATACATGTTAATATAAAAGGCAACAAACACTTCCCTACAACTCGCCCTTTTAAAAAGGAGAGGGAATCTGGGCCGAGTTAACTTTCGCAAAGAGTTCTGGGACTTTTACTGGGTAATGGAAAAAACAAGGCCAATAGCTGACAACACCGCGGCAAAACGTCTACGCATGCGCCAGGTTGAACATTTCCGGTCTCTTTTTCAGTCACACTTTCCAGTCAGATCAAAGTCTCCCGCGCGCGTTCGGATTCATTCTGTGTACAGCTTGTGGTTCAGTTCTTCTGCTTCATGCTGCTCGTGTTTTGACTATTTCAGTAGTTATTGAAATTGCTTTTATGGATAACCAGGCACAGATCACTGAAACAATTAGTCGATTAGATTCAGAAAAGGTAAGTTGATAATAACTCAGTGTGTAATTTTGGCTAGAGCGTCAGGTAAACTGATTTTCATTCACGAAAACAAAGTTTTAGACTGTTATTTTTCACTTAACCTGGCTGAAACTGAGACATAAAAAGTTATCATTGCAAGCTTGCGTATTTTAGTTCTAATTTTCAGTTCTTCAATTTCTCAGTCTACATGTCTTAAAGCCGATTCGAGCTTTATCTGGGAAACCACAACACATAATCGCTTTTTTATTTTTTTTTTCACCAGTGAGTTTTACCTTGTTTTGAAACGAAACTCCTCTGAGTTAATTGCCATGAAACATAAGCTTAATTATACTGTTGAGGTTGGCAGCAAGTTGACAACTCTATTTATTTTTTTCATTCTCAGAATCAGAGAGCGAAAGCTGGTTCGATGGCTTTTAGAAGTCGAACTTTTCATGCCATGTATTTAGCAGTTGGAAGTTTCGTGTTTGCATGAGACGCAGCGGAGCCGCACAGTCTGAAATTATTGAAGTCTTCAACCAAAGAACATGTAAAAGAATTAAATAGGCATTTTCTTGAATGAAAGTCATTTATAGGCATGTCTAGTTTCCCGGCACTGAAAACTCCGAGTGTTCGTGACTGCAGTCGTCAAAGTCGAAGTTGTTATTAAATCCCGCCCATCTTTTGTTTTGAGTTCTTGTTTTCTCTGATAATAAAAAAATTATTAAACAGACTAAAATTTTAATTCCTGGTTTTAGTGTTAATGATAATGATGACTTCTTTATTTTGGTTTCTTTCATAAGTATTGTTATTCTTTTCTTAGTTGTCGCCTTCTCCCAAATTAACTTATGCCAAACCAGAAGCATGCAAGAAAGCCAGTAAAAACAAAGTCGTCATGTCGAGCGCTCCCGACCTGCAAACTTCAAACATCATTTTCACCGTTGGTGCAAACAGATAACCATGTGGTGCAAAAGTTTGACACTAGAAAAATATATAAGCTTTCCAATGAAGTGATTTTTTTCGCCCCCTTTTTTGTCTGTTTCGCCCTTTTTGCTTTTAAACTTGGTGCGACGGCGATGTTATGCTTACGCAATTGGTTTATATACTAGACCGGAAATAAAAAGCTGACCGGATATCACATTTTGTGCTCATGCGCATTGCGTTTTGCCGCGGTGTTATAGCTGACTGGTGCGTTCCCAGTAACGAACCCAGAAACACTTGCGGGACGCGTTTCGGCTCCAGGTCCCTTCCCATTTCTTAAGTGGTGAATGAATTTTTTTTCGTTCTCATTGTCTGGAGGGTGCGTTGTGGTGTAGCTTACGAGGGAGGTGCTCGATCGGGTGGGGTGGTGGGGAGGGATGAAGAGGGGGAGGGGGAGTTCGGGCGAACGATACCGCGAGGAGCGTGCGAGCGAAGAGGGAAGTTCCTCCTTCCTCTGTCGCTCTGGCCACGAAGGCTAGTTGTAGCGCACGAAAAGGGAACTAGAGATTAGCTTACCTCGCAACCAAGCCTTAGCTGAAATCCTTGATCCTCGCGAGAAAGCTGGAGATAAAATGTATAAAAGGTAGGCGTTAACTGACTTTTTATTTATTCTTTTATGGCTGACTGCTTATCTCTCTTTATCGCCACACAGCGTTGCAACATTGTTGCGACATTGTTTCCAATTGTTACAACATTGTTCCAACACTTCACCCAGGGTAGCTACGACACCATCGATAACGATATTGTCAGACTTATGAGTAGATTTCTTACCCCACCAATCACGGACACTGTCCTGACGCCAAGAGGACGACCAAACTTGGCAGCTTCATCTTCGATCTGGCAAGATTAGAAAAACAAATGCACCGTTGGCTCGGATTTAAAGCGGTATAGCTTTGCAACAATAGAAGTACTTACTTTCAACCTACGGCACGAATCCTGTTGAGTTAGTCGAACTGTCGAACTGTCATATAGAAATAGATTCAACCTACGGCACGAATCCTGTTGAGTTAGTCGAACTGATAGTTTACGGTGCCACCTGCAATGAGGAGGGAGAAAATACAGTAAAAACCGGTGAGTAAGAACCTATATTTTCCCTGGTTAGCCTTAACAGGTTCAAGTTACATAAATGGTACTTACCACAAATTTAGGCTATTTAGGTTCTTAAATTAGTTCTTATTTTTTTAAAAAAAAAAATCCCTTGTAGCTAAGAGTAGTTAGTGGTAATCAGCTCATTCCTTGGGTAATAAGACTTCAGTTGTTGTTTTTCTTCAGTTGCGACGGAAATGACAATTAAGACTGCAACAATGTTAGCATTTAACAGTGCACAGAGTAATCCACAGACAAAAAGAAAAAAAAAAACAGATAAACCCAGGCCAGGACCAAAAACGACAAGATTTCAAAAGCCTGTCCAAGAATCTCTTACCTTTTGTAGAGATGGCAAAATCTTCTCGCAAGATCCGCCAATCTCTTTCCACCATTTCTTCCAAGGATTTTTTGCTCCAGTGACGATCATCGAACGCACGCTGTCTTTCCTGATCACGCTGCTTCTTTATTCGCGTCCTAAAAAAGAAGGAACCACGAGTCACGTTTACGGCAAACGGCAAACGGAAATTTGTACCACGTGACCAAGTTTCCCCTTTCCTTGTCGTTTATTGTTTTTTATAATAATTATCTACTTAAATGTAGAGCTTTAGGGTGAATTTCTTCACTAAAATCCGGATTTGGATTTTAGTAAAGAAACGCACCCTTTGACTCCTTGACGAGGACGACTACAAGTACAAGATTTTCTCAATACTGAGTATTGCTCAAGCGTGGACCAGCGTCATTTTGGCGGGAAAACGTGATCACCGTCGTCACTCTACAACGAGTTATAGCGAGGAAGTCGTAGTGGCGGGAACAAGTTATCAAATGTTAGAAAGTTTTAGCATTTTGCTATCGGGAGAGGGCTTAACCTCCTGCAGTATAGATAACCCTGCTAACTTTTTTGGTGAAAAAAGTATAATGAAGCTTTCCGGGGTGTCTATTTTTGTTTGAGAACACGCGCAAAAACTTAAAGTCAAATCTCGCACTTGTATTTTATTTATTTATTTATTTATTTATTTATTGTTTTGTTTGCCATGAGTTGTACAAAGCAAAAAAAGTCTAATTATTTAAACTCTCATGGCGAGGAAGCCCAAGAGAAGCCACCGGGCTTATAAGGAATGGGCTCCCTCAGTTAGATAATTAGAACAAAATATTATCATAATTACACATGGGAAAATCAATGGCAGAGTTACAGTAAATCTCTTGTACTCGTCCTCAAATTTAAAGCTCTCTAATATTAGAAGTTTTATGCCACTGAGGTTCATCAGTAAGAAGGATTTTGGACAGTTTCTATCTTCTCATTTCCAAATTCGAGAAATTGTTAACTAAAATTTGACGTTTACCGTTTGCCGTAAACGTTATTCTAAATCTCTCAAATAAGGGACTTGTCAGAAATTAGCAGGGGGGGAGGGGGGGTGGGAATTTTAAATTTGGGTTCGGAAATTAGGTGACCCACCCCTGCAATGGGAGTGAAATTTGCTAACCCTCCCCTTGAGCTTGGTCTAAAATATCATGACCCTCCCCACCTTACAGAATTGAAAGAAAAATGTTCCAGGCTCTTTAAGGTGCAGTATTCCAAGCCAACAAGAAAAAAGAAAAACAAAATAAAAGCAAAGCAAAAGAAGCTAGGGCAAAAAGAATGGAAGCTAACTGCAAAAGACTTATTGAAACCATTGCACCTCAGCAAGAATCGCATGATGTTACAGAGCCTATTGCCCATTATTTCTTCATTATCAAGGAATAAGTGGGCTCCTCAAAACGCAAAGGCCATATATCCAATATGCCTTTGAGAAGGGTTGTTCACCAATGAATCACAGGACATTATCAACCAATATCTACGCTTCAACTTAAGTGAAAATCATGATGATGATGAAAGTGATTGTATCAATACGAAGCTAATAAAATAAAATAAATAAAATAAAATGCTGATGACATAAATGATGATGATCAAGATGCTCACAGCAGCATTGATGGTGATGCTGAAGACAGGGATGAAAAGGATAGCCAAAACTATAATAACATTAACAACAACATTATTCATAATTGCAATAAGACTATAGCATTGTTATAAATGAAAAGTAGATGTTTGTTGAATTCTTGCAATAGTACTTCACAGTTTATATCCATAATGTTCCGTTGCTCTTTTTTTTTTTTACCAAATAAAGAACTTTCTTTTTCTTCTGTGGGTGAACCGCTACATGATCATGGGCATATATTTGCATGACCTTCCCCCTTTTAAAGGCCCATTTTTCATGACCCCTCCCTTTTCTGAGTCTCAAAAAGTTGTGACCCTCCCTCTGTTTCCACCCCCCCTCCCCCACTGCTAATTTCTGACAAGTCCCTAATTACAGTTGACGCTCTATTGAGCGGATACCCAAGAGAAGCAGAAATAGTATCCACAACTGGAGCATGGTTCGAACAGAGTTTTGGATGGAAAATTCGAGGCTTTTCCCGGACTTTTTCTAACACGATACTTTCTTTTTCCAGACTCAAACTGTTTTCTAACAAGCAAACGATGGAAAACTCGATTAACATACATGTACGCTGGAACAAGGCTTTCCAACAATGCACGGCAAACGTACATCAATCACAGTGCAATGCGGAGATATGACATAATTTGTCCCGTTCGGGACAATACTTTTTCCTTTCTAAGACTGAACTAATTTCAAATGCAATTCGCGTCAGTGTTAGTAGTTTTTTTGTTAATTATTGGCAAGATAAGAGACTTACGCCTCTTGGGTCTTTTCCTCAACAGTTCGTCTTGTCTCCAACATTTCCTGGTAAAACTTTCCTGTCTCCTTCTTTTGCCACTGGAAAGAAAAAAATTCATTTTCCAAGGATTTTTACTGAAAAAACTGTCACCTCACTACATACTAACATTCTAGTGCACAGCCGAGCCTCGCAAAGACGGCGGGCCACCTAAGGGCTGGAGTGGCTGTTGTAGAGGGGTTAACCACTTTAATCCTAATAAAGGCCAAATAGACCTTGTCACGGTTTTCGACGCCATCTTGACGAGTAGGCAAACGTGTGAGAAATGACAGTGTTTGTATGAGAATCTAATGTCGAATAATTTCCGTAAAACGGCTGTTCTGAAAACAATATCAATTGTAAACTAAAGCTACAAAGCAAAGGATTGCAATAAAAAATTTTGCGGGCGTACCTGTGCTTAACTATCTCCAGAGGCTTGCTTTAGAATTTCCATATATTTGTCTGTATTTTTTCCCGGGACTTTCTTACAGACATATGTATAGAAATGTAAAAAAGTGGTTCTATGTCTTCTAGCGCATGTAACGCCCTCAATGTTTTTCAGTAGAATCCATAGGAGTGAAGCTTTAGTTTACAATTGACATTTTTTTTCAGAACAGCCGTTCTACGGAAATTATTAAACATGAGATTCTCATACAAACACTGTAATTTCTCACGCGTTTGCCTACTCGTCAAGATGGCGTCGAAAACCGTGACAAGGTCTATTCCCGGGCAAAGAAAAAATGCATCACTAGAAGATTCATATTTTCTTCGGAGACTGAGCCGCGCCCATTGAGACGTAGAAAGTTTAAACCTTTCCTGGCATCATATTAGGCAGCTTTAGCGACAACAACGGCCGCGGCAACGAGAATGGCAAAAAGCAGTAGGTTTATTAAGCAAAACAACAACTCTGCACGTGCATCACGCTTTTTTGTACCTTTTTTGCCGTTGTTGCAGGACTAGGACGTGAAACTTCCTAATTTCACATTTTATGAAGGAAGTGGACAAGAGAAACGATAGCTTTTCGTGTGCTTATCTAGTGTGAACACCTATCCGATATGTGACCCTCCACAGATCAGTGCGGCGCCGCGAAGCTTCGCTCCGTCACAGAAATCGCGCCGGAATCACCGTTGTTATGTGTGAACAGAAGTCCTGTCCGGTATAGTTTCCGAGTCGGCGCAAAAGCTATCTGTACTAGTGTGAACATAGCCTTAATTTTTCTGGATCATAATTCGTTTCTGGGAACCAGATTGTTCAGAGAAGTGTTCAAAGTCATGGATGAGTAAGCAGGCAACAGATGCAGGGGCGGATCCAGGTTGCATGCTCTCGCCAACCCTTTTTAACCTTTATGTCAGTGACCTTTCAGAGAAACTTAAGGCCAAGAACCTAAATGACGTAGAACTAAACGAGTTACCGTTAAGTTGTATGCTCTACGCGGATGACTTGGTCATATTCTCCAAATCAAAAAACGGACTGCAGGATTATTTGGATTCCCTCAGTGAATACTGCAAAGAAAACGACTTGTCGGTTAACCTTAATAAAACTAAGGTGTTAATTTTTAATAACTGCGGGAGAACCATGAATAAGCATGTATTATACTATAGAGGCAGTAAACTTGACAATGTTAGCAATTACAAATATCTTGGCCTACAATTTAGTACTTATGGGACCTTCACGTACGCTAAACAGGAAATAAAGAAGGTTGCCCTTAAAGCTTTGTACAAACTCAGGAAGGAAATGGGCGACCATTTCAGAGACGATGTACAGCTCACAATGAAAATTTTTGACACGGTTATTTCTCCAATACTCACCTACGGAAGCGAGGTCTGGGGGGTCGATCACGACGGAAAGCTAGAAAATGATCCAATTGAGTTTGTTCAAACAAAGTTCATAAGGTGGCTATTGGGAGTTAACAAATTCTGTAGCTCAAATGCGTGCATGCAGATCGGAGGTAGGCCGTTTCCCAATGCGAACGAAGACAAAGTGCAGAGCCATTAAATATTGGCTGAAATTTTGTGAGCCGGAGCACCAAAATAAACTCTCTGGAATAGCATTTACAGACCAAATTGGTCAAGATAAAAAGGAACTGTGGTCAAGCAAATTAAAACGACTATTAAATCTCGCAGGTCTTGGCGACATATGGTCAGCGAAAACTAACACTCCCGCAATCATGAACTATATACGACAGAGACTCTTAGACATAGAACAGCAAACATGGATTAGCGAAATACACAATGATGAACGAAAGGACCCGCATCAAAAAAACAAACTAAGAACTTTTAGGAAATTTAAACTTACCCATGACTACGAAAATTACCTCACAAATGTAAGAAACATCAATCATAGAGTAGCAATCACAAAGCTAAGATTAAGCAACCACAAACTAGCAATCGAAACTGGAAGATACGTTAAACCCTATCAACCACCAGACCAAAGAATCTGTCCATTATGTAAAACTGGATTAGAAGACGAGGAGCATTTTTTGATGAATTGCATAGCCTATAGGGATCCTAGGAGAGAGTTGTTCAATACGCTAAAAAAGGAAACTAATCTTATTCTTGACTCTATGACTCCAAGCTCTGCCTTCACAACGTTGATAAGTATGAAGCAAGGAGAGAAAACGCAAAAAATTGTGGCTAAATACGTATATGATCGCTTCCGCGAAAGAGAGAGATGCGTTAAATATAACCTTGTTTAATAGTTGTATAAATTTTACGAATGTACACCTCTGTAATTATTGCACTAAAATCTTTGTTATCGTTGTAAACACATGTGTCTGTAGGCGCTCTGTTGATAATAAAGCACTTATCCTATCCTATCCTATCCTATCCTATCCAGGATTTTTCTTAGGAGGGGGTACACCGCTAAGGAATGGCATAACTGACTGGTGACGTAAATACATTTTAAAAGCGAATATCAAGAAGAAGGCTTTTGCATGCTTTTGACTAGGCAATAACATAATGTGAACTGCTGAGAATACATATCAAACGATACAGCAGAATTCAGTGCCAAACTACCATTTTTTAATACGGTGTTTAACGTAAATTCTCCAACCTCGTCTCGTGTTTTACTTCAGAACCAATAAACCACCAATTTTTCTTTTTTTGGCAAAATGCCAGTTGAATTAGAAAGCCGCAGGTCATCTTAGAGGGGAACGGGGGTGCGCGAACCCCTCCACCCTCCCCCTAAATCCGCCCCTGAGGTGTACATGTACACACTTCTTCATCGTCATTATCAGCATCCTTCTGCCTCAGCCGAGACTCCTCAAACTACTCCTTTTCACATCGATCTTTTTTGTATCAGCCATCACAATAGAGATCTAAAGTGGAGGCCGAGGACGGGATTTAAGTTTGATTTTTTCGCGTATTCTTAAAAAATCCAACCCCGGAAGGCTTCATTGTGCTTTTTTTACCAGAAAAGTTAGCACAGTTATTTTTATTGAAGAAGGTTTTAAAGTTCTCTCATGAGCGTCTTGATACTAACTTGTTTCCGTTCCCGCTAAAACTCGTAGTAGAATGACGGCTATTGCGTTTTCCCGCCAAAATGACGCTGACTCATGCGCGAGCTTTTCTAGAGAATCTCGTCCTCGAAGTCGTCCTCGTCTTGGAATTTAAAGCTAAGGTCTCTATTATTCAAGTTCCTAACACAGTCGCTCATCAGGGAGCTCTCGCATTAACGACGGGGACGGCAGCGCAAACGTCACACAAAAAGAGAATTCGCGATGCTTCAAACCTCTTGGCATTTATTCCATCTCGTTGTCCAATATTGGCGAACTTTTCTGTAGTTACATTCTAAATGACTGTAAGTAAGTTCAGAAAAAGAAAAATGGATCATTATACCATTCTGGGAAACTGCCCACCTACCCGTCCCCTAAGCCAATCTTCTTCCCTAAGTGAGAAGTAAGTGTTAATGTTGGCTTATGGGAGGGGTAGGTGGGCAGTTTCCCAGAAACGTATTATGACCCAGCAATCTAATTCTGTGGTTTCGACTGTGGTTAGATACCCAGCTGGTTTTGAATGTTTACCTTGATATCAATTCCACCAATATGTCCTCTTCCAAAGAGCTGAATTTGATGCTTTTCTGTATAGCTAAGCGAGACAAGTACTTGTAAGTAAAAAGGAGAGTTGCACAGACTGAGTGTATGTTTCTTGATCAAGAAGCATATCAGCACTTTAATAACTTCCTAGGCTGGTTATATGAACAAAGTCTTGTTTGTTTTTACTTTTTTTAGAGACTCAAGAAGCCTCCAAATCTCTATGTAAGGGTGTCTATTTCATTAATTTAAGTAGATGGGTATGTTCTGTAAGCCTTCTCGATGCTGTTAGAGCGATTTTTGTATGACCTTGAAAAATGATTTCCGTAAGTGTTCGTTAATTGTTTTATCAGCCAGTGGATGAAAAGATCAAAACATGGCCTCTTCGTTTTCCCGCCAAAGAAAACCCTAATATAGAGAAGGCATTGCTCGATTGGCCAAACGTGTTGCAGTATGACGTCAAAGCGAAGTATCGATTGATTTCTAGAGAGTTCTCGGGCATGAAGTGTTTTCACCCGAGCCAAAAGCTACGCGCGTTTGTACCCGTTCGATAAACCAATCAAATCACTCTATTTCCGTTCGTTTGTTGTTTCTCTTTTTTTCGCGCGTTTTCATTTCAAGGTCATACGAAAATCGCTCTAACAACAACCTATGTTTAAATGTGAAACCTGTTTTAATAACCGGCATTAATCAAATTTTTGCTAACAAGATCGATCCTGGACATATCTCCATTAATCAGGGATGTCAACTAAAACTATGACCCCTGCTACTTTCAAAGGCCTGCAGCTCGTGGTTCACTTGTGTAACGAACATTTTGACGCCATTTCTATGGTCTATTTGATTTCTTACAATATAGAAGGAAAAGAACTTGCTACCTGTCCAGTTCCTGACCTCCTAATTGCATATACATGGCAACATTGAAACCTTAGTCCAAACAGGAGGTGTATTATTAAAACAGCCCAAACTTTACTTGCTACACCCTTGGATAAGTACCTCCGGAGTGCTGACAAAAGCCTGTGTTGTTTTGAGACACTTGAATCAAGAGCAAGCTAAGAGCAGTCGTGATAATTATCGGTAGTATACAGCAGTACAGTCAAGTCAACTATGGTAAATCTACATTCAATAATTTACAATGATTTGTATTTTTAACAAACAGAGTAAAACCAATTTGGTATGTGTCTCAATAACAATTATTAAAATAAACAAAAACTACTGCACCAAAGAATCAATAAAAGAGCCTGTTCCAACTAAATGTGTCAATTGTGATGGCACGAAAAAGCTTGGTACAGTCATGTAAGCACTTACAGAGGATTGTAGTCGACAGCAGTGTCTTCTCCTGTGTCCCAGTCAAACACAAACTTTCTGTCAGCAAGACGACGAACCTTCTTTCTTTTTTTGGCTCCACCTAGGTATCGCTCCTGGAATGAAGTAGGACCGATAAACATTGTTAAAGGCCCATTTATGCAGGTGACATTTTGTGCAATTTTAGGCAAGAATTCTGCCAAGGTAGATTCTTAGTAACACTAGCACAGAAAATCACTGATAAATCACATCAGGATCGAGCAGTGAAAAAACAGTGATTTTGTGGAGACAAATAGCCATAAAATTCCCACTAATTTGTACAGACAATTTATACAAAACACTCCCTCCTAAAAAAATTGGACAAAAAACTGGCCCATGTACCTTTTAGATCAGCATAAAATTCTCAGATTTGCCCACCTCCCCACCCCCCCCCCCCCCCCTCCTCCATTAAACCAACAATGACACTACTATTTATCCCTTGGGGCAAAATTTTGGGTTAGGGGAGGGATAGGTAGGTAGTTTCCAAGTTCCTCTAAGTAGACATTTTCATGAACTTACAAGACCTTTTGCCTTCCAACACTATCTTGAAAACCAAGGTTGTGCTCTAGCAATGCCATCTGAATAACTGCAACAGACTATTTTTTATGACCTGTATACTATATAAAGATTAAACCTTCTTTAAACAAATTTATTACTGGCATACATGTATAAACACTGTTTCCTTCACACACAAATTTTATTAAGATGACGACACATTACCTTGATAGCTTGCACCTCTTTATCTTGCTCTTTGTCCTACAAGAATAAAGAGAACTACACTGTGCATGTTTACTAAAAACTGTACAGTACACCACCTAAACCCTTAAATAAAAAATGATTTAGACTTGGAGGAGTTAGAATGACCAAGTTGCGTGGGGTGCTGGATTCAAACTTGATCACATCAGGTTCAAATCACGCTCTCACCACTAATAGGAACAGTTGTTGAGTTGTTCACAGCATTGGCAAGTTCAACTCCTCAGCCATGCCTTCTTCCCTTCCTTCCATCCCTTCTTAAAGATAGTCAACTGACTTGACTACAAACAGTTGGGATTCTTAAATTTATGTGCTATGTTATGAGATTTTTTTTCTTTATTTGCAGGCCAAAATGTTAATCTAAGCTACCATTGTATTTGTTTCATTGCGGCTTGCTTTATATTCTTGTGTAAATACACTCATCTGTAAAATCTTTTGCAATAGCTGTAATTTATAATTTTACATAACCCCTCCTGAGTTTTTGGTAAAATCTATCATAATCCTAGTACCTTTCGCAGCCTTTCTTTTTCACTCTCAACCTAAAAAAAGAGTTTTTGAACAGAGTAAATAAATAAGTAAGAATTATTCTTCACTTCTGCAAATAATCACTCACCATTAACTGTGCACTAATGAGTAAATTAATATCACATGTTCTTCCCCCCAATTAATGTTCATTAACTAGACCCTTGTAGTGACTGAACCAGGATAAGATCATGGGATCCAAAACCCCCCTTAAATTCACCCCTCAGACCAGAAAAAAATGTAATTAAATAACTAACAGCTTTTAAACTAAAAATAATTAATTATTACCAATAAAGGATCAAATTTATGGATCTAAGTAGTTGAAGTTTACTAGAAAATAACTATCATGAAGGGTGGAAATAATTAGCTGTAAAATAGTTTTGATGGTGGGGTCAACTTTGGAGCACTATGGAAAGAAAAAAAATCATGATCCACCCTTGCCCTTAGCAGGCAAAGACACTACCTCTTCTTCAGTTTGGTTCTTTTCTCTTCTTTCCCGCCTTTCTCTATTTTCTCTTTCCACTTCGTCCTCTTTAGAAAATGAAAAAAATATATATATATATATTATGTTTTAAAGTTTATCTAAATAATTAAATTTTGTTTACTTTTGCCAATTACTTGCCCTCAATCGCTGTATTTTAAAGTAAGTAAAGAAATTACAGGTAAATGACAAAATCAGAGATCCGAGACAAACAAATACGCCTGTATGTCTCCTGAGCATTATTTTTGAAGTTGCAAGCAGCAGGGATCAACTTTGAAAAACTGTTAGGCTGAACAGTTTTCAAAAACCCTAATTTCAATCCATTTCAGTCTTCTTCAGTTTTGCCCATCTGTGGCATCTGTTGTTTCTGTTATGTTATTTGAACCTTCCTTTAAAGTTTTAAGCGGTTATTTTTATGTTTCTCTTAATTTAACAGGCATTTTGTAATTTCCTAATTTGGCTGAATTTCGTGACACAGCTACTTTAAACAAGATAATAATACAGCAAACTGTAATAAGAAGTAAAGCCATCGTCCTCATTCTTCTTCTTGGGAGATATCATGTAATTATTACTTACTCCCACTAATTAGCTGGAGCGTTTTCATGCTTATCCCTCTTTAAGGGTACGTTAAATTCCATCATTGAGATGACAAGTAGCACATTGCTGTAATTATTTGAAACAATTAATGGAAAATTTCCTTATTTAACTTTGTTGGCTTGCACCTGTTACCCTCTATTAACTTGCTAATTGCATTGTTAGCTACACATGTAAGTCCCCCTTAAAGTAAAACCATCCACCTGATCCTCTTTTCCTTTCCTAGAGAAACTATGAAAGTTGAGCAATGTCAGGCCTAAATTAAACCTCAGTTATTTCATGTTACTGTCAGTTTCATTTGTTGTATATATGTTAAGTTATGTAAAAATAATCTGTCTTTTTCTTTTCATCTTTGCTTTCATTAATAATTATGTGTACTTTTCTGTGCTGTGATATTTAAAGCATAAAAACAGTGTGAAATGATTCGGGTTCTCTTAATTATAAATGTTTTTCTAATACTTACCTCTTGAATATATTGTGCCTCTCTTAAAAACTTCTCTCTCATTTGATGCTCCTCCTGTTTGTTTTGAAATGAAAAGCCACAAAAAAATTTTCAGTTTTCGAAAGTTATCCAAACTGGTTGGTACAATGGAAGCCCGCTAATACGGTCACTGATGGCCCAAAAAAATGGCAGTAATAATGAGGTGTCCATATTAACGAGAATTTCTTTACAAGAAAATGTATGGTCATTTTTGCCGGGCAGCCAAAAAAAGTGGTCGTAATAATGAGGTGACCATATTACCGAGGTGGCCGTAAGGTGGGGTTCCACTGCAGCATTGTTTGTTCTGATTCGTCAAGTGGAAGGTGAAAAACATTAAATAATAACTTATAAAGAAAATAACTAATTATTTTATCTGCCTCCCAGCTTGCCTGATTTAGGCAAAGCTCAAAAGGAACCATCTGAGAGTACATCAATGTAGATGGTATGAAATTTTTAATTTTTCTGCTCAAATTAAGAAATATTAGCTAACAGGAACCATCCAAAACAGTTATGATATATTCTTAGGGATGGAACTGGCATGAAATTTCTCATATTTAAGTAGATATGATAAACAGTAAGCTTTTTAGTGAAGATAAGACTAAGCACAAGGTACACGTACAAATAAAACTGGATTCACCATTTGCCATAAATGTAATTTCTTAATCTCACTATCTATCCATTGAATGAGCAACCATCTCTATAAACAACCAAAGTCTGGTGCAAAATAAATTTAAGAAATTCACATATGTAAGGAAGTCACAAAAAGGGACAAAACATGCATCTCTTACCTGACAGTCTTTTTTTTCTGTTCCTCAACTTGCTGTTGTCGTCTTTTCAATGCTTCCATTGCTCTCTGTTCCTTTGTTAAAAAAGTTGGCTAAAAGACAACAAAAAATATATTTTATTCTAAAAACAAACAAACAAACAAAACAAAATAACACAAGAGCAAAATCAATATTGCGTTAGTTCACTTGGCTTTTATTTACTACCCTGGTGAAGTAAAAGGTTGTGTCAACAAAATTAATGTCAGATCATTGAGCTTCATGATTAACCCTTTAAGTTCCAATAGTGACCAACAACAATTTTCTCCCAACAATATCCATGCACTGTCAAGAGATAAAGTTATGAGAATTAATAAAATGATCATCATAGAGAAAATTCCATGATCTTTAATCAAATTCTCTCAACTAATGATTTTAAAGGAGATGTATGGAGATCAGTTTAGAGAATTTGTATGTGGATATTGGGGCTTAAAGGGTAACGTCTGCCCACACCCATGTTACAACCAGTGCGTATTATATCTGAACTTTATTATAAAACCTACAGTTGATAAAAGGTCAGGCTCATTATTATGACCTGAATGTCATGGTCCCTTAGAGGTCACAAAGACGGCGTTCCAATGTTCTGTATCATTGTGGGCAACAATCCTAATCTCCAGGGCCCAGTTGTTCAAATGCCGGTCAGCGCTAACCCAGGGTTAAATTTTAACCAGGGTTTCCTTATCTTGTTATCAAAAGAACTCTCTCGGATAATTTTCTCTATTCTTTTTAGAGTATTCAATCATCAAATTGTAGGCGAAGAGAATTAAACTGAATTTGCTTTTTAAGCCCTCATATCCGAGTCCAAATTTCGCACTAACTGTAGGTTATCTTAACCCAGCTTATCAAACAACCCGGCCCAGGTTGTTATTATGCATGCTTACCATGTACTGTACATGTATGTAGCCAGCATTCCCCTTGCGAAATAACTTTGGGAATTCCTAGGAATTCCTAGGATTATCCTAGGAATTCCTAGGAAAAAAATCCTAGGAATTCCTAAGAATTCCTAGGAATTCCTAGGAATCATAGGTGTGAATTTTCACGGTAAATTCGGACCTGGAATTCCTAGGAATTCCTAGGAATTCCCAGTTTAAAAAGTTCTGGTTCTAAATTCCTAGAAATTCCCGGAAATTCCAAATGGAAATGAAACTGGACTTGGAATTCCTAGGAATTCCTAGGAATTCCAACCTACAAGATCTAAAGCACAAAAAATTCTTAGAAATTCCCAGGAATTCTTAGGAATTCCTAGGAATTCTAGGAGTTTACAGGTTTAACATCATGTCATCAATCAACATCCAATGCCAGGAAAGTAAAGTATACGCAAATTTAATGATTAATTACCAACTGGAGAAAGCATGGAAATTGCATTTAAACAAGTTTATGATAATAATGTTCAAAATCACATCTTATGGTACATGTTTTGTTTTTTACAAAATTGAATAAAACAAGTAAAGTCCTGAGATATAAATTGTTCTTGAGTCATTACTGAAAAATTGTGGGACACATTTGTAACTGGAATAATACAGCAAAAGAGTCTTGATTGAATTAACTTTACAGCGGGAACATATGTGTAAAAAAAGAAAAAGTCAGGCCAACTTGCTTCCAGCAAGCTTATCTGCTAAGCCCTTATTAAGCCGCCCGACTTTTAATTCAGCTCTCAAACTGAGAACAAAATAATGAACTGGAAACTAAAATACTTGTAGTACATGGCGTTTAAACATACTTGTCCATGACTACAGTAGAACCCCGGCGGTGACTCGAATTCTAAAGGGAAACGAAAAATAGTTCGATTTTAAGTGGGGAATTCGAGTTATCGGGGTAAATTTCAGTGAAATCTTGATCAAGAGAAAGCAAATTTAGTTCGACTTAGCGGGGAATTCGAGTTATCGGAGTTCGAGTTATCGAGGTTCTACTGTATTAAATCCGCCAGAATCTGATCGAATATTAGCTTATTCACGTAGAATTCCATCAACCATTTGCAACAACGACTACAGTTATGTCTCCAGTA
This sequence comes from Porites lutea, assembly GCF_958299795.1. Classification (NCBI taxonomy): domain Eukaryota; kingdom Metazoa; phylum Cnidaria; class Anthozoa; order Scleractinia; family Poritidae; genus Porites; species Porites lutea. The sequence continues at coordinate 44,786,447 of NC_133203.1, forward strand.
AACAAAAAGGAACCAATAAATGGTTTTCCATGCCATCTTGAAGTTTCGTGTTCATATATCGGAACGATCTATAATTTCACTTTGATCTCCAGCTTCATTATTTGAGTACGTGGTTACCATCAGAAGACACATTACGAAGCAGGAACATACCTTTACCTTTCACAATCCAGCTGACTTATCGTTCTCAGACATGACTGGAAGCACGTTTCATGTGTCAACAACAAAATAAATGAACAATCCGCGTTTAAAATAACGCCCATTTCGGATGCAAAATACTTGTGCTCTTGCTAATGAAAGTCCGCGTGAATTTGAACTCACCAAACGGAACTTCATTTCACACTTTTCCATTGGTTCAAAAGGCGCACGTGATGACGCACTTCACTTAGTGGGGAGACTGGTAACCAGTATAGCTCAAACATGGCGGATGATTTTGCTCGATGATGATCAAGTTGAAAAAAGCGGTCGTTTTCAGAGCTAAATAAAATATTCCAACGCTTTTGAGGTATAAGTAGCGAGAGGAAAATTTCGTGTTGTTTTTTCAAGAAGCGATGACCTTTTATTAGGCAAAGCCGCGATGAAAAACGTGTTGTGGACATGTTTGGAAAGCTCAGGTACGAGAAGTGGCACTTTGAATAAGCTTTCAGTATCGTGCTTATTGTTGATAATTTTTTTTAAAGATTTAAGTCGCAATAAATGTTGTATATAGATGCTGGTTAATGTCAAGAAATCCTTGTTGTTATAGGCAATTAAAGGAATGATTATTAAAAATTTTTACGCTTTTTATTACCTTTGAACAGTTATCGTTTTTCCTAAAAATTAAGCCAGTGTTTCCAAGTTAACAATGACTTGGAATTATTGAGAATTCCTAGGAATTCCCACAAATTCTCATTGGTGTTTAAGCAATTCCCAATAATTCCCATAAGTTCCAAAGACAGTATCCTTCAAACTTGGAATATTTGGGAATTCCTAGGAATTCCCAAAAATTCCCACTAGTGTTTTAACCCATTCCCAAGTATTCCTAAATATTCCAAGGTTTTTTATCTTTGCTCATTTGCATGTCTTGGAATAAATTGGAATTCCTAGGAATTCCTAGGAATTCCTAGGAATTCCCAGAACTCTGGGAATTCATTTCGCAAGGGTCATTTGGACTTCCACTAAGAATGAATGGAATGCACATAACACAATTTGATCACGGGTGTTTGGATCTTCGATCACTCGTAATCTGATCATGCATGTTTTGAACATCTGTCAAGTAAGACTTACACAAAGCACAGGACAGCAAAAGTGTTTTAACATTCAATCTTTGTTGCTCACGTTCCATAACTTTTGGTTTATATTACTAGTTATATTTCAGTTCTCATATACAGTAACACACCTTTTCTTGAGCTTTCTTTTCTGCCTCTCTTCTTGCTATCATTTCTTCCAATGAGTGGCTGTGAAAATAATATACAAATGTACTTTAGCTTACCCAGGTGGAAATCTTATTAAGATCTTAACAAGATTCTTATTAAGATTCTTACCAAGATCTTAACAAGTATCTTATTAAGATTCTTGTAAGAATCTTACAAGATCTTTTAAGAATCTTGCAAGATCTTATAAGAATCTTAACCAAGATCTTACAAGATAAGTTCCAAGATCTTACAAGAATCTTAACAAAGATCTTAATCAAGACTCTTGTAAGACCTTTCAAGATCTGACAAGAATCTTTAATACCAAAACCTTACAAGATCTTGTAAGAATCTTGATTAATAAACTTGTAGAGATCTTGGTTTGAACTGTAACTAGAATCTTAACAACTTCTTTTGCAATATTTTCAAGATTTTGTCTCTAAAGTTCTAGATTTTTCAAGAGCTTGGTCAAGATTCTAACACAATCTTGCAAGATGAAAAAAAGGTATTGTTGAGAGAGCTTTCAACTTTCTTGGTCAGGATTCTGGAATGTTTCCTTGACAATGGATCAAGACCTGATTCTTTAAAAAAGAGTCCTCCAATTTTGCAAAGACTTTCCCAGTCAATACTATGTTTGGTGTCACATTTATTTGCCTCATCAATTAAAAATAGTGAATTCAAGAATAAGCAACATTGCACTACTGCAACATATATATATATTAAAAAAAAAAAAAAAAAATTATTAAGTCAAGATACTGGATTTTGAAAAAAAAAAAAGAGAATAGTTTCTTAATTTAAGATTTTACTCATTAAAAGGTAACATTGCCTGACAAAAAATCCTTCCACAAAACAAGCTATTTTTAATTCAAATGTACACATTTTTAATATAGTCTAGTTCAGAAACAAAACAAAAAGGGGAGACTATTAGTTAACGTCCAGTACAAAAAAGTACACCCCTGTACCAAAAACACCATAATGTACATTTGTATCTTTCAATGAATTGGCATCGCATAGTTTTAATTATCTTTTTTAACTCATGCTATTTTACCAGTTACTTTATATAAACAATGTTCAATAGGCCTATTCTGCCTTTTGCACCAAGAGGTCATGTGACATCGTTTTTATGAAAATGAAAGTTATATGATTTTGCCTTCGAAAAACGATTAGTGGGTCATTTCTTAAATAAAATAATAGTAACTTGGTTTTTCAAATTCGCGCCATTTTCTTAAAATGATTAAGTTCATAGCTGGTCACATGGCCAAAATGTGATTTTTAAAATGATGAAGTATCTCTTTCTGAACACAAATTGTGCACTTAAACTTCAAGGAAAATATTGAAAATATGTGCCAATGTTTACAGCACATCTGAGCATAACTATCACATGTTTAACAAGATATAAGCTAGAAGTAGTTCTGGCTGCCATGTTGGAGGGCAAGAGTATGCCCTCCAACATGGCGGCCAATACAAATAATACTACTTTGTTGAAAAATCAGAGTGCCATAAATATCTCCCTTGAATGCGCTTCCTCTCAAATTTCAGGTGTTCCATAATTTTTACGTGCTCTGTCAATTTTAGGCAACAGCAAGATTCCAAGTTTAAAGGAAGCATTGATCACGTGACATCTTAGTGCACGTGGCCTATTCATTTGATTTGTCCATCTACATGTATTTCCTCCACAAAACTCAAGGAAAAGAAGAGAAAAAACAAAACATCATAAGTTTTGTCAGTTTATAAATGTTATGAAAGAAGATTGTGAATTAATTACTATGCATGTAGATTATCACGCCTTTTTATAAAATGGACTCTAATCATTGCAAAGTTGGCAATTATATCGCTAATAAATCTAAGAGAAAGAACATAAAATTAACAATAACTTGACTGTACTATTCAAAACAATTTATAATAATTTCTAATATATCCATGAAACACTCCTTATAATATCATTTTCCTACCCCTGTACTCTTAAAATCTACAGTAGAACCCAAGAAACTTAAACTCTGTAAGAAAATACAAAAACATCTGGAAGTGGAGGTTCAAGTTATTGACGTCGGTTGAATAGCCAATTTGCCATGTTAATAGTTACTGATGGTTTCCTTTTCTAGCACATCAGTGTACAGTGCAATTCAAAGTAAAGTTATCTCATAAGAAACTACTATACCGGTACCTGACCGGGTAATATCAGAAAATGATTGTTAACCATATGATCTGTTCATCAAACTAATTAAAATCAAATTGCTTTCAGTAAGTTTCAGGTGTTTTGCACAACAAGAAGACCTAATGGGATGGCATAGGTTGTGTCAAATGGCAAGAGCTAGTTATATATAATGCTGGGTAAGGGAAGCAAAATTTATTGTAAGTTTTCAGGGAATTTACTAAGATTCCTCTGTCCAGCTTCGATCTACGTGACAAGGATAAATGGTAATTGCTATTATACTCACAACCATATCTCTAGGAAGGTTCCTTTGTTTGCTAGATGCACTTGTGACTTGTGTCGAGGCGGCTGGCGAGTCTTGCAACTGATTTATTTTGTCTGCGAGCAGAGCAATTTGACGTTGCAACTTCAGCACCTGAGTGTGCGTGTCATTGCAACGCGATCCGTAAGGTGTACTGTTTTCTGGCGTCGAAGAAATTCCGCTCGGCGTTCTAATCGAACGGCTAGCTGGGGGGAAAGTGGGCGACGTATCTTCGTCCATATCTAAATCCATATTTAAAGGGGCTTCCCGGCTGCTACTATCGCTTAGTGGGCGACGGATGTCCTGACGGTTTCTCGTGACAAGAACGTTAGGACGATTTTGCCCTCGTGGAACTGTTACCTAAACATAAAGGAATAGGAGAACGTTTTACTTTATAACAGTTTTTTATTACTAGTATTCGTTACATTTTGGATCAATTTCTCCATTGACAAAAGAACAAAGAAAACTGAAATCGAAACCAAAGAATCAAAATAATTACAGGCTTACCGTGCGTTCTGCGTGATCGGTCTTTCTGGTGAATCCGCGAAAAAGTCATCATTTCTTCCTGAATTTGGAGTACTTGGGCGATACATATCGGAGAATTTATAACGAAAAGAAGACAACTCAGATCGACACAACAACAAGAAACCACGTTGCTCGAAAAAGCGTAAGCAAAATGACGCTCAAAATCCCGCCGATTATGCTAAACACCATCAAACTGGTCATTTCATTCACTTGATTGGAGGAAATAGAGCACGTGAGCATAGCACATTAACATATTTTGTTTACAAATCAAAAAGGAGCACCGTCCCCAGAAAGACGTCGGACAACATGGGCAAAAAGAGGTATGTTTGGGGCGTCTGGAAAAGCAGAATCCGGAATCCGGAATCCGGAATCCGGAATCCGGAATCCGGAATAGGAAGGGGAATAGGAACAGGAACAGGAACCGGAACCGGAATAGGAACCGGAATGGGAAGAGAAACCTATATAAAAGCAGGGACAACATTTACCTTAATTTAAGTTAATCTGGATTTAATTCCAATTCAGAATATATACGAAAAAAAAGGGAAAAATAGGATAGGAACCGGACAGGGGGGGGCCCACGACTCCAATAGCGCCTGGTACTTGTCTCGTATACCTATGATCCACCGATTTATGACATCACATCCGGTTGCAAAGTTGCTACTCTGTTTTCGCGCGAAGTACAAAGATGGACGCCCGATGCTGTTTGGTTTCCTCGTTATTTTAACCAACAGGCTAACGGAATTATGCATCTTGAATGCCGAGAATGTTGAGAAGGTATCTAGCCGGCCTTTCAAGCAAATGTCATGACCAAACAAAGAAGATTTAGTATTATTTTAATGATAAATATCATGCAGCTGCGAGGAATGTCATGGCGAGTCTTGCGATGTTTCAAAACGAGTGTCGTTAACGTTTTGCGGCTGTTGCGGCCTCTGATTTAGAGAAGTCATCAATCAAAATATAATTTCCTGAGCGGAATAGAATGGGGAAAACGTCTATGGCCACAGTTTGAAGTGTTCACCGCTGGAAGGCTGGATCACGCCCCGTAAAGTTGCAGAAACTTGCACTCAACTGCATGGTTTTGAGGAATGTCACGGTGAGTCTTTCGCTGTTTGTAATCGAGGGTCACTCAAGAGTTTGGCTTTCGCGGCTTATGATTCATCAACGTCATCAATCAAAATTGCCTATCCTGAGCGAAATTCCGTGGAGAAAAAGCTTATAGTCACAGTTTAAAGTGTTAACAGCTGGAAGGCTTTATAACTCGACGTAAAGTTGCTGCAAGGGCTCAGTCTTCTGCTGTTCGAAGACCCTCTGGCATGATGTCGCATAGATAAGGTTAGTAGGTTTGCTGCTTTTTTTCTTTTAGTGCACGTGAGAGAATTACAAGGAGCGTAGAGTAGCGAAATATTAGAGTTATTCAATGTTAGAGCGTGAGCTTTTAATAGTTAAGAGAATTAGATAATTTTTTAAGTCATTGATGAAAGGGGAATTCTTAAAGAACAGGTGGTTACTATTAGAAAAGGGCAGTAAAACATCCGAAAGAACTACCCTTTTTCTCACAGCACTTTCTACTGGATCTCTAAAACTGTATTTTATTGTGTAAGAAACACATAAAATAGAAAAAATGTGACAGAGAATAGACCGTTTGCTTTGGGAGGTGGTGCCCCAGGAGAGGTGGAGATATTAAGAGGGCCTACACCAAGAAGAACAATATTATAACAAAAACAATAATCTTGTGATCAATTATTATTACTAGTAGCCTTTTTTGAGTACGATAGTATACCAGAAAGATACCACATGCCTGCAATTGCTGTGATCATAATTTATTGTTTTAGAGCGAGGCATGCAAGGTTTTTGCTTAGGGGATTTCAGGGGTGGTAACAGCACACCTACACTGTATGACAGAGTGCATTGTTGCTTATGGCGGATTGTGAAACTTGATGACAGCAAACTTAATTTGCACAGATAAGCAAAATTGCATTGCCAGTTATTTTCTCTCTGTGTGGTAGGGAATAGACAGTCAATTACATGTGAAGGACTGGAAGTATATTTTTTGCCAATTTTCCCTTGCCGAGCCTTAAAATCCATATTGTAAGACAGTTGTGCATAAGGGATATTTGCATTATTTTTTATTCTAGGATCCTTAAAAGTTGAGAGGGGGTCTTCATGGCCAAAACAAACAAAAGTATTTTATATGAAACTTGAATGAAATTTCTACCTGGTAGGGAGTTGTTGGGAGAAGATGGCCTCCCTGGAAAAAGGAAGGATATTTTTTGTTCTGTAATATGAAAATTTCATCTTAAGACTTGCAGGGGATAGACAGTTCAATTACATGTGAAGGACTGGAAGTATATTTTTTGCCAATTTTCCCTTGCCGAGCCTTAAAATCCATATTGTAAGACAGTTGTGCATAAGGGATATTTGCATTATTTGATTCTAGGATCCTTAAAAGTTGTAAGGAGAGGGGGTCTTCATGGCCAAAACAAACAAAAAGTATTTTATATGAAACTTGAATGAAATTTCTACCTGGTAGGGAGTTGTTGGGAGAAAGTGGCCTCCCTGGAAAAAGGCGAGTCGTTACACCACGGGTAGCCCAAGCTCGAAATATGAGCATCGGCTAGCATCGGCATTGTTGCGTAACATTCAAAATATAAGGATTTGTATCGGAAAAAAACCTATCGTTTCTGTAACCTACGAAAATGAAAGGATTTCAATAAAAAACAGCTTACCTTACTTAAAATGTGTGTTACATCTCTCCTGTGTGGTCCACGGCCGATTTATGGCCGTTTTATGGGTTTTTATGTAAACGCTTTTCTCTCTATATAAAGGTTTACCCATCCTGAAAAGAAACCCTTATGCACTACAAGTCATATTGCCAAAATGAGTAGTTCGAAATTACTCCTTATCTTAACTGATAACTGCAACACTTATTTAAAAATGTATCGCTCCCAAACATGTGTTGATTGGTTCTTGACCTTTACAGTTGAAAAAAAAAAAAGATTTACAGTGATTATAGTTATGTAATTAATTAGTAAAATATCAAAAAAGAATGAAATTAGAGTGAAAAAACAAAACAGCTGTTTTAACTGTTTTAGAGGTTTGAAGGTCTGAAGGGATCACTAGAGCTGTAATATGAGAGTCAATAAGAGGTCTAGTTACTGTAGAACACATTAGAAGTTTCCTGCAGCAAAACACATATTTTGGCTTGGTAATTACTTGTATTTCTTGATGTAAATTGAATGCTATGAATTAACCGTCAGTTAGGGTCATTCATAATGCTGTACTGCACCTTATTTTATCTAACGATTATCTAAGGTATAAAAAATGAATTTTGTGTATTTTTAAAGACTTCAATATATGCTTCCTTTTGAATTTATAAACAATATATATTTAAATCCTACACTGTAAGTCTGGTTGTCAGTGTAGCCTGTGTCGCAGACATAATCTATTGCCGGTTAGTAACATCTGCAAAGCCATGCCAATATTCTGGGCTGCCAATCACAATGTGTTTCGATATTCCCTTCAACCTGATTGGCACACTGATAATGGTATTTTTAAGAGGCCAATCATAGCACATATACAAGTGCTAGTTCACAGGTGGGCCATGGGGTGCCCAGAAGCAGGATTTCAGTGCTGTCTCACAGGGGGACTTAACCAGAAGTTTAGTTCTGTCTGTGGCACAGGCTAGCCCTCTGGGCATTATTGTTTAAATTATGTATTTTATGTTGCTTAGCTGGGAAGACAAAAATAGATGACAGAAGAGCACAAACAAGAGAATATCAAGAAGTATTAAAAAGTATATCTACCACACAACTCGTAAAGAAAGGTGAAAGTCCATGAGGACAGAAATGTTGTTACAGAGCCATAAAACATTAATGTTAAGTACAACTCACTGTCAAATAAGTTAAAAGGAAGGAAGAATGCTGACATTTCGAGGAATACACTTTTCTGGTTTATGGAAAATCTGTAGCAACAGAAGACACTGAAATCATGTTGAACTGGTTCAGGACGTCAATTCTGTTTAGATGGAATCCTCTGACAGTGTCTAGGCCAGTGTACAGTAGTGTGCTTCGAAGCTGGTCCTTGGTAAGACATTTCTTGACTTTACATGCCAACTCTCTTTCACTCAAGGCTAAGTGTCTGTTTCCCTGACATTCACTTTCTTATCAGGGATCAGCAAATTTTAACTAGATGACTGTGTTAACTGTAGTTTTTTTTGTAAGACTTACAAAACTTTACAGGAGAGACTGAAACTAATGATCTTGCACTAAGCAGCTTTGAAGAAATCAAGGTTTCTGGGAGGAAGAGGGAGGCTGTGCTGCACATATTTCCCTTGGAGATACGAAGGCAAACACCCTAGATGCAACTATAGGAAACCAAACTAACCTTGAATTTAATAGAGAGTATTCACTCACTTGGCTTATTAGTTTGGGACAACAACATGGTCTCTGTTTCATTGTTTTGGGACACCAATATGGCCACCGTGACGTCATGTGAATACTCTCTATACTTCAGTCAGTTTCTCATGTTTATTTTCCATCCCTAAGCATTCTGTTCCTCCTGTGGAAAGGAGTTGGTGGTTGTGTTATGACAACTTCATCCCTTAGTGTTCTTCATCCCTCAATTAATCAGTCAGAGTAAAGGATGGTTAATATGATCCTGATTAGGAGAAGAAAGCTTTCTATTAAAGGCACCATGGTCTAGAACACCAAATGTAAATCCCTATCTGACCTCATTGACATGGAGAAACAAAAAAGGGATTGGCTAACACCCAGCATAGTGATGTGCAGTATTAAGCTCAACAAGGATACAGGAAAAATCCACAACTGAGAAACTGGTTTTTAAGAACCTGTCAGGCTAAAATTTTCCAGTTAGGCTGTCTTTATAAAAGAACACTCAAAACAATTTCCTCAAATTTGATTGGTGCATTAACTGCTTTATTTTTCTTTAATCATTGTGTATAGTTGCCTGTAATCGGACAGTTATGTTAGCCAATCATATTAAATGCACTCAGCTAAATCCACCAATCACAGAAGTTATCATGATAACCATAGCAACAATCACTTACCCAAACAAACTGGCGATGAATCCAAAATGGATGAATATGCAACATTTAGGCAGTGTCTCCACCAGTGATAGTTTCCCTTACTTTGGACATTTGGTATGAACAAACACTCTTTCAACAAAAAGGAATGCATCTATTTTCTTGGAAATTGTAACGGTTATAATTAATTATTGGTAACAGGACTCTGTGTCGTCCAATTCAATCTGTAATCGTACTCACGATTAAACAAATCTGACTCCTGCTTTGCGGTTGTCCAAGTTTGTAACACCTGTATGATTACAGACTGAATTGGACTCCCCTCAGTCCTATTACCATTATTTATAAAATATCTTAGAAAAAGCTTCTGCACAATGTACACTTGGGAAAGTAAGATAAGTCAACATTCAGGGTCCTCTTTTGATACATAGGTGTCTAATAATATTTATTATTACTCTGACTGCAATGTGATGGCGTACAGATTTTACATATACTAAGGAAAGAGCTGAATATGCCACTAAATACTTTTAGCTCAAAGCTACAAAGTATTTTTTTTTTCAGAAAATAAGGACCTATTTGAGACTGAACCTAAATAGCCTTAGTCTGTGCTAATTAGTTTTTCCTTAAGAACCTGACTTGTCTAGGCTAACTTGGGAAAATACAGGTTCTTGGTTGTAGGTTTTTACTAGTAATTAAATTTGATGGAAAAAAAGATTATCAAAAATTAACATAGCCAGATGAGCTTATTTACAACTCCATTTTTCAGACCCGCAATTTATTTAAGGCTGTCTTTTAAAGGAACCACAAGAACAGCATGTATTTTTATTTTCAGCTTTAATAAATTCCAGACTATTTTAATGATCTGGGGCCAGTTGCTCGAAGCCTGGTTAGCGCTAACTGTTGGTTAAGAGGTATCAAAATGTATAGGTTTCCATGGTATTTAACGCTGGTTAGCACTAACCATGCTTTGAGCAACCTGGGCTGGTTAGAAAATCCTCTTAACAGATGGAATAGCAAAATGTGAATTAATAAATCCTTTGATCAAACTGTCTTCTGCTTTTCTCTTGCCAAACCATCTTTCCCTGCAGAGGAGCAAAGGTTGTAGCAAATCAGAAAAATAAAACAAAGACAAGAGACTACACCTGAAACCCCTCTTTACTGTTACTTTAACACCCAGGGAGAAGGTTATGGTACTTCTATACGGTATGTGCCATGGAATAGGGAGTGGGTTTTGAGATGGTCAGTCTTTATCCTACACTACTTGGCTTGGCTTTCTGATCCTTTGGTAGGGTTCCTTTGTAAATTATACTAGCTCACCGTCAGTAGATAACCTTCAGGGGTTTCAAAATGTTTTAAAGTAGGCAGCCGAATCTGGAGGCTGGGGGCACTGGAATTACTGGCAACATACAATCAAGTAGCCGATGGAACTCCGGTGGTCACCGGCTTGTTTTGAAACCACTGAAACCTCTGGTAAAAACTAAAGATACATTGATGGGATCAAGATATGAACTTGAGCCGAGAGCTACTGAACAATAAAAAAAAACACTCTTTTTATGCAAATCAAGCCATTTGAAGATTGAAATTGGAGTGTAAACACTTTTTGACACAAAAAAGATGTTTATAATTATCTACATTTACCCAATATTTCCTAGACCTTCACTTGTTGGGGGATTGTGTGTTAAAACAACTTGAACATTGCATTGAAAGCCTCTTGTCAAGGATACAACTAAGAAGAGAAGGTATATATTTGACTGTATTTTTCAGTAGATACTGGAAAAGAATCAAAAATGCATTGTGAATCTAAGCACTAAGATTTTGAGCCAAACACAGGATCAAAGGACGTTAGTCAATAACAAGAATGTGGATATTTTTTTGGAAAAAGAAAATAAATTCAGCTTGAATGTCTCAGGGCTTGTTTGGACGTTTCTAAAATTCATACATGTAATTTATTGAAAATATTTTGATGTTTCTTTTTTTTAGAACAATAATAATATCATTGATCAATCAAATAAAGTAGGTGAATAAAATTTCAGTATTTCCTTTAACACTAGAAGAAAAACTGTTGTATACATGCTAATTATACACAGCTGTATATCATTATTATTATGGTTCAATTTTATCCCTGGATAATTTTAGTTTCCTTTGTGTCATACTCATTATCATACATTTTCATACCCAAAAAACAGGAAAAAATTTAAATTGAAGTATAAAGCAAAAAATAAAAATACTGTCCATGTATGGCCAAAAGAAAAAAATGATCACCGGCTCACTCAAAGCTGCACTGGGTGACTGTTTCTCCTAAAAAGGTTTGAACTCTCTGCTGGATACTCCCTTTTGCCCCACCAGCTACAGGTACATACCCCTCCCCCTCAGGCATGCCATTCAACATTGTAATAAAAGAAGACCACTGTCAACCTTATTAAAAAGTTACAGAGTAAAAACATTGTGATTAAGAAACAGAAAAACCATTCTACTGAAGTGAATTATTGCAGTAACCTTTGAATTTTGGTTCCATCACTAACATGTATTGTTTCTAGTAACAAAAAGTGCAAGTCTTAAGATGAAATTTTCATATTACAGAACAAAAAATATCCTTCCTTTTTCCAGGGAGGCCATCTTCTCCCAACAACTCCCTACCAGGTAGAAATTTCATTCAAGTTTCATATAAAATACTTTTGTTTGTTTTGGCCATGAAGACCCCCTCTCAACTTTTAAGGATCCTAGAATAAAAAATAATGCAAATATCCCTTATGCACAACTGTCTTACAATATGGATTTTAAGGCTCGGCAAGGGAAAATTGGCAAAAAATATACTTCCAGTCCTTCACATGTAATTGACTGTCTATTCCCTACCACACAGAGAGAAAATAACTGGCAATGCAATTTTGCTTATCTGTGCAAATTAAGTTTGCTGTCATCAAGTTTCACAATCCGCCATAAGCAACAATGCACTCTGTCATACAGTGTAGGTGTGCTGTTACCACCCCTGAAATCCCCTAAGCAAAAACCTTGCATGCCTCGCTCTAAAACAATAAATTATGATCACAGCAATTGCAGGCATGTGGTATCTTTCTGGTATACTATCGTACTCAAAAAAGGCTACTAGTAATAATAATTGATCACAAGATTATTGTTTTTGTTATAATATTGTTCTTCTTGGTGTAGGCCCTCTTAATATCTCCACCTCTCCTGGGGCACCACCTCCCAAAGCAAACGGTCTATTCTCTGTCACATTTTTTCTATTTTATGTGTTTCTTACACAATAAAATACAGTTTTAGAGATCCAGTAGAAAGTGCTGTGAGAAAAAGGGTAGTTCTTTCGGATGTTTTACTGCCCTTTTCTAATAGTAACCACCTGTTCTTTAAGAATTCCCCTTTCATCAATGACTTAAAAAATTATCTAATTCTCTTAACTATTAAAAGCTCACGCTCTAACATTGAATAACTCTAATATTTCGCTACTCTACGCTCCTTGTAATTCTCTCACGTGCACTAAAAGAAAAAAAAGCAGCAAACCTACTAACCTTATCTATGCGACATCATGCCAGAGGGTCTTCGAACAGCAGAAGACTGAGCCCTTGCAGCAACTTTACGTCGAGTTATAAAGCCTTCCAGCTGTTAACACTTTAAACTGTGACTATAAGCTTTTTCTCCACGGAATTTCGCTCAGGATAGGCAATTTTGATTGATGACGTTGATGAATCAGGAGCCGCGAAAGCCAAACTCTTGAGTGACGCTCGATTACAAACAGCGAAAGACTCGCCATGACATTCCTCAAAACCATGCAGTTGAGTGAAAGTTTCTGCAACTTTACGAGGCGTGATCCAGCCTTCCAGCGGTGACCACTTTAAACTGTAGCTATCGGCGTTTTCCCCATTCTATTCCGCTTAGGAAATTATATTTTGATTGATGACTTCTCTAAATCAGAGGCCGCAAAAGCCGCAAAACGTTAACGACACTCGTTTTGAAACATCGCAAGACTCGCCATGACATTCCTCGCAGCTGCATGATATTTATCGATAAAATAGTACTAAAACTTCTTTCTTTGGTCATGACATTTGCTTGAAAGATAGGCTATATACCTTCTTAATATTCTCGGCATTCAAGATACATAATTCCGTTAGCCTGTGAGTAAAAATAACGAGGAAACCAAATACCATCGGGCGTCCATCTTTGTGCTTCGCGCGAAAACAGAGCAGCAACTCTGCAACCGGATGTGATGTCATAAATCGGTGGATCATAGGTACACGAAATTTCGCTAAGTCGTGGGCCCCCCCCCCTGGAACCGGAATAGGAAGGGGAATATAAACAGTGTATAGAGATATGAAAAGAAAAAGATATAATCGTGATATAAATAAAAAGCCAGAGAAATAATTAAAGAAACAAGAAAACACCCTTGAAATGTTAATCTAATTAACTTTTCTTTATCTTTAGCCTATGACACATTGTGTTTTCGTGTCAAACATAATAGCGAACTTAAGCAACGAGAACGCTGACCGTCGCTTGATGGAACGCTTCTGTCTCACACAACGAATCTGAATTCTTCCTCTTACCTTCCACTGTGCGAATTTGTTGAGTCAGAGCACCTAAAGACAGAAAACATCCACTTCCAGTTTCCATTTTTAATGTCCTGGGGCCGGTTGCTCGAAGCCTGGTTAGCGCTAACCGTTGGTTAAGAGGTATCAAAATGTATAGGTTTCCATGGTATTTAACGCTGGTTAGCACTAACCATGCTTCGAGCAACCCGGGCCTGGACGTCAACGTTCTGCTTGCTTATTAAGGTCCCTATTGCACGCGATTGAGGTAGATGAAGTACTGGCTGGGATGGGTTTGGGGGGGGGGAGGAGGAGGAGGAGGAGGAGGAGGTACGTGTTAATACCCTTTTTAAGCTGTGGACTATCTATCTTAACTTCCCAATTTAGCACCGTACAATATATCTATGGAGCAAACCTGAGGCGATGGCAGCCCAATAAACGTCTCCGGTGGGTGTCTCGTATACACATGGTCTGACAAATAATATTAACATGTGATAACCACCTTCCTGTGAGAGACAAAAGGAACCTTAAGATCTGACGACGGCAAAGCCAGCGAAAACGCCACTTAGAAATTGAATTCGGGTCTTAATTCAAACTATTTCTCATTAATTCCAAATTGACCAGTCTTTTAAAGGTTGGGAAATGAAGCTGGAGACCGCGTCCGAGCTCAGAAAGACACAATAAAATTTATTGCCTGCCGTTCACCTTCTCAAGAGAAGTTAAGATTTGATCATTTACATCGTAGTTGTGCATACGCGGTGAAGAAATTGACAGAAAGCGCGATGCACTCGCAAAGCTGTTGCTTTACTTATTTAACCTGCGGCTTTTTCTACCTTCTCGCTGCCGTATTATAAAGAGATTCGGGGGGGGGGGGGAGCATGATACCAGAGTAGTGTTCTTATTTTTTGTATAAATTGAATTCGAATTAAAATAATTTAAAGTAAATGATATCTGGTTCCCCTTCACATTGCTGTTCCTGTTCCGTTCCTGTTTCCGGTTCCGGTTCCGGTTCCTGTTCCCATTCCCGTTCCTATTCCGGATTCCGGTTTCCGGCTTTTCCAGACGCCCGTATTTTGGCAGTCACTGCAATGATTTTGTGAGTCGAGGTACGCGATCAAGACATCTAAAAGATCTTGCAGCAACAAATGAAGCTTTCTTTGACAGTGACAACAGCGAAGTACCGTCTCAAAGCGATCGGGAAGATCTTGGTGCGTTTGAGGACAACTTAGAATGCCAAAGTGGTCAAGACAATCGTAATCGCAGCTCAAACGGTAAAGCTAATAATCTTAGCCGTGATAGAAAATGGTAAGATTTCCGGGTGCCCCATACATATATGTATTATGTAACATAAATCCCACGAACATCCAACGAACCGACGAACTGGTAACTTTTTTGGGAGGGAGGGGTCATTTTCAGGTCAGGCCTGCGCCTTTGACCCTCATTTTTCTGAAGAGGATAATGTCTGGGGTTATTATGGAAATCTTACCAAAATTACTTAAAATTTTCCAAGACCTTGGCACAAGAGTACGAATTTTCATGCAATTATAATTCTTAAATTTTAATCTTATTTCTTGCATTTAATGTACATTTTTAATCTTTTATGTATACCGTAGTAAGATAAGAATGATTATATTTTTTAGTATACACGACCCCTCAACCCTTGACCTCTGCAATACCGGTGCATTATGATTGTCATATATTCATAACTTCATCATTGTCCTTTCATGGATTTATAACGAACCAATTAAACAACCTGCTCCCAGTTGGCGGTAGACACTGCACTGGTATCACAGAGGTCAAGGGTTCGAATCCTGTACAAGCCTGAATATTTTCCTCAGGCTTTCTTTTCACAACTGCAAAAGTTGCATCTATAACTGCAATGATTTTCTTTTATAAAATAGTATAAATTCTCATGCAATCGTACTCCACCTGCATAAAATCATAATCATAATTGATTGTTATAAGAACTGTTTACTATCCTGTGTAGCTGATGGGAACATTTAAGTGAGGAAAATTAAAGGAAGAGGGGCTGCAAAGTCTTGAGGAAAATGTGGTGGAGATGCTTTGAAATCCCGTATGCCTGAAGGCTATGCAGGTGTTTTGAATGGTTTTGTCACTGCAGAAGAAAATTTTTTATTGGCTGAGAACAGAAATGCATCAATCAAATGCCACCCGAGAGTCATATATCTCCCTTAGGAAACAACTCAAAACTCTCACACGCACAAAAACAATTCTGCAGGCTATAGACTGAGATACTTGGTTTACTAGTTGGTGGAGAATTAAACATCCAGGAATTTTTTTTGGTTCTGTTTTCCCTTTGTTTCCCAGCTAAGTAATCCTGGGTCATACTCGTAGTAACCAAAAGAAAAACTAGACCCCTGCCCTCTTCTCTTAGTTACAATCCAGTATAGGGAAAAGAATATAATAATTTGTTTCATTACATAACTGAACTTTCGCCTTTTGCCTGTTGGCACTTGCAGGTGATGATATAAATGACATTCTGGATGCTCAAAACCCCCACTTTGGAGACCTAGATGATGAAGACCTCCAGTTGTTTGATGAAGCATTTGTTCAAAGATGCATTGCTGAACCTGAAGAATTTGACAGTCTGTACTGTGAAAGCAATTGTACTGCAAGCCATGAGGTATGGGATGATTTAGTGGAAGAAACTGTTTTGGAGGATGTCAACGAATTGAATTTCCCTGCTGCTGTAGAGACTGATGCTGGATCCCAGAGCAGAATTTTTCTTATCAACTGGATACTTTTGTTTATTTGCTATTGAGTACTAAAGTGTGACGTCATAAAAATGAAATTTCTGAAATTATGGGATTGGTCCGGATATTCTGAAAGAACAATGTCCAAGAGGCCTATAGCTACTTGCCAAAAATGAGCATTTGGGGGCAAATTGTCTCTGAGATCGTAGCCCAGTTATGCTTACAAAACTCCATACAAACCCTTCTAAATTTTTTTTGGGTCGACCCAAAAAAAAATTAGAAGGGTTTGTATGGAGTTTTCTGAGTATAACTGGGCTATGATCTCAGAGACAATTTGCCCCCAAATGCTCATTTTTGGCAAGTAGGCCTCTTGGACATTGTTCTTTCAGAATATCCGGACCAATATTATCCCATAATTTCAGAAATTTCATTTTTATGACGTCATCACTTTAGTACTCTATTGGTGGAGTTATTGTAATATTGCTGATCGAGGAATTGAACTCCTTCTCCAGTTTTTGCATGCTTTTTTTCTGTCATATTAGAACGCATTCCATGGATGTCATTGTTTCTTGCATCATTTCCATCAAGTTTATATATGCTGAAGAAATATTTCAACCTCCATAAGGATGGCTTTCAAAAGTTTGTGGTTTGCCCAAAGTGCAATTCTCTCTACAATTACAACTCTGCTTTTGAGAAAGTAGGCAGTCAAAGAGTTTCCAAAAAATGCTCCTATGTTAACTTTCCAAATCACAGACACAGAGCACATCGAAAACCATGCAATGAAGTTCTCTTGAAAGAAGTGAAGCTTCAAGATGGAAAGACGAAACTGTATCCTATTAAAGTGTATTGCTACAATAGCATCATTGAAACACTACGCATTTTCCTCCAGCGTCTTGATTTTGCATCGCACTGTGAGCTCTGGAGAGAAAGGGAAACATCAAGCATTCAGGGCTTACTGAGTGATGTGATACATGGAACTGTATAGAGAGACTTTAAAGGCAGAGATGGTACTCGTTTCATGAGTCATGAAAGGAATTTAGGCCTCATGATGAATGTTGATTGGTTTCAGCCCTTTAAACATTCACCATACAGTGTTGGCGTTATTTATCTGGCCATTTATGAACTTACCCCGTGCTGAGAGATTCAAAAGAGAGAACATTATTGTAGTTGGAATCATTCCTGGTCCTGGTGAACCTTCAAGTTTGAACCCATTTCTCGTCCCAGTGGTTACAGAACTTAATGAACTATGGGAACATGGAATTGAGGTTTTCCATTCTGGATCATATGGAATGTCTCAGAAGTTTTTTGCAGCCTTGCTTTTAGTAGCTTGTGATGTACCTGCAGCAAGAAAACTATGTGGATTTTTAGGACATGGTGCTGTACGCGGCTGTTCAAAGTGTAAAAAGAAATTCATTCCTGGTAAGAATTTTGGAGACAAAATGAACTTCGGAGGATTTGAGAATTGTCTGCATCGAACAAATGAAGAGCACCGTTCTGAAGCCCAAGAAATCTTGCTTGAAGATACTCTTCAAGGACGGGAGTACAAGCAAACCAAATATGGTACACGCTACACAGAACTGATGCAATAATTGATAATAATAAGTAATAATTGATCCCATGCATAATCTATTTTTGGGGACTGCTAAACATATGGTCAAGAATATTTGGCTTCCAAACAAGAAACTAAAACATGCTGATTTGAAATCAATCCAGGTTATGATTGATAGTATGAAAGTGCCTTCAAATATGGGAAGGATTCCAAACAAAATTGCCTCAAGTTTTGGAAGTTTTACCTCTGATCAGTGGAAACTATGGACTGTGGTGTACTCTGAGTTCACCCTCAAGGAATTTCTTCCCTCAGAAGATTACAAATTGTGGCTCTTGTTTGTTAAAGCTTGCAGAATACTAACAGCCCCAATTATCACCATTCGCTCTCTTGGTGAGGCTCACTCTTTTCTTATGCAATTCTGCAAGAAGTTTGAATCAATGTATGGACAGATGGAAGTAACACCCAATATGCATCTCCATACACATATTATTAACTGTGTGTTGGACTGTATGGACCTGTCCATAACTTTTGGCTATTCTCATTTGAACGTTTCAATGGCATCCTTGGAGATTTCAAAACTAATCAAAGAGCTGTTGAGATTCAGCTCATGAGGAAATTTCTCCGAGATCAAGAAATCAGAGACCTTCCATTTCCAAGTCTCTTCCAGGAACATTTTCGCCAAGTATTCCAACAAATGAACAACAGAAGTTCAGATCCCCTCCTAGATATTACTTCAGCTGTTGCTGTCTTGACACTATCAGAAAGTGTTGTGACCAAATCAGATCAGTGGTTTGACAATGAATTATTTTATTGTATTTCACCATATAAGATGGATTATCTTGAAGATGATGAACTTGATTATTTGATGCACTCCTATTCAACATTTCTTGAAGGAGTTGATGCGGTTAATGAAAGTGCAATATTTGATCGTTTTGCCAGCGTGGAATTTTGCGGTGATCGATATGGATCCCTCGACTCGAGGAGTGAATGATCATCATATGTCATTGCTTCTTGGGTTGGAGTTGACGGCCAGATCGATCCTACATCATCTGATGCAAGACCAGGAGTAGTTCACTACTACTTGAAGCAAAATATTTTTCTTGGTGGAGAACCAAAAGCTCTTGTCATGGCCAGAGTTTCGTGGTTCCAAAGACATCCAGATAGGAACAGGCATGGAAGTGGCAACACTGAAATTTGGTGTAAGGACATATTTGAGCCTGACTAGGACCTGCTTCGTTTATACCAGTTCAGAGAATTAAATGTAAATTTATTGGAACTGTCCAAACATGGAGAAGAGAAAATGTGCTCTTTGTTCTGCCACTTGAAAGAAAAATTTACTTGTGACTAAACTACCAGAAATGTTTGCATATTTAATGACTGTTTAATTTCTAGTGGTGGAACTGCAGAGAAACCATCACAGTCCATTAAGATATTCAAAAATGAGATTGTAAGTCAAGCATAATCTTGATTAAGTTGTCATATGCTTTTTTGAAATGGATGGACACTTCCTAGTAAATGAAATAAATGTTTGAAAAAGGGAATTGAGAAACAAACAATAATTGTTATTTATACTCTTTTAGTTTGTTTGCCTTTTTCACGGTACACTGTGATAAACTTAACAGGAGCCACCTAAACATTGAAATTAAATCAGTGTTCTTGGTTTTGATTGGCTAAAGAAGGAACAAAGTCAGACTTCCTTGTTGTAAACATTAGCTATAATTGGTTAATGTCTGGTGGTCCTATCTGGTTGAGTTTATTTCACAGTAATTATTTCTTTACAAACACTCACTGCAATATGCATCCTGGCCCGCAATATTAATCATTTATTGTTTACCTAGGGTGGACAGTGTTAAAAATTTAATAAAAAATGAAAACTAACACTGTTAAGAAGCTTTCTAAACCAGGGGAAAAGAAACAGAATGAAACGGAGTTAATGTTATTACAGTGTTATTATCAGTATGCAGTATTAATTATTCACTGATGAGAGATTCTTTGATTCTTGGGCTTGGTACAATATTAATTAGAGACTTTAAAAGCCTGTTAGAAATAACCTATACAGTCAAATATATTATATAGGGGTGGGCCATTGTAAAGTGGAACTCCGATATAACAAACCGATATAATGAAGTCCTCGGAATAACAAACGGTATTTTTCATCCCAGTAAAAGTAAAAAATATGGGAAAAAAAACCTTGTTATAGTGAACATTTTCTCCACTGCCTTGGCCTTTCATTATGTCGAGTTAACATGGTGATGTGGTTTAGACCCTATATAGTGTAGGGTGGTAGTGCAAATAAGACTCTACCATATGGTTGAATAATTTGAGTTGAACTTTCATATTTCCAGTAGCACAGCAGTAACACTGATCAAAACACTGACAACTCAGTTAAAGGAGTCAAAGAGAGGAGGGATTCTTTCCTTTTACGTCCACTCCAATTTTTCAATCTTTACTAAAAGATGGCTCACACTTGCCTTGCGAGCAAGCTTGCTAGCATACGCAAAAAAGGGCAAAAGACTCCTTATCAATACATGGATATATAAAATCTTAAAATGTCACGCCATCTAATTTATTGATAAAAACTTTTTCGTTTTTTCAAAAATAAGATTCAAAAATATTTGCAGAGATCGGTAATTTAAAGCTAATTCTTTCCTTTTTCCCTATCTTAAACATCTCAGTAACGTGAATTATCAGATAAACAAAGATATCTCTAAACAATTAATAGCAAATTATCTTGCGATTTTACTGGAAAAAGAAGTCAAGAATTTATTTGTCCTCGTATTTGTCTTGTTTTAAATACCTTTGTACAAGGGCAAATATAATGGCATTTTTGAACCACATAATTTTTGTCTCACATTTCTTCGAGACAAATATGACAACAGATTTGTCTCACATTTGGGGCATTTGATCGGTGGACAAATCTGACGTCAGATTTGTCTTAGATTTGTCTTTGAGGCAAATATCATTAAATCCATTTTTTCGTCCAGTGTTAACAAAGTGAAAATGACCGAAAAGTGGGTGGAAATTCAGGAGAAACAGAACTTACAATTTGTGTTATCTGAGTTTGAGTTGCTGGGGTTCCACTGTTGTCAATTCAATTTTTACTCTGCTTTTGGCCTTTTTTCTTTTTTTATATCAAGGCATTTTTGGTTAAGAGATTGCCTCAGGACATTCCACTTTTTATTTAATAAATTTTCTCCATATTTTTCTCTGATGGCACCTGCAAAGCCAAAAAAACAATCAATATTATTACCTTTGCATAATTCTCTTTTGTTTCAGCGACTAAACCCTCAAACCAGGGAAGGGGGGAGGGGTTCTCTTAAGTAAAAAAACTTGATTGCAGACATAACTACACTGTACACCAACTTCATGTAATGTATCCATTTAAAACTTATAGCTGCAATCATGGTCATAATTCCTTGAAACACTTCTAGAAGAGGCAAGTCTACGTTGTATTAAGGCACAAGCATGGCTCTACATTCTTCCATTCAATGTTAGTTGACACATACATTGTGAATAGTAATAATAAAGTATTCCGACAATTAGACTGGAATTGTGGCCAAGACTTTTAGGGGAATCACAATTAAGACAAAGCAAGATTCACTCGGGATGACTTATATAATAAGTTCTAATTTTGTTTTATTCCCATGAGCCTTTCACAAAATATACAAACAAAAACAAAAAAAAAGAAATTACACAAGAATACATTTTCACAATAATTTTAACTGTACTTACTTTTCAAAAGGTCTACTCTCTCTTGGTCGAGAGTAGCCTTGCCACTTGAGTTGGCACGACTGGGCTCAACAATGCCATCGGCCATTTCCTCTACTGTAAAAAGTGTCGAAAACACTATCTCCACCAGAAGACAATGACACCAAGTCAGTGCCATTAAACATCTAATGGAAAGAAAATCAAAGACAGTTTCTCATCAATAATGAACAACTAAAAACAATTTCTTAAACTTCAATATCAATATTGCATCAAAACATTACTATTAACATTTAAAACCAGTGTTACAGTCACTGCAACAACTGTAACCTGGGCCCCTAGACAAAGTTGACCAATCGGATTACAGGAAAACCACAATACATTTCGAGAAAATTAGTTGTCAATCACAATTACCATGCAACCAAATAAACAACATGGATCAAAATCAACCAATTACAACTGACAGATGTGACCTTTGGAACCCACTGAAGATAGCATACGTTTCCCAAGAGGTCAATTTAAGAGTGAACGATGGAGGTGATAAAATGTAAACAATTATATATTTTTGACTTGCGGTTGCATGTTATTGCAAAGCGCACAAATAAAAGTGAAGAAATTGCTGGTAGATGACAAAATAACATCTTGCGTCAGAGAAATAGGTCTCCTGGGCATTGTTCACTTGAAATGTATTGTTTTCTTGCAATTCAATTTTACCTTAGTGGCCCCGGTAAAAGTAGTCACACTATAAGAGGAACCCTCTCTTGTGCCTGCAGAAGTGTCTGCTTATTTCAAATTCATTTGGGAGAAAAATCATGGAGGAGGGGGGGGGGGGAGTTTTTGGAACTCATAAGAGAGGGTCCCCACTTGTTTTCCTTTATATTTCCATTTTGAAATAAAATTGATGATCATGTGTAAGTTTACATACTAGAGGTCGATTGGATGGTGTATTACATGCAGATGCTCCAGATGCTTCCCCCACATCGTCATCTAGCTTTAACTATAAAACAAACACACAAAAAGATTGAGAACCAACATACAGTGTAATCAGCTACAGGGCATCATGGACGTCATACAAAACTTACTCCTTGTAGGGTTATCACTTTCCCAAGCTACACTATTAAATCCTAAGTCTGGAGTTTCCCAAAATCAACATTGAAAAAAATTATTCCGGGTTTCTTTTCATGACAACTGGAGCTATATGCATTACCCAATATTTTGTGTCTTGCCTTGAATTCTCACAAATTGTAAGCACATATAATGTACAGTGTAGAAGGCACTGTCACTAAGGCTTAAGAACAATACAGCTTAAACACAGCATCATCACTCTTTACAAGTTCAGTCTCATGCATGCCAGATGTGAGGTACAGAAAACTGCTGTACACTATAGGCACCTCTTTTGCTATCACAAAACAGTTTGAAACTGGGGCAGTGATGTTGTCACTTGGCCATCACCAAAAAGATTTGCATCAATTAAAGTACAAAAGCAGTGGACATCATCATCCTGCTTACTATGACCTAGTACATACCATAGCACACCCTTTTAAAACTCTGCATCACTATGAGGAAGGGAGAGAGTGGACTGAAAGTTGACAAAGTTGAGACACTACCATCTTTGCCCTAATTATATAATTCTTTCACCTGTTGCTTGCAGATGATTAATTTTATTATATTAACAAAAAACTTGAGAGAAATCCTGGGATAGTATTAAACACTTTTAAGGTCGGACAATTTTGACATTAGGTTCACAACATTATATTCGTACATTACCCTTTTCTTGCTAGGAGCTGGAGTGGAGATGCCGTGCGCCTCACCATCCCTCCTTTGATCCAGCACTTTCTTTTCAATCGAAGAGACTTTTTCCAGCAATAGATAATTTTTTTTTTCTATACTGTCCTTCCAATTATCCTGTGTGATAAAAAAACAAACTATCACAACAATAACATGTCCTGTGTATCCCTTTCCATTTACAGGGCTTCTGATATTTCGCGGAAAAATAAGCGAAATTTCGCGGGATTTTCAGGGGCAAACTCGCGGAAAAATCGGCTGATTTCGCGGGATTTTCGCGGGAAAAAAGTCAAAATTCGCGGAAAAATGGGCGATTTCGCAGGATTTTCGCGGGAGAAAAGTCAAGAAACCAGAAAAATCGGCCGATTTCGCGGGATTTTAGCGGAAAAAAGTCAAATTTCGGAGGATTTTCAGGGGCAAATTCTTAGAAAAATCGGCCAATTTCACGGGACATTTCGGGGGGGAAACTTCGCCAAGAAACAATCAGTAAAAAACAGCCGATTTCGCTGGATTTTTTTGGGCAAATTTTGCTAAAATCGATCAATTTTGCGTCGATATGACCAGCGTTGTTTAACGTTTTTTTAACAGGGATAATCAATTGCTCTTTCAACAACATGAGCTATTTTAAAACATTATAGTTAGTGCCCAGTTTTTCACAACGTTCATCTAAAAACGCCTGGTAGTTTTGGGACGTTGTTTACTCGTTGAAGTGACGAAGTTTCAAGATAAATTTGGACTTTTGGGGTGAATAAAACAAGTCTAGTAGCCAAGATAAGTATTAAATATGTTTTGCCGACATGTATTTGTAAATTTCTCTGGCGGATTTCGCGGTATTTCGCGTTTTGGGGGGAATTTCGCGGAAATACCTGAATTTCGCGGGTCCGCGACCGCGCAAAATATCAGAAGCCCTGCATTTATAACTGCAGTATTACTCCATCAGACAGATAACATTAACCACTCGCCTTATTGTTGTAATGGGAGAGCTGGTCAATCACAAAACAAAATCCTCATGAAAGTTAAGCATCAGTGTGCAAAGAAAGTCGTGTCCGATAGCCTGGGGCTAGTGGATTTTGCTATAGGACTAGTGATTTTTGTTCTTAACTTGCCGGAAGGGCAAGTGCTGTATTTTGGGGAAATTCAAAGTACAGAAGGACTGTAGTCAATCCTGCTAATCAAAAATAGTTTTGGGGCTAGTTGAAATGACTTGTGGGCTAGTATTCATGCTAGCTACAGCTTGACTGAATGGCAAGCTGTGAAACTGACTTTCTTTGCATCCTGAGCATACACCGTATTCATAAATGGCGGCCGCGCGGAACGACCTGGTTTCGAATGCTTGAAAACGAGGCTTGGTAGGCTATAGAATCCTTGTAGAGCACTTAGACTTGTATTACAAATCGCCTATGCTATCAAAATTTCTCAGAAGCGTCGTTGAAACCGTGGATATTTTGGAATATAACTGGATAAAAAGGTTCTTCAAGTTTCCGAACAGGATATCTTTGCGTTATAAGTACGAAATCCGTCGTGGAGAGGTTGTGAGATGCCCACAAATTGCTGTGTACCGCTCTGTACAAAGAAGGACAAACGAGACAAAGAGA
Organism: Porites lutea; assembly: GCF_958299795.1. Lineage (NCBI taxonomy): Eukaryota > Metazoa > Cnidaria > Anthozoa > Scleractinia > Poritidae > Porites > Porites lutea. Next base: position 44,811,734 of record NC_133203.1, read on the forward strand.
CGGGCGAAAAGATTTCTTTTTTTCGCTTTCCAGAAGACGAAGACCTTATGAAGCAATGGATCCATGCTATCAGGAGAGATGTTGGGCCGTATTTTTCCGTAAATGAGGGAACCCGGGTTTGTTCAAGACATTTCAAGACGGAGGATTTGCGTAAAAGTCTGAACGGCAGGGTTAGCCCCAAACCAGGAGCTGTGCCAAGCATATTTGCATGGAAACGAAGTTCGCCGAGAAAACGAGCACCGCCGACACCACGCTTCACGGCTACATCTGTGGCAAAGAATTTAACGTCAGAAGCTAGTGAGTCTACGGATTTGGCAGCCGAAAGCCGTGAAATTGCAACGTCAACAAATATGGCGGCCGACTTGGCCTTTCCGGAAACAGCGGAAATGCAAAACACGACACATTTTGCCGAGAAATCTGAGAAAGATTTATTGATAGCTGACCTTGAAGACCAGCTTTTCGCAGCTCTAGCGAAGAATGAAGAACTACAGGAACTGGTTTCAAAACTGAAAGAGAAAGTTACAGATCTTGAGGAGAAATACAAGAAACTTGAGGAGCGGTTGTTTTCATTTAAAAACATCGCCTCACAGGACTCACTGGTGGCATTTTACACTGGATTTCCAAACCTCCAGACAATGATGGCCTTGTACCACTATTTGGATCCTGGTGACAGGGGTGAAAATATTAGTTATTGGTTGTCTGGGAAAGATGTCGATGGCACTGCCAGGCCAGTGAAACAAGGAAGACCAAGGACCTTAAAGCCAGTGGACGAGTTCTTTCTAACATTGTGTAGGCTGAGGCAAGGTTTTGCCGAGTTGCATTTAGCTCACTTGTTTAATGTCTCTCAGCCAACTGTGAGCAGAATTTTTATCTCTTGGATAAATTTTTTGTATTTCAAACTTGGCAACATAAATATTTGGCCTTCCAGAGAACTAGTCAATGAGACAATGCCAGAAGATTTTAAGACCAAATATCCAACCACAAGGGTAATCATTGACTGCACAGAAGTGCGTTGTGAAATGCCGAGTAGCCTTCTTTTAAATAGTGAGCTGTTTAGTTCATATAAGCACCATACAACTTTAAAGGCATTAGTGGGAATTTCACCAAAAGGGTTTTTTACCTTTATTGGGCAACTATATACTGGCAGCATATCCGACAGGGAAATGGTAGAACGCAGTGGCTTCTTGAGCCTTGCCTTTTCAAAAGGAGACACTGTGATGGCTGACAAGGGTTTCACGATTGAAGACATACTTCCCCTAGGAGTCTCTTTAAACATTCCCCCTTTCCTGGGAATGTCTGATCAGATGTCAGCTGAAGATGTGATAGCAACACAAGAAATTGCTAGTTTGCGTATCCATGTGGAAAGAGCTATCAACAAGGTGAAGAACTTTCTCATCTTTGATGGAGTTATTCCATTAAGCCAGTTTGGGGTAATAAATCAAATGTGGTGTGTTTGTGCAATGTTGTGCAATATGCAGGATCCAATCATTAGTGCCTAAAGTGGCTTGAAACAGTTTCCAGCACTTTCTGATATGTAGATATCGCTATGGTAACCTATTGTGCTACAAAATTAACAGCAACTTACTCAACAATAACTGGGCAGTTTTTTTATACCATGAGTTTGACATCAACTGATATAAAGTAGTTCTAATGACTCATCAAAATCTATGTCTTGGAAATTAGTGAAAACTGTTTCTAGCCATCTTGAATTAGTCCAAAACATGGAACAGCATGAAACATAAAAATATCCCACATTGTCAACACCCTCACCCACTCTGTAGCTTAACATTGACAGATACATTTATTATTTTGATACAGTTAATTTTGTGAACATTTCCTTAGTTTTTATTGATTATGTCAAGTGACATTGTGCTGACTGGAATATCCCTATATGGTTTGACAATCAAAATTGTGCTTACTACACAACTTTTGCTTACATTAGCTGTGGTTGAAGAAGGCAGCTTTAGCTATATAAATTTGAGGTTTGCCTGAGAAAAGTGACATTTTCCCATCTAGTTGAATTTACTCTTTAAAAACCTACTAAGGCAAAATATTTTTCAAGGTAAGAAAAGGGAACTGCCCCGAACAAAAACTTCTGTTGACTGTAGGGTCTATCAGTAGCCAAAGTAATCAGAAAGTTTAATTTACCCAAGCATATTAAGCAAGCAGGTATTTTAACAATGAGAAAATTATAAACTAAGGGGAAATCATGTTTGCCTCAGGTGGTGTAGCCAAAGATATCACAAGGTATTCCAATACATTTTGAGACTATTTTCCATAGATCATGTGATTTTTTAAAAAAAAAAAAACTCCTGAGCACTATTATAAGCATGGAACAGCTGTAGTTCAAAATACAGGGATGTCAAAAGCACTTGGCTGTATATAAAAATTGCTACCAACTTCATCACCTCAACTGGGTACTCAGAAAGACTGATATATAATGAACCTTAAGATTGAAATACTTAGGCATACTACTTCATAGCCTTAAGACAACCTTCCATCGTAATTCTGATATGCTTAAGTTTGGAACTGCAACTCTTTTCAACCTATTAAGCTCCAATGATTACCATGATCACAAATTCTCCCTCCTAGGTTACCTACACTTCCTATAGTTGTGGTGTTGTAGTTGAGAGAGATTCTTTGCAAAACCTGGGTCTAACTTTGCTGATCTCTATTATCAAGACTTGGGTTTGTTTCATTATTTATATTTTCACCAGCAGAATTTCACTGCTGATCACTAGATTGGAGCTTATAGGTCAACTGATAAATGATGTAAAATAATTGACAAGAAGTATTCAGTAAACTAGATGCAAGTACAAACAAAGTACATAAAATGTAATCTCAAGCATCTGTTTACATCATTGTTGTAGATTAAAATGCATTTCTGATTAAAATGCTTTCAAACTAGTTTGATTTGTATTCCCTTTGTTTTATAGTCATTATCATAAAACAGGAACAAGGGAAAAAAGAAGTAGAAGTGGTAGATTATTACTTTGCAAACTCAGTTGCTGCAGTTTTAATAAAATGGTTAAAGTAATATGTGTGAAGCTTTAGCTTCAGAGTTTCCCAGTAGGCAGGATCAAATGGAATTCTCTCTACAGAAATGCCCTTCTTTGTGTAAACAATGAAGTCACACCATGATGCTCCACTTACACCCATCTGGCCTTGCACTTGAGCAAAGTAGGCATGAGTCCTTTTCAGTTTACACTGTCCATTGATATCCTCACAAAAGAAATTGGGGTCTTGGCAGGCATCTAGTGGGGTTACTTGAAATTTTGTTTCTGGACATTTTACTTCGGCAAGTCCAAATTGATACCGGCATCCAAAATCGACAACTCTGCCATCTGGTGAGCCCCCCAAAAATGGCATGTCCAGACAAACAACAAACCCACTCTTGAAAACCTTAACAGGTGTCTTCCGTGTGAACATTACTTTCTCATACTCTTGGATAGCAATTGGTTCATATTTTATGCCATGTTCCACATACCTTGAGGTGAATGGTTTTGGATTAATGAGATCCACTGCAAACTTCTCATGGTGCCTTTGCCTTTTTGAGATGAGGTCAAATTTTGAAGCAGTGAATCTGAATTTTCGTTCCTTCTTCCACTGCTCTGAGGATGATTGATCTCTTGTGGCTTCCTCAATATTGTTGATCTTAATTTCATCAACCACAAGAGAACTGATGAGTGCCTTTTCAGACACAGTCAAGTTGTCAGGCCATACAAAATCACTACCCGAGTTTAGCGGGAACCTGGGATAAGTCAGTTCAGTTTCACCAATGTCATTTCTTGGTACAGATGAAATGTCAATGGTAGCCACAAAGTTTGCCTCAGTATGAGTCAATTGGTAGCTACAAAATGAGCCAATTTGACTTTTGCCAAACTTCGTCTCCACAGATTTGCTGAGAGAAGAATCCTCTCTTGCCATTATTGATAAACCCATTAGAGGATTTATTTTCTCAAGAGCCTTTTTCAAGTTCATTTCAGCTTGAAAGTCATGCTCGGGGTTGCATCTTGCATCATATATCAAGCATTTCACTCCTTCTCTGCACCTTGCCTCATCTAGTTTAGTCTTAGTAACGGTGACTTCCATTACTGGTTGGGCAGATATTTTGTCCCCTCGACCCTTTTTGTGCCATTTCTGGAGCTGTGAGGTACAGGCAAGATCAGGCAATTCATCATCATCCTGGCACAAATCATCGGTGCTTTTACTGTCAAATAAACTAAACTTGCATGCTTTGAACATCAATGCAAGAACGTGGTTGCAATATCCCACTTTGCCAGCTTTGCATGAGCAGTTGGCATGTGTGACTTGGCCTGAGACAATGCACATAGCGAAACGAAGATCATGGGGAGCTTCACTCTTCTTGAAACTATGAAAGCACTTTGCTTTCAAATAAAAATACCTCTGATCGCTGTTGGCTTCGATTTCTTTTAGGTACTCGTCCTGCAGAAATGTTTTCGCTTTCCTTAAATTCGTCGGAATCGAGTGGTACTCAGCATTTGCGACTCGTTTTCCTGAATTTGCCACGTGCTGATTCATTTCTGCCCTCGTAAAAGACGGCATCCTTTCGAGCGACTTACCCCAGCCATCGCTCGGATATTTCACACTTGATGTGACAGGAGCGGCGCCATTTGGTAGATTCGAAACCCTCGCCTTTCTTTTTGTGTGTATTTCATCCGGATCAGGATCGACCACCATAGTATCTCTTCCGTTTTTAATATACTCTTGGACTCTGCAATATAATCAAGAAATATTTTTCAATTTCACGCGTACTCTCAGAATTTATTGTGTTCTCGGGAAGCTGTGAACGCGTGCTTACCGTTTTACGAGCTGTCCTTTCGTCTTTAGTCCCTTAAGCGAATCGCCTCGACAACGTAACCAAAATTTGAGCTCTTCATTCTTAAGTGAAGAAGGATTTCTACCAGCCAAAGAAGCTCCAGGAATATCGTCTTCTGTAAGAATCACAGTATCAGTCGAAGCTGTACTAGAGGACGCCATTCTTGTTGTGATCAGTGATCTGTAACCATGGCCTACCAAGCCTCGTTTTCATGCGTTCGAAACCAGGTCGTTCCGCGCGGCCGCCATTTATGAATACGGTGTATATTAATGTAGATAATTAAGGCGCTAAATCCATGCTTTTAAATTCTTTTAACTTGTTGCTCATCAGTTTAAGGTCTCCTTACTTGTTGTATTGCCACACAACAGTACTAGAATAACTGGTACAATTTTTATATTTAGAGTTCTAGTATATCTGAAAATTGCTACTCATGCCTAATGTTAAGGTACTGTCACCAGTCCAGTCAAAACTTGCTCCAACAACATCTTCCTCTTCACTCTTAGAGTAAATATCTTGCTGGAATGAATGGCATTGGAAAATAGTAGGACTTGATTTTGCATGCAGTAAGGCCTGTTTCAAATGTCGTTGCTGCTGTGTCAAACTCAGATTAATTTTACGCACTCAGTTGCACAACAGTAGCAAGGGAGTGGTTTCAAACGTTGAATTTAATTCAGTCACGCCAAATTCAAAGTAAAGAAAACGTCACAGTCATGCACAGTAGTGTAGTGTCAAAACACTTAAACATATACACAATGTACATTTTCATAATTTATGAATTGAGGCGATGTTTGGCACCGATCTTTGCCAGTCTGCAGACCCTGTTGAATGTTATTGCAGTGTAAAACTAAATTCAAGTTACCGAACTGAATTATTTCAAATTAATGTTGTGCCGCTGATGTGCTAAAGTAAATTTCATCTATCAATTGAGTTTGGCACAGCAGTAGCATCATACTTGAAACAGGCCTAACACAAATATATTAAAAGAAAAATGTTTAAGGTTGCAGCGTGAAAAGTGGATTACAAAATTGAGAAGGACTGTGGAAAATACTCTTGATTATAAATTATGAACCTAGATAAAAATATCGCTTGGTCTGGCATAACTGAAAAAGGCATTGTTAAAAGTATCATGTTCATCTATGCTCTTGTAACTACAGTAATTTTAGACAAGTTACCCACCATTGCTGGAATAATCAAATAAATATTACTAATACTTTTTTCATTTGACATCACCAATATCACCACCATTATCACCATCACTATCTTTATTATCATTATTAAATATTATTATTGTTATTATTATTATGACTATTTCAAAAGGTTGAGTTTGATCGTCCGGGTGAACGTAGTCCTGAATAGGACAGTTGTTGTTGACAGTGACTGACGTTTCGACAACCATCTTCAGAGTCAAAGTGAGTTGTATCACGTCAGTTGATGGTATTATACTCCGGTTATTGATTTGATTGGTCAATTATGTCGCGACGATATTGGTCATCTGTCAGTTAAGCCGTGATGTTATTGGCTATGAAGACTCGTAATCAGTGATTGGTGCGTTTCGATCCGTCTATTGTCACAGTTAAACAGTCGTCTATTGCTGGTCAAATTGTCAGTTCTCCAGTTGTTCTCTCGTAGTTAGTTTTGCTTGATCTCGTCAATAAGTCGTTTGTACAGCGCTGGTAACTATTGGCTACGATTCATACTGAAGATGACTACCGCACAGGTTGTCGAAACGTCAGTCACTGTCAACAACAACAGTCCTATTCAGGACTACGTTCACCCGGACGATCAAACTCAACCTTTTGAAATGACTCCTGAGTTCAAACCTTTCACAGTTTTACATTATGACTATTATTAACCATTCAAAAACACATGGGGTATTGGGAAAATGATTGAATTTTGGTTCACTTATACAGGTCAAGTGTTGTTTAAATAAACTCAACAAAGAAACAACTAAACCTTGGCATTGTAAAATACATACAGGGGAAAGTGACAGGCTCACCTAATACATTAATTTTTCCTTTATTTCCATTCCCTGCTACGTTTCCCTTACTTGGAACCTCACTTCCATGGGCAGCACTAGTGAGGCTATTTAAGCGCGCAGTGCAGTCATCCTTGGTGCCAGCCTGGGTGAAAAAAAAGAAGAACAACCATGACATTAAAAAAAAAAATTAAGCACACCTACAATTTTTGCTGCAATCATTATTAAACCCTGAAACATTTACATGGGAAAATGGGAACCTGGCTGAGAGGGTTCTGCAATACAGCAGCTAGACTGGGCAACCAACCTCAGCAGGTCATATAAACAATTACTCCATGAACGAGGTGGGTTTCCTCACCTTGAGTGGGTTTTCCGACTCCCATTTAAACAGGCCCTAAATCAATGATGATTGACAATGCGGCTTGATTGACACAATCTTTCTCATAGTTGGAAAGAGGATCAGTGTAAAGGTAAAGACACAATTTTTTGTAAACAAAATAATGGCTTGTTTGGACTTCAAAAGGAACATGTGTGCATTTTTGTTACCAACAACCAACCTTCTTGGAACGTATTGTTATTTTCCTGTAATCTGATTGGTCAACTTTGTCAAAGTGGCCCCAGTTAAAGTAGTCACACCGTGAAAGTTTTGATTTCTGTCAGGCACTTACAATTTGTACCTCCGCATTATCTGCGAATGGGGTCATGAAAATTCAAAATCCAAAATCACCAAGGATTATATTTGTCAGGTAAAAATTTTCTTGAAAATCAAAACTCTCTGCATCTTTTAAACCTGATGGAGTGCTTCCTTTTTAAACTGAGCTTCCACCTACCTGCTTTATACTTAAGCCCTACTTATGTAATACTAAGCTTCCATTTGCCAATCGCAAAGACAAATGAACAACCATTGCATTTCTAACAATAAAGCCAGAGGACAGAACAGTAAACTTAAGAATTAAAATAAAACGACCACTTACCGATAAAAACCAGTCTACCAGCATACAGATGCACTCTTTACACTCATCGCACTTACCCAATTGCATTCGTGCTTCACGTGATGAAGTAAAGTAGAGAGATACTTTTTTACATGATTGTAAAATCATTTTAAATTCCGTTAGACAAAATTACATGGACTTACCTCTTCCAAGTTCACCAGGGTACAAATTGTAACAGTGCTTTATACAAACCTCTCAACCGGTCAGTATAAAACACGGACTGCGGACTGCGGTTCACGGACTGCGGACTGGGTATAAAATATGGACTAGGTATAAAATGCGGACTCCGGACTGAGTATAAAACACGGACTAGGTATAAAACGCGGACTACGGACTATGTATATAAAAACAGCTTTAGAAGGTAAAACTGAGAGAAATAGAAAGCGGACTAGCAAAAACAGTAGTCCTAGCTTTAACATTCCCTTGGCTGTTCACGTAGTCTGTTCTTCCCACGGAGAAGGAAGGTTATGCCGGTACTCAAGGCGACTGAAATTAAACTCTGAATTTTATAAAAAGAAGGAGTTTGAAGAGATTTCAATTTGCAGTTTTACACCAATAAGAAGCACCGAATTAAAAAAAAATAGTATTGGTGTTAGTCAGATCAGTAAAATTCTTATCGGATGCCACAATTCCGTTTCAAATAAAGCCTTGGGAATATGAGGGACTGAATGAAGAACTCAGACGAGAAGGTCAATGCGATGCACAAAAGCAGTATTTAGGTGCGAGGGATTACTCACATACGTGAATAATAACCGAAATGAGTCATCCAACGTTATATTCTAAGCGATGATTATGATGACATGATTTACACCCTGCTCCTGATCCCCGGAATGGGGTACTACTGGGAATTCTTGGTGGGGGTGTATTGCCCGGTTCTCCGAATCCTGACCTTATTGCAGACCAAAAAATTGTCATTTTCCACACCCGTTTTCAGACTAGATCTCTAAAATCTATACCCATTTTCGGACCTGGCCTAATTTAGCCTGTTCCAGGTTCTCAGATAGTTAGGGAGACTCCCCAGTTTTCTCCCGTTTCATTTTCGTGTTTTCGCTTTCTCGATTCAGCGGACCCAACTATCTCAGAGCCTTGAGCAGGTTAGGTCTAATTAGGCAGAAATTTTGTCCTCATTACCAAGTTAGAACGGAAACAAAAAAATTCTCCAAATGCATTTGGAATTCGCACATTTCTATTTCGTTCTTATTCATTTGGAATTGAAAAGATAAATACGTCCATTCATGTACGCTCCCGTAGTTCCCTCGAAAACCATACCCGATTCCACACCAAAATTGGGCAAAGTGTTTTCAGACCAAAGAGGCCTAAACCTCCTATCCTTCCATTATAGAAGGGAGTACCACCCCTGATCCTGACGCCTTTCATGATTGTTAGAGACCAAGACAAGGTCTAAAAATGGGTGAAGAAAATAGCATTTTGATCCGGCTCATGATTCAGAGAACCGGGCGGGACACCTCCACCAAGAATTTATAGGAGTATTTACAACTTTAACTCACGTGTCTTGCTATTTAGCGATCTTTTGATCTTATTTTTCCTTACCTAGAATCAATTTGCACGGTTTTTACCAAAGTAGTCAGTAGTCCGTATTTTATACCCAGTCCGCAGTCCGCAGTCCGCGTTTTATACCTTGTCCGTGTTTTATACCCAGTCCGTATTTTCTAGTCCGCGTTTTATACCTAGTCCGTATTTTATACCCAGTCCGCAGTCCGTAGTCCGCAGTCCGCAGTCCATGTTTTATACTGACCGACCTCTCAACAGTGTCATAATCCATAACTTGTTCCAAGTATTAAACAACCGTTAACGCGTAACCGTAGGTTTTCTGATCTTCAAGACTTTAAATAATTCATTGTTGATTCTGTATTTCGCATCCAGGTACTCAGTAAAATTAAGAAATTAAGTATTCAGTTAAATTTTGTTGCTCTTTGACCATTATTTGCGCGCTTCGAAATTTCGTAACGGATTACTATGACTGAACCTGCGCAGTCAGGAAATGACGGGTCAAGGGTCGTACGTCACGCGCGGAGTCAACTGGGGTCGAGAATTTCTCGCGTTTCTTCTTGCCTAGCCTGCGTAGCAGGCGTCGAAAGGGGTAGGGGGTAGGGGATAGGGAGGAAGAGAAAAAGGGGAGGGGGATTTCCCTTTCTCCCTCCACCCTCCCCCTCCCCTTTTTGCGCCTGCCACGCAGGCTACTTCTTGCCCACATGTCGCAATGGCTTAAACGCCCTTAGACAGTGCTTAGAATATGAGCTCTGACTGTGAAAATAATTCAAGTGAAGGATAATCAATCTGTTCCAATGAATTTGTTTTTGTTCGTAAAAGAAAGAGGAATTTTTCGCACTCGAGCGACTCTTCAAGCTCCTCGATGGAGGGATCACACCTGGATTACAACACTGGTACATACCTTATTTACCCCATACATTGGGTGTACCCTCCCCCCCCCCCCCCCCCTTTATTTCTTTTTTGACGGGAAACACTTAATGTAATTGATTTCAGGACTGAAAGTATTTTAACTGGTTCTGGAATACAGATGTAAACAGAATTTTGTTTGGCCAAAAGAAACTTAATCTGCACCTGAAAGGTCATTAATGGAAGTACCCAACCCTAAGTAATCCCGACAGTTTAGAGTGCATTATGTCTGCTCGTTAAGACAGATAATGTCAAAGTGATCATGAAACACAAGAAAATTAAAATTCCAGTTGTTTGCTCAGACATGCCACTACCAATAGTGTGCCAGTGTAGGATAACTTCATTGGCTTATATCATTATTTCTATGTTAAATTGTAGAACATCGGCAACAAATTGTCGAGTACAGTGACCAAATGATAAGAGAAGCAAATGATGAGTATCTGAGGGACATACAAGATGGCAGAGTTTATCAAAAGTTTTTCCAGAATGAACCACATGCAAGAGGAAAAAGAGTTTTTTCAATAGTCATGAGTTGTGATGGGGCTCCTCTCATTAAGTCAAAGAGCTTCAGCATTTGGCCACTGATGTGCTTCCTTGTGGAATTACCCCCACAAGAAAGGTACACGTTTGATAACATTCTACTGACTGGGCTCTGGTATGGAAAATCTAAACCAAATGTGCCAGTTTTCCTTAAACATTTTGTAAATGAGCTGTCTGACCTGGCAAATGGTACTGATTTTGAAGATGATACTGGTCAACCAATACTTTCTGTTTGTCGTATTCAGTCAATCGCACCTGATCTCCCTGCCAAAGCTCTTTTCCTCAACATCAAGCAGTTCAATGGCCAGTTTGGTCGCAGCACCTGCAAGCATCCTGGTCGTTATGACAGGGAGTTGAAAGCAAGAGTGTATGAATACACAACTGACACACTATCTCTGAGGAGAGCAGAGGAATCAAGAAGGTTGGCAAACATAGCCGAGAGAACAGGTCATACTTTGTTTGGAATTAAGGGAAAGCATGCCTTTGGACAATTTCTTGACATCCCTGATAAGGTTCCAATTGACTGGATGCACTGTGTGTGAAGGAATTCTTAGGCAGCTTTTTAACAGGTGGCTCAATCCAAATTTTGCTGCAGAATCATACAGCCTGGTGGGATTTGCAGTAGAAGTCAATGAGATACTTTTGTCCATTCAAGTACTTCATGACTGCAACAGAAAGCCACGTAGCCTTGACGATCTTAAACACTGGAAAGCATCAGAATTTCGTTTATTTGTTCTTTTTACTGGGTTACCTTGCCTTCGAGATGCTGTTCTTAGCAATGAATTTTCAGTAGATCATTACTATCACTTTGCCCTTCTTACCACTGCTTTGTGTAAATTGCATTCGGTTCCAATTATTGTTAACTGTAATGCTATTGTGAATAGGTGCTTGAAAGTTGAACGCCGCAGGGATGGGAAGATTTTTATGACTGTGCTGGACACACCATATGAACATGATTAGCTGAATATTAGGGACGGATGACACCCACAGATGTCATTAAATGCAAAAATAATGGTAATACCGGTAGTAATAATAGTAATGCAACTACTTATAATAATGATAGTAACAATAATAATAATAATAATAATAATAATAATTTATACAAATGGATGCACTGCCCCATTGACACCAACTGAACATTAATGTTGGTTGTAAACATGTGATTTATAAACCAGGTTTTAAAAAATAAGACACAGACACAGAAATTGGAACACAAAGGGTTCAAATGAAATTCAATAGGTTTTGTAATTTGCACTCAGGAGCTGCAATAAGCTAAATTCAGAGGGCAGCAGCTTTAATGAAGGAAACAATAATATTTTAATCTGTGTTTAACTATACAGCTCTTGGGTTAAGCTTAATGGGGCCAGTATCCTAAACCCTCTCTGATCTGTTTATTGAGGGAATTGACACTGTTCTCTCTCTTTTCAATAAAAGCCCAAAAATTGTGATTTGTAAGATAATGTTAACAGGTAGTTTAGGCTAAGCCTGGTTCCAATCATTTTTTTAAATATTACAGGGTAAACAGTGGCTTATTTACAGCCAATCGGCCAGTATTCCGCCTTATGTGATTAAGATCTAGACTAAGATTGTATAATTATTTTTGAAAGTTGATCCTAGTAAGATCTTGACTTTCCTACCAAACCTTCATTTACAAGAATAATAATATAAGTTTTCATTTAAAAGAGACGTTATTGAGGCTCATCCTTGGTGTGAGCTAGAACCTGCCACACTTGCAGATGACGTAAAACAAACTTTTAAGATAACTTTTAAGACGACAACAAAATGGAATCTAGAAAAACATAAATACAAAACGAAGAAAAAGTTCAAAGGTTACACCGACATAAACGCGTTATTAATAACTTTTTATGGTACGTTTTGCAACTTCAATTCTGATTAATAAAATCAGCAACGTGATTAATACAACTCAATCTTTTAAAGAGGGCCATGCAGATCTGAGTTAGTTGAAAACTTAATTTTGGCACCATTATTATAATGTAAGTTCTTCTTAAGATCTTATTAAGTTTTCTTTAAGATCTTAGAGTTTCTTACTAGGAAATTTTTACTAAGATTTTTACAGTAACTTAACAAGACCTTATTAAGATCTTATAAAAAAAATTTTTAAAAATTTCCTAGTAAGAAACTCTAAGATCTTATTACGATCTTAATAAGATCTTAATATGATCTAGTAAGATCTTAAGGATGACAAATGTCGGCATGTCGACAAAACATATTTAATACTTATCTTGGCTATTATATCTGTTTTATTCACCCCAAACTTCCAAATTTATCTTGAAACTTCGTCACTGCACGAGTAAACAATGTCCCAAAACTACCAGGCGTTTTTAGATGAACGCTGCGAAAAACTGGGCATTATAACCATAACGATAATAGCTTTAGCATTCGCTCATTTCTCGAGCGAACTGTTGTTGAAAGAGCAAATGATTATCCCTGTTAAAAAAACGTTAAACAATTAACGCTGGTCATATCGACACAAAATTGATCGATTTTGGCGAAATTTGCCAAAAAAGAATCCAGCGAAATCGGCTGTTTTTTACTGATTGTTTCTTGGCGAAAGTTTCCTTCCGAAATTTCCGGTGAAATCAGCCGATTTTTCTGCGAATTTTGACTTTTTTCCCGCGAAAATCCCGCGAAATTGGCCGATTTTTCCGCGAATTTTCCCCTGAAAATCCCGCGAAAATTTGCTTTTTTTCCGCAAAATATCAGAAGCCCTGTTTATATTGTGCACATCGTGTTAATTGAAATAATTAAAAAAGCATATACACAATAACATTTTGTTAGAGGTTTCACATACACATAAAGTTAATATCCAGAATTTCGATAATCAAAATTGGGGGGATTTTTTGTATAGGAACCTCTTATACTCACCAGGTTGAAAAGGTTCTTCTAAACTTGAGTATTAAAAAGCCAAATTTCAGCCTGTAGGTTCTTAATCTTTGGGTTCTTATATGAGGGTTTTTACTGTACTTTGACGTAAATTCACTCAATTGTTTTTTAAGGAAATGGGAGATTATTCTGGAGAATCTATATGTCAATATTGGGGCCTAAAGGGTTATTTTCTGTAGTACATGTAATAACGTCACTGTAATGTATCGATAGTGTTGTCTACCGGAAGTTGTGTTAGCGGAAGTTCTCGGATACTGTAAACGTGCAAAGGATCATGGATATTTGTGTGGGCCATGCTTTCCGGGTGTCATGGCGGCCGAATAAAGTGTAGTTTCTTTCATACTTAAATCTGGTTTATTACACTGCCATTGGCATCCGGACGTCATCGTTACATTGGCGACCAGGATTCGATTCGTTTTGTGAGGTAGTGGATGTTTTGGAAGTCATTTGAGCGGAAAGTCCTAGTATTTTGTCAGGAAGATGACGGACAGTGGAACCACTTCGAGTACAACTTCAAGTTCACAAGCTTCGCCAACCGCGACGTTTGCTCCTCTTCTTGATGTGGCCAGCCTTCCTCCCTTCAATGCAAAGGAAGATCCGAACACCTTTGCAGAACGCTGGAAGTTGTGGAAACGCTCGTTCAATCTGTATTTGGTGGCAAAAGGGATTACGAAAGATGAACAGAAAACCCCATTGCTGTTGCAAACTGGAAGGTTGAATTTCAGGAGCTTTATTACACGTTATTGACCCGTACAGATATCAAGCCGTTCGCTGAGAGTATGGAGTTGTTGGATAACTGTTCTGCACCGCAGTTGGACGTTCCATTCGAAAGGCATCAGTTTAGGCAAATGGAGCAAGCGTCAGGAGAGTCGGTGGATCAGTTTGTTTGTCAGTTGAGGCAGAAAGCGATCTTCTGCGAGTTTGAAAATGTTGATGAGGGAATAAGGGATCAGCTTATTGAGAGATGCAGGGATCCCAGACTTCGCCGTAAGTTCCTTTAGAAAACAAATGCTACTCTGAAGGATTTACAAGATTTGGCTCATGTGCAGGAAGCAGTGAACATGCAGGTCAAGGCTATAGATCAGTCATCCGATCAGGTGAATGCTGTTTCCGGCAGACCTCACAGCAAAAGAAAAAGAAAGGGGACATTGCAGGGTAAAACAGAGGAAATAATCCTGGTAAACCGTCTGGTGGTTCTCAGGAGACAAAAGTGAGAAGCTGTTTTCGCTGTAATTACACTGACCATAAGGCACGTGACCCGAATTGTCCTGCCCGTAGCAAGAAATGTAATGCATGCGGCGAGATTGGACATTTTGCAGTCTGTTGCAAAACAAAGGAACGCAAACCTCTTACAAGAGATGACGAGGGAAGGAATAATACACGGGGTAGAGCCTATCAACCATCAGAGGATTCAGCCACTGGCCAACAAGATTATTTTGCATTTACAGTTGGAGTCGGTAAGCCTACAAGTGGTAGTGAAGTTGATTTGAAGGTTGGAGGAGTGACGTCACCAGCGGTACTTATTGATTCTGAAGCGTCGTGCAATGTGATTGACCACCCAACCTGGGAAGTTTTAAAGAAGAAGAGTGTCCAGTGTGATTCCAAGAAATCAAGCAAAAAGTTGTTTGCTTATGGACAGAAAGATCCTATTGAGGTGATTGGGACATTTGTGTCCGAGATTGTGTGCAAGATCAGTGGTAATAAATGTGTGGACGAATTCACAGTGGTTAAAGGTCCAGGAAGTTCTCTATTTGGAAAGAACACTGCAGAGAAGTTGGGCGTGTTAAGGGTCGGTCCAGATGTGTGTTCATTAACCGTTGAAGGAAGTGATGCCGAAATCCGTGAGAAGTATAGAGAGGTTTTTACAGGGGTTGGGAAGCTGAAGGATTTTCAGCAGAAATTACATATAAAAGACGATGTCACGCCGGTTGCACAACCCGTACGGATACTGCCATTTGGGTTAAGAGCCAAGGTTGACGAGAAGCTGGATGAGCTGTTAGCCAAAGACATCATCGTGGAGGTGTCACACA
Source organism: Porites lutea (assembly GCF_958299795.1). Taxonomy (NCBI): domain Eukaryota; kingdom Metazoa; phylum Cnidaria; class Anthozoa; order Scleractinia; family Poritidae; genus Porites; species Porites lutea. The sequence continues at coordinate 44,827,433 of NC_133203.1, forward strand.
ACCCAACTGAGTGGGTGTCGCCGTTGGTTGTCGTCCCGAAGACAGACGGTGACGTTCGGATTTGCGTGGACATGCGCAGGGCGAATTCAGCAATAGAGAGGGAAAGACACCCCATCCCTACAATTGAGGAAGTATTGTACGACCTTTATGGCTCAACTGTCTTCTCAAAGCTCGATCTCAAGTGGGGCTTTCACCAGGTGGAATTGGATGAAAGATCGCGCGAGATCACGACGTTTGTTACACACCGTGGTTTGTACAGGTACAAACGTTTGATGATCGGGGTAACATCGGCGCCTGAAAAGTACCAGAAAATTGTGGTGGATGTTTTGCATGGTTGCGAGGGAGTGGCTAATTTGGCAGATGATTTGATTGTGCATGGTTGTGGCATAAAGGAACACGACAGGAATTTGCATGCTGTACTGACCCAATTAAAAGAGAAAGGACTAACCTTGAATGGGGACAAATGCCAGTTTCGTCTTCCAAAGCTTACATTCTTCGGTCATGATCGAGCAGGCAAGGTGTTGCGCCCAGTGAAGAAAAAGTAGCTGCCTCACAGGTCAGATCATTTGCTCAGCTTGTACAGTATTCTGCAAAGTTTCTTCCCAACTTCGCGCAAGAAGCAGAACCACTCAGGAGCCTCCTGAGGAATAATGAGCCTTTCATCTGGGGTGAAGCACAGGAAAGGTCATTCCAGAAGTTGAAACAGCTAGTTGCACAGGCCACTACTCTTGCATGTTTCAGAGGAGACTGTAACACGCGTATTATTGCCGATGCAGGTCCACAGGGTTTAGGTCCAGTGCTGACTCAACTTCAAGACGGCGAGTGGCGAGAAATCTCGTACGCGTCCAGAAACCTCACTGAAATGGAGCGGAGATACAGCCAGACCGAGAAAGAGGCCCTTGCCCTAGCCTAGTATGGGCTTGTGAGAGGTTCAACATTTATGTGTACGGGCGCAAATTTGAACTTGAAACTGATCACAAGCCACTCGAGTGTATTTTTGGCAGGCTTTCAAAACCATCAGCACGTATCGAACGTTGGGTTCTGAGGTTGCAGGGGTATGACTACAGAATTGTTTATCGGCCTTCCAAAGCGAATATCGCAGACTCTCTCTCAAGACTCAATCAATGTAACCCTAAAGACACAAGTGGGGAGGCATTTGACTTTGTCAAGGCAGTTGCTGAGGAAAGCTTACCTGTTGCCCTGACAGCGAAACAAGTCGAATTGGTTTCTGATAGTGACCAAGAAATTGCTAGCCTGAGACAGTACATTTTAAGTAGGGACTGGTCTCAATGTAGGATGACAGTTTATGTGTGTGTCAAGGATGAATTGTGTGTGTTAGGCAAACTTGTTTTGCGCGGTACGAGAATTGTTATTCCGAAGGCTTTACGGGCAGAAGTCCTGCGTCTTGCCCGCGAGGAACATCAGGGCATCGTTAAAAATAAAGGCACGTTTAAGAAAAAAGGTTTAGTGGCCAAGGATTGACTCAGACGCAGAGCAGGTGTGTAAGTCTTGTCCTGGCTGCCAAGTCGTAGGTGAATTCCAGGTCCCTGAGCCCATGAAGAGAGTAAAGCCGCCTACTGGACCCTTGCAAGACATAGCCATAGACCTGATGGGTCCTCTTCCCACTGGAGAAAGTTTGCTCGTAGTCGTAGACTATTGCAGTAGATTCTACGAGGTAGCGATCATGTGCTCAACAGCAGCTAAGAGAGTGGTGGATGTACTGACACAGATATTCTCCAGATATGGATTTCCATTTACACTCAAGTCTGACAATGGTCCTTCGTTTTGCTGTGCGGAGATTGAGAAGTTTCTCTCTGATCACGGAATCGAACACTTGACGTCCCCACCGCTCTGGCCGCAGGCCAATGGACATGCTGAAAGACAGAACAGAACTCTGCTTAAGACTTTGAAAGTTGCTCACGTTGAGGGAAAAAAACTGGCGTGAAGAACTGCAGAAGTTTCTGCTAGCATATAGAACCACACCGCAAACAAGCGCTGGTGTTACTCCTGCGTTCCTTATGTTTGGCAGAGAGTTGAAAACCAAACTTCCAGAGTTGAGGCGTGCTGGTAACCTGTTGGACGAGGGGGTCAGAGATCGTGATTGGAATCACAAGTTCACCCACAAGGAACATGCTGACAACAAGCGGGTTCAAGCCGAATGCCCTGTAGTGTCTGGAGATCTGGTTTTACTGAAGAACACGAAAACGTCTGGCAAGCTAGAAGCATATTTCGAGAGTGAGCCATACACAGTGCAGACTAAGGAGGGCAGTGAGGTGACTGTTAGGTCAAAGGAGGGTGTGGAATACAGGCGGATCAGTTCATTTGTTAAGCGGTACAACCCACCAGGGGAATCCCCGGAAGCCACAGAAGCCGCTTCTCAAGAAACACCCAATACTCTTCCACTGGAGGAGAGTATAGCGACATCAAGACCAAGGCGGACTTTCCGAATGCCGAAGAAGTACAAGGACTATGTTCTTTATGAACTGAACTCTGTTGACACGTTGGACTTATGTTGAAGTCTGTTCGATTTGGCTTCATGTTATTAGATTTTGTTGAACAGTCTTATTGAGATAACTCAATGCGAGCAGAACAGTTTTCATACAGACTTATTTTTTTGGCTGTTAAGTGCCTTATTGACTTTTTCTCGTAGTCTGTTTCTAAAGAAAGGAATAGAAGGGATGTAATGTATCGATAGTATTGTCTACCGGAAGTTGTGTTAGCAGAAGTTCTCGGATTCTGTAGACGTGCAAAGGATCATGGATATTTGTGTGGGCCATGCTTTCCAGGTGTCATGGCGGCCGAATAAAGTGTAGCTTCTTTCATAGTTAAATCTGGTTTATTACACGGCCATCCGGGCGTCATTGTTACACCTCTCTCAAATCTTCAAACATTTCTTTAACAATTGTATGACTGCTTCCAGCTATTCTCCTCCACTCCTCCGTGTATGACGAGGCGCCACCTAACAAATAATATTCAAGAACTGAGACTGCTTTGTGCCTGTAACATGCCAGCATGTAGGATCACTTTTTCAATAAAAGAAAATAAGTACAGGTAAACCTCATGTAAGGAAGCTCTTCTTTTATAATGACTGATTTTTAATGAGTTTTAGTAAGAGATTAATGATGTTAGTTTCAAAGACAACACTCCCAAATCAGAATTCTTGGTTTCCACATGATGTCATAGAAGTTAAAAAAAACTAAAGTATACCTCCCACAAAGCCGTTTCCAACATGGTACGTGGATATACTTTGATTTATGAAGGTTTCAAATGTGTCGCACAATTTATCATGTTATTTAAGAATAGCCATTAAAATAAACAGAATAGGCCTTTTCACAGTTATGGATGGAAGCTAGGCTAAGGGTGACCTTGTTTTGATACAAACCTTCTTTGCTTTGTTATGGAAATTGTTCTTGAAAAATACTAGTTAGCATAAGAATAACTTGATTTACATAATAAAGCAAGAGGGTTTGTATCAAAACAAGATCACCCTCAGCCTCGCTTCCATCCACAACTGTAAAATGGTCTATTGACCAATTGAAAGTTATTTTTGCATTGTAGATGCTTATAAGCCGATTTAATCTAATTTATGGTGAATTCAATCTTTTCTGATGAGATTTTTTGCATAATTATGACTTTGAAGTTTTGGCCGCCATGTTGGCGTCCCAAAGTGGGACACCAAGATGGACGCTCCATACATTTGTTACTAAAAGTATCTAATACTCACTTGCCTATAACTCTTAAAAGAAATGCTTTTGGGCTTCAAAATTTGACCCAGATGTGTAGGTTTAAACCCTCTACAATTCCATAAACAGTTTGTGATCAAAATCTGTTATTTTATGCTTCTGAATTTTAATATGACGTCAGTGAAAACCACCAATAGCTCTTTCCTCAGTGACTTTTTCTGACTGTTGGCAGCCAAATTTCCTGATTTTATCTGTCGACTATGAAGTTGAGCAGTTCAGTTTCCTCTTGTAGGGTTGGTGTAGTTGAGGATTTGTTTTGTGCATTAATTTTGTACCATGAGCCAAAAATACATACATGACACAATTTTT
>NC_133203.1:44838984-45046734 GCF_958299795.1 Porites lutea
CCAACGACCGTAGCATGAAAAAAAAAATGATGTTCTTATCTTACATCAGTAAGTTAAACTTTGCTTCACCCGTCTTTTGAATTAAACTGTGTTTCCTTGCAAACTCAATTGTTTGGAAGTTCTTTGTCATTTAAAACTTCCACAATCATAAACTTAACTAAACACTCAAGGCTACAATCCTACAACGGGTGTTTATGATTGGGATGTATAATGAAACAACTGATAGTTTCTGATTATAAATAGTGTACCGTCTTTTGACGTATTTTAGTCGTTCCTTTCTCTTCCTCCGAGTATGTTCTTTTCTGTTTTACTTTCTGTTAAAGCTTTCTATCCCATTAAAATGCCTAAACAGGAAAAAAAAAAACTCACCAGGGAAACCTAATGAAAAAAAAAAAAAAACACTTCCTCGAGGTAAGCACAACGATTTCAGTTCAATATCCAGTTAAAATAAGAGAACTACTAGTGAAAAGGAATTCTGGAAAATAAAAGGAATTAATCTAGGGTCTATTGTCGGTCCATTGAACGTTGGATACAGGTTTTCGACTCTAGTTTGAGAAGTCCTAAACGAAAGACCCCGACAAATTTTCCTTAAGCAAAAGACGTTAGTCAATCAACTTATGCATTTAAAAAATTATAAATTCAGTCGTAAACAAGTTAAGCTAAGAAAGCGGGTACTTAAAAGGTGATTGGTTGTAATTTCTCTATTCACTGTTTTGTCAATCTATTTAACGTTTGGAAACTTCACTAAAATTTCCACCACGGCATTGTCACTTTGTTTGACGTTTCGTTCGGAGAAGAAAAACTCAGTTTTGAGAAAATGAAAGATCTCTGCTCATACGTTCCCACTTAGCTTAAGTTAGGAAGGTAAAGAAAATAACTTTAAGGTGAACTTTTAGTGAATGGCTGAAAATAAAAATTAAAATAAAAATAGAATAGCAGTTGGATCGATCTACTCCATCTGAGAGATTCCAGAAAATTTAAGATGAAGTATCACACTTGGTTCGAGACGGACAGCCATTATATTGTCATTGTCGCATTGTGCGAACCTAAAGTGATTTGTCCTCTTCTATGAGGTACGTTCAGCAGGAAAATTCTCAAATTAAGATTCAGGTGTTTCGAGTGTCGTTCTGTAGAACAGGACTACACTTAAGTCTGTAAGTCTCAAATCTTATGTATCTACACTCATCTCACTAAGCTTAAAACCACCAAATTTCATTTGAACTGATCAACGAAAACTATTAGTACAGTCCAACCTGTATGTGCGACCACATTTCGCAAGCGACCAGCTCCCATAAACGACCACTTATCCGAAACACCAAAATTTTCCCATTCACAGCCTTTTAGTTGGAATTTTTCGTAATCGAACGCAATCACTTTTTAGCATGACAGTTTAAGAATTTTCCACTGTTCTTAACCTGTTTAAGCAACTGCTACCTGGTACAATGGTCTGATCTTTGTGTTCCCTGTATGTATAGTACTGCGCTACTCAGAATGTGAGCAGAAGTTTTAGAGAAAAAAAAACAACAAGGATTTACATATACTGTAACCTTAAAATGCAGTGCAATGTATTCTTTCAAAAACTCAGATGTATCCGAGTCCTGTCAAAAGACCTCCTTTGACTCTCATAACTGACCACATCATGGAAGCGGCTACTTATTCTTCGCAATTTAGGGGGTCACTTTCGGGAGGTTCGATTGTGTAGGTTAAATTAGAGTTAGTTAAGACCTCTTACCATTATCAATAAATTATGCTGTTAAATATCTTGTACCACTTGGATAATTTGTAACGTAGAACCAAGATAGCTGTCAGTAAGAGGAAATATCCCTACTCATAACACTTACCGACTCAAACGAGAGAATGATTTCAATCCTTATACTACTACATTAGAAATTTCTGCAATTTGATTGGCTTAGAGCAGTGGTATTTCAGCTTAATTTGAAATACCTACATGTGAAAATTACAAACCTTTTGCGGGTAGTAGTATAAACAAATAATAGCATTATTTGAACGTGATATTTGGCATAAATACCACTCGTGATATTTCAAAATTGTCTCAAATTTCACTCACCTAACGGCTCGTGAAATTTCGTATAACAATTTCGAAATATCACTCGTGGTATTTATGCCAAATATCACTATAGAAATCATGCTATTACCTATACTAATTCATGATTCTATACCTTACTTTACCTAACGCTAGATAATTTTAAACCCGTCAGACACGTTTATATACTTAGGGTCGGTTATTCAGTAAACGGAGTCTAATTTAGGCCTCGGTTTAGCAAAGCTTTGTCCCTCCAAGCAGATATCTTCCTCTGTGGGTTATTTTAAGAGAATAAGTGCTTTTCCAGTGCACATCTCATGATCATGCTTTCATGAAACCTTTCACGATAAAAAGTGTTAAGAAAATAGCGTTGAGCAAACTGAAAATTGATGAGAACACAGTTTTATTAAACACCAGCTAAACTCCGTTTAAATAACTCGCCCTAATTAGAGTTTGGTTTCGTAAGTTTCTCTTGGAGGCTCATGAATAACCACCTCTACAATTGTCTGAACGCCCTGTTCAATGCTTTCCTCGTCACTTGTTGTGTCCTCTTTTTCACTTTCTGCATCATAATCTTCAAGAGTAACATCAAATGCCCCACTCTCCCTTAAAGTACTAGCACAGATCACCTTTGCAGTTGTCAAAACGCCCTGTTCAATGGTTTTCTCGTCAGTTGTTGTGTCCTCTCGTCCACTTTCTGCATTGTGATCTTCAAGAGTAACATCAAATGCCCCACTCTCCCTTAAAGTACTAGCACAGATCACCTTTGCAACTGTCAAAACGCCGTGTTCAATGGTTTTCTCGTCAGTTGTTGCCTCCTGTTCTCGTTCTGCACTATGGTCTTCAAGAGTAATATCAACTGCTCCACTCTCCCTTAAAGTACTAGCAATGGTTGGCATTTCGATGTCACCAGTTTGCAGTTGCTGATTCAATATGTTCCTCCCAGTTAATCCGCGTATCTCTCCTTGAAGTTGATTAAGTGGCAATAGCAAGGCCAGGCAGCAGGAGAATGACCACTTTGGATGCTTGCGCCATTCTTTTACAAAGTGGTAAATATACACCAGATATTGCACTGAAACAAAATAAACACTCGTTCAAATTAAAACTTGGCCTTTATAGATTCAATTTATATTAACCTTTCATCACAGAGGAAAGACCTGAAGGCGGTTACTTGCACGAGAGCAGTACAATCGTGATAATGAGTAAAAGAAACTATCTGTTTTCACAAAAAGCCTTGAAAGAACTGATTTAACAATTAAAGGTAAAATACCCGAAGTACTAAAGAAGTAAAATAATATTGCTTACTATGTTTTTAACCCTTTAAGTCCCAATAGTGACCAACATCAATTTTCTCATAACGATATCCATACAATGTCAAGAGATTAGGTTATGAGAATTAATAAAATGATCACCTAAGAGAAAATGTTTGATCTTTTATCAAATTCTCTGAACTCATTCTTTAAGGAAATGTATAGAGATCCGTTTGGAGAATTTGTATTTGGATATTGGGACTTAAAAGGGTTAACCCTCACCGTAATTTTTAGGGAGTTATTATAACTCCAAAAATGGAGTAAAAATTTTAGGTACAGGATAACCCCTTTTTTGGGGTTATTTTAACTCCTAATTTAACTCCGAATTTGGGGTCATTTTTACTCCTGAAAAAGAGTTCTTTTTACTCCCAGTCTGGAGTTAAAATTACTCCGAAATGGGGTTATTTGTACTCCTTACATGGGTTGTTTTTACTCTTTTTGGAGTTAATTTAACTCTGAAAGTGGAGTAAAAATTTTAGGTACAGGATAACTCCTTTTTTGGGGTTATTTTAACTCCTCAATATCTGGGGTCACTTTTACTCCTGAAAAAGATTTCTTTAAACTCCTTTTTGGAGTTAAAGTAACTCCACGAAAAATAACTCCACTGTAAGGAGTTAAATTAGCCCCACTAGAGGAGTTATTATAACTCCCTGAAAATTACAGTGCTTTTTCGGATCATATCACGGTACGGTACTATCACCATCAGAATGTCTTTTTTTAAATTTCTCCTGTTTACCTTTCATTTGTTCTTCATTTGAAGTGCCACAAAGGCAGTAAGCAGTGAGTAAGTATATACAGCGGGTTACTACAATATTATCATCTAATTGGTGATAAAAAGGTATATCACGTAGAAAAAATCGTTTAACATTTTTCTAATTCAAGTGAAGCGTTCATGGTAATACATTAAAAAAAAAAACCTAGAAAACTTCATAATTTAGAAATAAACTCAGAGGTCATGACATTATTTTATTTCAAAAGTACCGAGATTTACTCTAAACAAAGCAAAAACAACCTGACTGGTCAAACGGTTTTTCTCACAAGTGAAAAATGTTGTATGAACAATTACGGGCCGCATACGAATTTTTCTCCAGACAACAAAGATGGTACACACATACACAACATACATACAACTTTAATTAAGTGTAATTAGATCTTCTAGCATGCCTAAGGAGGCCCACTAATCGGGAATACTTTTACGTGAAAATTAGTTATTACAGTATAATATTAAGATTTATTTTATTTATTATTTCAAAAATTGTTCACATATAAATGTTATTAAAAGTAGTTAATAAAAGATATCGGCTTCTGAAAATCCAGTTCAGCCCAAATCTGGATTAATTATCAACTATCTAAGATGAAGGTTTCTAAAATAAAATAATCTTATTGCAATACTTCACAGCTACTTTTAAACTGACGTAAGTCATGCATAATTAACATCCCTTACATGTTTCTTCTTGAATTAACCCCCCTGCCCCCTCCAAGTCCTTTTTCTTTATGCTATCTATGATTTTCTTTAATGATATCTCGTTTCTATTGCTCATACCTAACTTCGACCGTTAAGTAGGGTCGAAAAACCTAAGTTATTGTTTTCCGTACGTAACAGTTCTTGCTCTTGGTATATAATAATCTACCTGTGAGCGACGAAAGAGTTGCGATGTATTTATTAAAATAAGGTTAAATAGTTTTTTCGGCCAACCAAGTTTTTTCTTTGTTGCTGTGTTTTCCTTTTTTAACGCGTGCTTAAAAAAGGACTTAGTAAGAACTAAATAGTAAATAATAATTTTTTATTTATTAGGCGCAAAATAGCATTCAAATATATGATCTAATGCGCACTAACAAAAAATAAAAATAAAATAGAATAAAAACAGATAATAAATAAATAAATAAAAACCCTAAAAATTTAGTATAAATCTCTCTATATATACAATTAAAAAGGCAATTATAAGATTCGATTAAAAAATATATTGAAACTAAGTAATTGAAATCATTCTAAAAACGTTAATCGACAAGTCATTCATGAGTCTTAAAACTATAAATCATAGGCTTCATTAAAAAGTAAAGTTTTCAGCTTGGCTTGAAAAGGCTTCAAGCTTGTTTCCATCCTTAATGCACTTGGAAGTTTGTTCCATAGAGTCGGCGCAGCCACTTGGGAAGCCCTGTCGCCTAAGGTCTTTTCAGACTTGAACTTCGTTGGAGCAAGTAACAGTTCATCATTTGACCTAAGGTTGTAGGAGGACTCCTCCTTGACTTCGATAAAACTTTGTATATAACATGGAACCAGTCCGTGTATTGCTTTAGATGTTATAAGTATCACGTTGAATTTAATCCTGACACCTATTGGTAACCAGTGCAACTGACACAGTACAGGGTGATGTGACAAAACCGTGGAGTATTTGTTATTAACCTGGCAGCCATATTCTGAACATGCTGTAGCTTATTGATATTATTTCTTGGGAGACCGTAGAGTAAACTATTACAGTAATCTACGCGCCCCATTACCAGTGTATGAACCAAACATCTGGTTGAATCCAACGTTAAGTATTTCCTGATCTTTCTTATATTAATTGTACAGATAGTAGTAACCTGCACAACATGTTTTTTTTTTAATTTGAGCATTTGAGTTGCGATGTATTTGTCGGTAATAATGTTTTGTTGATTTTAAACATAAAAATGGCAATATCCTGTAACCTCGTTTTAATTAAGCTAGTTTCACCCACAAGTGCAAGTATATCGCTGTTCGTAGAGGAATGAGCTAAGAAGACCTTTCCAAGGCCTATTTGATTTGGTCGTGATTAAAAGTAAAAAAAGAAAAAGAACTTTCGTTATATCTTAGTACTCATTTAATAAGCAAATTACTTCATTGCTATGGTTCGCTCAGTACAACTCGTGAATCGTGCGCACTCATTAATTATAAAGTAAGCTATGTATCTTTCATTGCAAGAACTTTTACCAGGTAAATCAGTCTGGTGCCCAGTTAAGGTATGAACCTGACTGTTAAATGTAAAGGGATTGTGTGACAGAAGAATAGAATGCATGATGATAACTTACCGACAAGGACTCCAATAACCAAGGTGTTGGCAAGAAAGACCAAGCCATTGAACACCAGAGTATCCACGATTGGGTCGACTGATGTCGAAAAACCTTCACTCGGCATTGTGCTCACGGCTCCTATTGCAAGGTTTACGAACGTAACGGCAAGTGAAGACAGCATAAGGTTGTTTTCGAATCGATCACTTATGGGATTTTTTAGCCCAAAATACATCCCGTACAATCCAGATAAGAGCAATGCTAGCGCAATGTAAGCTCTGCTCTCGCCACCAAGAAGGATCAATCCAGATGTCAAAATAACCTTTCGAACTGTCTCCACTAGTTCCCAATACCAACAACGGGGGTCGTAGTTTTCGTGTAAGAAGCGCAGTCCTGATTGTTCGGTGCCTTGGTCTTCAAAATCATTTGTGTCGTTTCTTGTTTCTTCCTCAGTTTTCCTGGCCGTTCTCTGTTGTTTCCAAATTGCTATGAAAGCAGCAGCAGGCAGAAAAATTACATACACAATGGAACAGTATCCCACGATGACTAATCGGTTATATCTCTCTCCTTTGCAGTCAATGCTGTAGTCGGCCTTTAAATACTTCTCGCAGCTTTCAGCATCTTTTTCGTCAACGCAGATCCTGTGGCAGGCAAGAGGTACGACTTGAGCAGTTTTTAGGCAAGTGTTCAGATAGCTCACGTAAAGAAAGAAAAACAGATTTCTCTTTACGATCGCTTGAATGCGCTCCTTTTTCTTCCTTTTTTCTTCTTCATTCGACATACGTCGTGTCGATATCCAAGTGGCAAGGGCGAGGCTAGAAAGGGCGACGATGACTGCTGCAATATTAAATCCCATAACTGCAAATAAACTTGTGAATGCGTCAAATTTCAAGCCAGGAAGGATGCAGTGGAGGGGAGCTATCTGAACGATGTTCATCTGAATAATCTCGGAATATTCCCCAACAACGGAAAGACTTCCAGGCCATTTTATGTATGAAAACGCCTCCATGATCCCATACAGTACCTGATAAAAGCCAATCACAACTTTAATCTCTCCGAGGAGCTTGTCAAGGAAAGGTCGTCCAGCGTCTTTTTTGCTCTTTTTCTTGCTTCCCCACACCACAAGTATAACAAATATTATAACTAACGCCCCAATAATTGCAAGCTGTCCAATCATCCATCCTTTTGTTGGGCACAGCTTACATTTCTTCAGTTGTTTGTGATATCCATCGCTGCAAACTGCACATAGCGGTCCTTCATAACCAGCCTCACATGAAGAATTTAATCCTCCCTTACAAGCTTCTGCCATGGGACATCTGTACGGTTGAGGTATGGTGTACGGGTATTCAATACCGGAATCATTTGCTTTGTGTAATTCAGGAGTAAAGGAGAAATTCTTTAGGTTTTTACTGAAGTTTCTGTACTGTTCTAAGTGTGTCTCATCTTTCCACCGCCACCAAAAGCCAACTGTAAGATTCGCAAAATCATCGTGACAATTTAGTCCCTGTTTCTTTTCACATGGCGTACAATTCTCAAACAGATTCGTTCGGTAGTAATTATCCAAACATTTACAGGCGCGAAATCCTGCAAATGCATATGCGTTAGTGCCTGTCAAACAAAAGAAATCGAAACCATTGTTAGGGAGATGATTGCATAAATAATTAAAATAAGGTTAAATAGTTTTTTCGGCCAACCAAGTTTTTTCTTTGTTGCTGTGTTTTCCTTTTTTAACGCGTGCTTAAAAAAGGACTTAGTAAGAACTAAATAGTAAATAATAATTTTTTATTTATTAGGCGCAAAATAGCATTCAAATATATGATCTAATGCGCACTAACAAAAAATAAAAATAAAATAGAATAAAAACAGATAATAAATAAATAAATAAAAACCCTAAAAATTTAGTATAAATCTCTCTATATATACAATTAAAAAGGCAATTATAAGATTCGATTAAAAAATATATTGAAACTAAGTAATTGAAATCATTCTAAAAACGTTAATCGACAAGTCATTCATGAGTCTTAAAACTATAAATCATAGGCTTCATTAAAAAGTAAAGTTTTCAGCTTGGCTTGAAAAGGCTTCAAGCTTGTTTCCATCCTTAATGCACTTGGAAGTTTGTTCCATAGAGTCGGCGCAGCCACTTGGGAAGCCCTGTCGCCTAAGGTCTTTTCAGACTTGAACTTCGTTGGAGCAAGTAACAGTTCATCATTTGACCTAAGGTTGTAGGAGGACTCCTCCTTGACTTCGATAAAACTTTGTATATAACATGGAACCAGTCCGTGTATTGCTTTAGATGTTATAAGTATCACGTTGAATTTAATCCTGACACCTATTGGTAACCAGTGCAACTGACACAGTACAGGGTGATGTGACAAAACCGTGGAGTATTTGTTATTAACCTGGCAGCCATATTCTGAACATGCTGTAGCTTATTGATATTATTTCTTGGGAGACCGTAGAGTAAACTATTACAGTAATCTACGCGCCCCATTACCAGTGTATGAACCAAACATCTGGTTGAATCCAACGTTAAGTATTTCCTGATCTTTCTTATATTAATTGTACAGATAGTAGTAACCTGCACAACATGTTTTTTTTTTAATTTGAGCATCAAACTTCAAATTTAGATCAAACAGAGCTCCAAGATTTCGTACAGTACTAGGGGGGTGTTTACATGACACCGGGGCGACTTTCGCCCCAGAGCGAGTTCACTCCGGTTCCCTCTCATGGCTCTATAATTGTTTACATGATACCACCACAAAATGTCTTGCCGGCGCGAGTCACCCCGGCGTGAGTTCACCCCGGTTCTCGTACCGGTGCGAGAATTTCACTCCGGTACGTAATCTCGCCACGGTATCACGTAAACGCGAAAAAGACCACCCGTTTCGGTGTGAAATCGGTCTGCCGGTAGACTGGAACTGGTTGCGCATGCGTAATGTTTGCGAATTTGAACCACACGTGTATCTTATCAACATGAAATGTACCTTTAAATAACAAGATATGAAATGACCCAGTCATCATGTAAACGCGATACGAAATCAAAAAATCATCCCAGTGTGAAACTCGCCCCGGTGCGCGTTTTCTCATGTAAACACTCCCTAGCAGGAGCAACGCTGATGTCACCAACAGACAATACTGCGACAATAACCTTTTCAATTTGTTAGTTACAGTCTGTCAAATAAAGACCACAAATAAAAAGCAGAGACTTTTCATGTAATTCAAGAGCGGCATCGTTTACTTGTGGTGCCGGGTATATAATTTGGCTCTCAAAGACAACAATTAAACCCGTTTTCAGTTATTCTTGTCTGCATACACTCTAAGAAGCAAGAACATAAGATTGACTTGACGCGGAACGTTACAAACGTGCAATTTTTCCTAGCAAAAATCACCGTTGTAAGTATATATTTATGTATTTTTGCGGCATATTTTTCTTTCCCTTGGACAGTGTTTGGTTGTGTTCAGTTTATTCACGGAACTTGACAGACTAAGGGCCTGTTTAGATGGGGTGGGAGACCCCGGTCTAGTGGGGTAAGTTTCTTTTGTTTTCACGCTCTGGGGGACACAAAACAAAAGAAACTTACCCCACTAGACCGGGGTCCCCCACTCCATGTAAACAGGGTCTAAGAGTCTTCTCGCGTTTTGTGGCAATGGAAAGTTTCCTACTGCGAAAATAAGCCTAGTCGTTTGCTAACTGAAGAACTTCAAATATTATAATTTATGCTTGCCGTTTGTCATGGTTTGTGTTGCTACGAGTGTTATGACTAAGGGCCTGTTTACATGGAGGTGGGGGACCCCAGGTAGGTGAAGTAACCCGCTTAGGTGGGGTAACCCGCCTGTCCATATAATCTCTCATTTTAATTTGGTCACGTTTACATGATAGGTGGGGTGACCCGCCAAGGCGGGTAGCCCGGTCTGCCAGACCGGGTAACCCTCTCAGCCGGGGTCAAATTTTGCCATGTAAACGTTTCAAGGTGGGGTAACCCGCCTAGCCGGGGTCGGATTCCCGGTTCGCACAAAATTCACTTTGGCGGTAGGTTTGCGTCATTATTAAAGGTAACAATAGAAAGCCACAGCACTGGAGGTTGCAGCAAGAGCAGCAAGCGAGTGTAGAAGAGCATTAATCACAAAAACACGTGGTTTGCCAGCATTTTTCTTGTTTACGTGCTTCGCGACCATTCAATAATCTTGAGAAAGTGTACCCCGAGATGGCGGGGTTCTAAGATTGCATGTAAATGAGGGTTATTTTTTACCCCACCTAAGGGGGTTACCTCACCTATCTGGGGTCCCCCACCTTCATGTAAACAGGCCCTAAATCGCCTCACGCAGGCAGCAACGTTTTAAAAAACATCCCAAACGAGAACGCTAACTTTTCGATAATTACTTGTTAAAATGTGACGCGGATACATTTCACATGCGCGCTTGAAAGCATTTGTTGTAAATGGCCTTTTTCACACTACTAGAGACGAATTATCTGTGTCTTTAAAATCCATCAAAATTGAAGGAAAAACAGATGGATAAAGTCAGGCGGATTGTCCATCTAAAATTGAGACCCTTCCATTTTCAAATTAAGACGCATTATCCGTTTGACGCGAATTATCCAACGGAATTAACCCGTCTCAGACTAATAATCCGTCTCTAGTGTGAACACTGTCAATGCCTCGATCTTTTGGGTCTGGCAATAAAACTGCTCGCTTTGTCTTTTTGCCACGTCTAGGCTACGACGGAGGAAGATGAAAACTTACATGTAATTAATTAAAAAAAACACCACTCCACACCGCATACACTAGTTTTAAAGATTTTTTTTTATCACCGTATAGTAGCCGCGAGCAGTAACCGAATATAAGAACGGTGAAAACCTTATACATAAATGTTTAGTTCTTTATTTATATTGCATTTAGTGTTATTAAAAAGTGTATCAACATGCAAAGGAGAACAATATCAAGAGGGTGATAAAATGGCGAATTTCAGCCCGGTGGGGCAGGCTGAAATATTGTTGCGATTTCATGACAAATTTCAACAGGGCTGAAAAATAAACAACCTTGCATGCGTATGCTCCCGTTGCCTTTCCAGCCCGGGCTGACATTCCGTTTCCAATACATGGACTGTTTTCGGATTTTTCCAGGCCGTTTGCTCGGGCTAAAAATGCTAGCTCGGTTTCAGAAATCGGGATAAGATTTTCAGCCCGGGCTGAAACCTTCTCCATGTAATCGCCACTTTCATTTTAAGAGGGTTTCTTTCAGAACCCGGGCTGAAATCTTAGCCCGTTGCCATGTAATCATCCTCTAAGTAAAACAAAATTATGTTGAAAACTAAAAAATACTACTATTTGATTTACAAACAGCGCCGTTTTGTCTTAAATTTTCGATCTCCACAACGATTGTAGCGATCGTTGCGATCTTTTTTTTTATATAAATCACAGGAAATTAATTAGGATCGCGCATACATGTACTTTAGCAGTGAGCTGATGATTGCAGCTGTATTCTATAGTATTTAAGAATTTTTGAAAGACCAAAATTCGTTTCGCCAGACGAAATTTCGCCTTGAGTAAACGGAATTTCGTTTCGATTCGACCAAACGAAGAGACGAAATTTTGTCTCATGCAGCGAAATTTCGTTTCGGTTCATCATCAAGCTTGCGAAATTTCGTCGACGTTAAAACAATAGAAGATTTAGCCCCTTTTTCGTCTGAATGGAAAGTTCCTAATTTGTTCGCCGAAATTCGCAGATTTCGGCGACATCCGCTTTCATTTCTTTTACACAATACTGTACATCAACCTGTTTTCAAAGTTGGCATTCGTCAAGTAAAAAGTTTAAAACAAAGCATTTAGTAAATAGCTCAGCGCACAATTCAAGGATAGCTGCATGACTTCGGCTTCTCAAGGCACTATATATAGTTTCTTTAAGTAAGCTAGCTGCTATTATAGGCTTTGAAAGATTGTGCTAGCATAATTTTTGGCATAATTTGTCATCACAAGCATTATTTTCACTCATTTTCCGAAAAATAACACTCGTCTGCTGGCATATTTGCACTTTTATCTAGTTTTGCAGTACAAAATTGTCATTTATTGATCATGCAACCGAGCCGAGCTCAATGTTACAGGCGAATTGACGTAATTAACAAAATTAATTTTTTCTCTTCAGGAAGTGACCCAGGACTGTTTCCACAGAACTCAAACCATGCGCATTACTAATTCAGTTAACCAACTGAAGATGACATCCGCGTGCTGGTTGTTAATCGTTGTCAGACAATGAATTATGCACTCTTAAAGTTTCTAGATGTAAATAGGGTGAATAGTCTAGAACGTGTTTGCCATTTACTTGTACACAGTAGTATAAGGTCTTAAAACATTTCAAATAGTCTGTTTGAACTCCGTTTGTAACTTTGTGGGTGGATGCGTCTCAAAATACATTTTAGATGTAACTCAAAACAGTGTTAAAGTACCTTTGTCTAGTCCTTGTACGGCGTTTTCCCAGTCCCTCTCGGTCAATTCGTTTCGGTGACGTATCCTAGGCGAACGGGCGGGAAACGTTTACAATTTCGCATGGACCACGTGACCCGGAACGCTTTGGCCGCGAGGAAAAATGAGGCCTAGGGACTAGGCAAAAAGTGCCCTATTTAAAAGTATTTAAATACGGTCAGCATTTAGAACATATTTCAAATAGTCTATTTGAACTATGTTTGTAACTTTGTGAGTGGATGCGTCTCAAAATACATTTTAGATACAACTCAAAACAGTGTTAAAGTATGCCCAAAATACATTTTAAATACCCTATTTTCATCATATTTATTAAACAAAATACATTGTAAATTGATGAGAGAGGTTTTCCTTTTGATGAACTACAATTTAACTATACTTAAGATATATTTCAAACAGGGGCGAAAATTTAAAATTTTTGTCAAATAGGATTAAAATACAGGAAAATAGTGTTCAAATACTGAAAATACATTTTAAGTACTTTAAAATCATTTTCAAAATACATATGGTTTGGTAAGGGAAGCTTTCAGTATTTCTGCATTTTTGACTAGCGTAATTTAAAATAAAAGATAATAATAATTGGCATGATTTTAGAAATAAACGAACATTGCTAAGTAGAATATTATGCCACTTTTGCGCACAATAGCTATCAAAGTTTAACTGACTGTTACGAGTCTTCATTGCCAATAACATCACGGCTAAACTGACAGACGACCAATAACATCCAACTGACGTGATACAACTCGCTTTGACTCTGAAGATGACTAGCGCAAAGGCTATCGAAACGCCGGTCACTGTCAACAACGTCAGCAGTCCTTTTCGACTACGTACACCCGGACCGTACTCAACCTACTTACTATCATTATTATGCACTTAATTTTATATGTTTAGCTAGACGTCTTGCGCAATGGCACTTCTTTTGCAAGACTAGGAATTTTTAAATAAAGGTTGAATAAAGGAGGAACTGTGAACGAAGAACGGAATTGTCAAGCAAGATAATGTGACTATCACGGAAGAAATGATAATAGCACAAAGCAAACAGAGTTCAAGGATTCTGGTTGAAGAAGCTGACCTCCCTTCATGACCGAATTGCAGAACAGCTTGACGATGATCTGAATGGGAGGAAGGTGATCGCAGAGTGGATGACGCTGAGCAAAAAAAAAAATGTGTTTAAAGACCCTGGGAATGAGGTAGACAATTATCGTCCGATATATCATGTCTACCCTTTATGTGTAATCTGTCGACAGGCGGGGTGGTTTCGGAAAGCACGTACAACTTCCTGATTAAAAATAATTTTCTGTCAGAAGAGCAAAGGGGGTGCCGCAAAGAAAGTTAGAGGACAAAAGATGATCTGTTGAGTGATAAGATGATTATGCAAGACCGAAAGAAGAAACGAAAACTTATCAATGGCATGGGTGGATTACGGGAAAGCTTTCGACCTGGTTCCACACAGTTGGACAATAGAGTACCCAGACCTCTTAAAAAATTGCCGACAATATGCATCAGAGTGCTTACAATAGAAAGCATGCAAGGTTAGAAGACAAATTTAATATCATCGGGTGAGATTAGAGAAAGTTAAAATTCGAAGAGGCATCTTTCAAGCTAATAGTTTGCCACCACTACTGTTTGTAATCTACACTACCACTGACCCTTTACTGAGAGAACCGAATAAAGGCTACATCATAGGAAATACAATGATTAAATCACCAGTTATTTATGGATGATTTAAAGCTGTTTGGGAAAAGGTAGAGTCAAGTGGAATCCCTTGTCAATACTGTGCATACAATGAGTAAGGACTTGGAATGGAGTTTAGTCTTCAAAAATGCGGGGTGTTGGTTTTGGAGAGAGCTAAGGTGGTTGGATGTGAAAGACTTGGCTACCCAGCAGGAAAATAATAAATGAAGTGGGAAAAGGTGGATACAGATACCTCAGAATTCTAGATCTAAATAAAGTAAGCGACGAAGAAATAAAACAACAGCTCAAGAAGGAATTATATAAGAGACGCCTCAAGCTGATTCAGAGCTCAAAACTTCATGGGAGAAACAAGATCATGGCAGTCAATATATGGGCAGTTGCTGTGCTGTGGTACGGAACAGGAGCTTTAAAGTGAACAACAGAGGAGCTGAAGTAATTGTACAGAAAAACTCGAAAGTTGATGACCATGCATGGAGCACCTGACCCTAAGAGTGATATTAATTAAAAGGCTTTATATGTCAAGAGGAAAAAGCTGAAGGGGTTTAATAAGTTGCGAAAGATGTATCCCGAGCAACGAGAACAGTGTGTGGTACGTTGAGAACAGTAATGGCAGGCAGTTGATGGAGAAAGTGAAAGCATTGGGAGTGGTAGATGTAGAAGCTGCTGTAAAACCAGAGAAATTTAAAAAGGAAGCAGTAGAAGAAGTGAAATCATGGAGACGTGAATAAAATACATGATCAGTTTCTGAGGCTGAGCTGGAAGAAAAGGGTGATGAAATGGACTTAGCTGAAAAAAGCCGACCTAAAATCCAGCACTGAAGCTCTCATCTGTGCGGCCCAAGAACAAGGTTTTACGACGAATTATGCAAACTTTAATGTGGACAAGAGTGTGGAATCTCCATTGTTTTTAATGTGTCACGAGAGAGGTGAAGGTGTTAACCATGTCATTAGTGAGTACAGCAAACTTGGGCAAAAAGGCACGAAGAATGTTCAGGCAAATACTTGTATCAATAGAACGCCGTTTTATTTTAGACCTTCACAGTAAGTTGTAAATTTCTTAGACCTTGTCTTTAGTAATAAAATTAAACATTACCAACTCGTTGCTATCTCGTTTACAAATTTAGAAAAAAAAAGAAAGAAGTTATGCCTCTTAAGTTTATTCCTTTCTCTTGTTAAGAAAATTCAAGAAGCTGGGGAGGAAATGAATGCGTGGGAAACTGTTGTTTCTCGAGCATGAATAGAGAGACGGGAATTTGTATAGACAACATAAGTAAAGGAGAGGGTTAATGAAAAAAAAAGCATGCATAGTCAAGTAGCGTGCCTCCATTAAATAAGATATGTTAGAGGATATCGGTAAAGGAGAGTCACTTTTGGGGACTCCCCTTCGTTTTCGGTTCAGCACCAGCCAGATATGGACTTTACACCGGCCTTGCAAGCGCCTTACAATTTATCACAGACACTCGCGTCAGAACTGCCCATTAAGCTGTTAGTTGTATGGCTGAAATGTTAACCGTCTAAAAACACAATTGATGGGCATCCGCGAGATGGTTAGAATCTCGACATATTTGTTGTGAAGTAGTTTTGTGTTTGTTTTAAAAGTCGTTTCATCATGAGGATTTTGCTGATAGTTTGTTTTTTTCCCGAGCTCTCGCTCGTGCGTAGGGTTTCGTTATGTTTAGGTTTGAAGAACAAGGTTAATCCGCATTTGTGTTAACAGGTTTTTTGACTGTTATTATTTTTTTATTGGGTTTGTCGATATGTGTCATTCATCTTGTGGTGAAATTAAGTCTGATTGTCAGCCCTAGAGGTGAGTACGTTTGGGGTTATAGCTGACCTTGATTGCTATATTACCCACATCAGAGTTCCTGTTTAGGTTTAAGGTCGGAGGAGCCGCCCTCGTGGGTTTGGTTGTAAAGCTTTTATTGCTTCCCTAGTTCTTGAATTGTACAACCTTATGACTTTGTTTTCGCCCACGTTTGTAATCAACAGGAAATTGGCGTAAATCACGAAGAAGGGCGTTGGCGTTACTCTCGTGGTCAGCAAGCGTGAACGTACCTACATTTAAATTATATAAGTTGACAATTTGGTGCAGTGCGTTGTTGTTGAGCTGTAGTATAGTGGTTGAGCTGTTGAAGTCGTTAAAGCGCTCGAGTGTGTCGCTGACAGTCATTAAAAGAAGAAAAGCATCCAAGTTTTGTTAGAGTCCTCGAATCCTCACGCTCTCGCTAGTGAGCTAACCACTCCGTCAAAGAACCGTCACATTTTAATGCCAAAATGTGGAATTGGACAATAACATCACACCTGCTTAGTCACTTAGTCACTCCTGCCTTAATTTCTCCCATAAATTGTGAACGCGTTGTAATAATGATTATAGAAAAAATCGTGCATCCTCAAATGTTGTAGTACAGTGTACGACTGGCTGTGACAAACGTTTGATAATCCCATCTGATAACACACCTAACGTTGTTAATGTACCTTCCTGAAGTGCTCATGAGTAGTTATTAAGGGATAAAATTAAGCCCCGTTCTTTATTCTCGTTAGATTCTGTCTTCCATCGTACTGATATAGATATTACTGGCCTGTCAAAACAGGACACTAAGGCAATATAGAACATCGAAATGGTTTTATTTGCACAAACATGGTCCCAGTGGTGTAAGATTTTTCAAGAAACAAACGATGCCCGATAGACCTCTATAATATATTTTATCGTTATAAGTAAAAAGAATCAATTCGATAAGCTTCGCAGATTAACATTACTTTTCTATAAAACTGTATTTTGAAAAGGTTTAATAGTAGCCTGAGTATCAGGCGTTTCTCGGGAAAAAAGGGGAAAGGTGGAAGCGAAAAAGGGAGAGAGCTGAAGGAGAGAAACGCCTGACACAGATGCTTTTACTGGAGCCTTCCACCCCCACACAGCATGATTCGATACCATCCAATCAAAATCACTTCCGGTCATTGGGTTGTCAGATTCACGTGTCAAAAAGCTCGCCTAAAATAAATCTCACCTTACCGTCTGGCCGAGCTCCGGTGCTTGTGTTGCTACTATTTCCCCTTTTTCTGAAAACTCCAATGAGAAGTTTTCGAATAAATGTAATAGAAAACCTGCCGTTTTTGAGCAATTATAACATGTTTTAGGAATTGTGTTAGTGTAAGATCGCCAACGCTCTCTTTGTTAATAAACGTGTGCCCGGAAAATTGTAAATTACTTTTTTTTACAGTTACATCAGGCGCTTGTCTGACAGCTAAAAAGCTGATGTGATCAGGCCGAGAATCCTCCGAGGAAAATCTATTTTTTTCTTTAGGTTTTGTTGGTTATCCCTCGTATTCTCGGGTGACTGAAAGGAGCTGCAAGAATAAATAGGAAGGTGCGATGGTAAAACATCTACGGGGGGGGGGGGGTACTCGATATATCCCTGGGTGGGGAGGTGCGGCGCGGCCCCTCATACCCTGACCCTGTTTAAGACAAATATCGCTGATTTTCCTACCCTGTTTAAGACAGAATTCCGATTTTTGATACCCTGTTTAAGACATTTATCCTGTTTAAGACAAAAATTGATAAATCGCTACCCTGATTAAGACAAAAAGTGATAAATTCGATACCATGTTTAAGACAAAATCCCGTAAAACATACCCTGGCTGGCCGCACGTCCCCATTAAGCCATTATAAGGGAGTACCCCCCCCCCCCCCCGGGAACACCTTTGCCTAGAAAATCATCAAGCAGCAGCAAATTTCACTACTTCACAGAGAGCTCGTGAAAGCTGTTACAAGTTCAGTTAAGAAAGAAGTGAGAGCCTATAGCAAAGGTCAATCCTGTCGGCATTTCAAAATTGAGAAAATTTTGGAAGAGAAAGCAAACGACAAGCAAAGTCAAGCTTTTTAAAAGCCTTGGTGCTGTCGGCTATCTCAATACACGGCTACCTCGCTCTATTTTCATTTATACAATGATCTGAATGCTACGCGCGCTGTGATTGGTCGTTGCCCATGATCTATTAGAGTACAGATACATGGATGACGTCACAGGAAACTTGTTTTCTTTGTTTTGTTCAACATGGCACGCGGTTTTGAAAATGTTTGTGAGATTTTTTCGGATTGAGGGAAGTGAAAGCTTCGGAAAAAGTTTAGCAAGAGCTATTTACAAAGAAGAAAAATGGAGAAACGGAGACCAAAAAAGCTATTGACTACTTGACAATGCCTAAACTACAAGAAATCTTCACAACAGTTGCCATCGTGTGTCTTCGCTACGAGAGACTCGCTGTTTTGCAAAACGTTTTCGCTATTATTCTTCTTTGAGCAAGAAAAGACGGTGAAAAACTTTTCGAAGAAACTGTACACAAGTAAGATAAAGAAGAAGCTAAGATGAAAAGTTGGGTTTGGGACTTAAAAAATGCCTAAACTAGCACAAATCCTCAAAAGGTCAAGCGGTTCGAGGCAGGTATGTGTATCGGTCTTTTTCTTTTCTGATCATTGTATAAAACAAATAGATTCCATGTTGCCGTGCGTCTGTTCAGTAATAGATCACAGAGGACGTCAAAATGTGGTAAAAACAACAGTGACACACTCGCCTGCGGCTCGTGTGCCACTTCTTTGTTTTTACGACATTTTGACGTCATCTGTGATCTATTACTGAACAGACGCACGGCAACATGGAATCTATTTGTTAATTACACTAACAATACCCTTTTAACGGTAGGATGTTGTAAATCAGAACTTAAATATCTGAAACACTGATATCGTCTTCTTTGTCCCGGTCTTGTGAAACCAATACTCGGATATAGTTTCGGCAGAAACCGGTATATGAGGCTTTTCCATTGGCTCCGAGTACATCTTTCCTTTATAAAAACTACGAGGCCTCGAAAACACAATTTTTGCTCGGGTTTTATTTTTATTCCAGAAAAGAACTTGAGAGCGCCCCCTAGAGCCTTTTTGAATTCGTCTCTGCGTCTTTGTCCATGAAAGTACATCACATAACATGAAGTCAAAACGTCTATGAAAAATTTCAATGGCTTCTCCTTGCCGATCGCTCTGCTCATATTTACTTGCGGTCGGTGACGTCAGGGAGTATTGTGTGTTATCCAATCACTGCCACATCCAGATTTTGGATGTGTCACACGATTTTCTGAATGGTTTTGTGTCAGGCCGTCCTTTCTCTTCTCCCCCTCCCGCCTCCCCCCATCTAAAATCTCCTCTACCCTAGCCCCTTAGGAAGGCCTGATACTCAGGCTAGTATAATAGTGTCTTATTTCTTTGTAAAGAAGACTTAAGCCTTTTTGTTTATTAAACAAGAACACAAAAAGATGCACGAGAGAGTTAATAGGTCAGATTCAATTTAAGTCAATGAGGTACTATATATTAATAGTTTACGAAGGTTTACGAAGCGTAAAGCACGACCACAGGCTAACCAACACTGAACCAAACACTGAGACTTTCAGTAGCATATAGATATAGTCCGTTCATCGCGATGGAAATTAGGAGAAAACGGTTTTGTAATAACCAATCACGACTAAATTTAAGATTTTTCAGTTTAGCTCTAGCTTTGTGCCGATGTTTTGTTTTTAACGGATTTTTCAGCGCTTTTAAAATCTGCGTCTCTCTTTTTGTAAAAATGTTCTCGACCAACGAAATGTGGTTTTCGAATTTTCATTGAGGTATAAACTAACTGAATTTACCTGGTTGCGTTCGCTTCGTACTTACAAGTTACATGGGGTGCTGCTATAATGTTACGAGTAATTTCTCTATTTGATCCGTGTTCCTTGTATCAGTTGGGATTTCGCGGTGACATTTACCTCCTGTTGAGTGTCCGCCGCCGCCGCCAGAGCCCCGATTTCAGTGCGCGCCCGAGGAGGCCTAATCTCCACAGCAACCACCGCAGATCGGTTTCCAATAACAGACAAGCGTTACTTTCGTAATTAGTTTTAAGCATTCCTCCAGACACCTTTAGAGAGCACCGGACACATTGTCTCTCAAGGAACTTTGCACTTCTGATTAAACGAACCAGACATCTCAAGGAAACGCGAAATTTGATCAGACTATTTGGGTATTATAAATTCATTCTGTCGATTGAAAATTTGGAAGTCGATCTTCGCGGTTGGCTTCGCAACTGATAACTACAGTTTTCTCGCCGCGTTTGGATTCAAATAGGCTTGATACGTTTTCAATGGTTTTTCAAGTGCTTTGTTTTAAGAAAATAATGCTCCGATGGCTTATTTAACTTCTTTCAAGAGTAGTATGCCGTGTCAACATCGGTGTCCTTCGAAGCGAAAACGGCGAGTCGGCGTATCAAGTTTTTACTGAGGAGCCACAAGTAGGAATACACTCTCTACTGGCACATCTTTCTCCAGTTTGGAAGGAACTCTGCGTGGAAAAGACCCTGACCAAAGAAATTTTTAAATCTTCTCTATTTGAACGTTTGAGAAAGGCCGTCAACAATGCACATTTTATAGTCTCCGGTGTAAACGAATGCGAGAGCTCGAGCTCTACTTCACATCTCCTTGAGGAACAGCAAGACCGATTATCTGATTCAATGGACGACCTTTTTGATCAAACGGCGAAGGATTCAAGTCATTTTTCTCTCGCTTAAGACGATGTAAGCGTCGATGTGCCTCCAGTGATAAATCACTCTCCAAAAAGCCCGCCAAGCACTGTCGAAATCCCGCCCAAATTCGCTGGCAGGAGCCCAAGACGCTGGATTACTCCAGATAATCTTCCACTTCAACATCTTCGTGTTCGCTTGGGCGATCTCTATAATCAACATCACAGATACAGTATGGTATCTATATCAGTCATTTTAGTCCCCTTGAAATGTCATTCATAATCCAAAAATTATTATTACAGGTTATCTTTGTATTGTTACTTGTTTTTTACTTAATAGGCCAAATTATAGGGCTACCCTCTCCCTCAGAGCTTACAGTCGGCGTGCCCAAGATTCTGAGGTGAAGGTAGTCTTTCTTTTAAAATGTCGGTCATAATCCAAATTATCTTTGTAGGTTATTTTTGTAGTGTCATTTGTTTTTGAAATAGGCCAAATTATGGGGCTTCCCTCTCCCTCAGAGCTTACAGGCGGCGCGCCCAAGATTCTGAGGTGAAGGTAGTCTCTCTTTTAAAATGTCGGTCATTTATCCAAATTATCATCGTAGGTTATTTTTGTATTTTCATTTGTTTCTGAAATAGGCCAAATTATGGGGCTTCCCTCTCCCTCAGAGCTTACAGGCGGCGCGCCCAAGATTCTGAGGTGAAGGTAGTCTCTCTTTTAAAATGTCGGTCATAATCCAAATTATCTTTGTAGGTTATTTTTGTAGTGTCATTTGTTTTTGAAATAGGCCAAATTATGGGGCTTCCCTCTCCCTCAGAGCTTACAGGCGGCGCGCCCAAGATTCTGAGGTGAAGGTAGTCTCTCTTTTAAAATGTCGGTCATTTATCCAAATTATCATCGTAGGTTATTTTTGTATTGTCATTTCTTTCTGAAATAGGCCAAATTATGGGGCTTCCCTCTCCCTCAGAGCTTACAGGCGGCGCGCCCAAGATTCTGAGGTGAAGGTAGTCTCTCTTTTAAAATGTCGGTCATTTATCCAAATTATCATCGTAGGTTATTTTTGAATTGTCATTTGTTTCTGAAATAGGCCAAATTATGGGGCTTCCCTCTCCCTCAGAGCTTACGGGCGGCGCGCCCAAGATTCTGAGGTGAAGGTAGTCTCTCTTTTGAAATGTCGGTCATTATCCAAATTATTATTGTAGGTTATTTTTGTAGTGTCATTTGTTTTTGAAATAGGCCAAATTAATTATGGGGCTACCCTCTCCCTCAGAGCTTACAGGCGGCGCGCCCAAGTTTCTGAGGTGAAGGTAGTCTCTCTTTTAAAATGTTGGTCATTTATCCAAATTATTACTGTAGGTTATTTTTGTATTTTCATTTGTTTCTGAAATAGGCCAAATTATGAGGCTTCTCTCCCCCTCAGAGCTTACAGGCGGCGCGCCCAAGTTTCTGAAGTGATGGTAGTCTCTCTTTTGAAATTATAATTGTAGGTTATTTTTGTAGTGTCATTTGTTTTTAAAATAGGCCAAATTATGGGGCTACCCTCTCCCTCATAGCTTACAGGCGGCGCGCCCAAGTTTCTGAGGTGATGGTAGTCTCTCTTTTGAAATTATAATTGTAGGTTATTTTTGTAGTGTCATTTGTTTTTAAAATAGGCCAAATTATGGGGCTACCCTCTCCCTCATAGCTTACAGGCGGCGCGCCCAAGTTTCTGAGGTGATGGTAGTCTCTCTTTTGAAATTATAATTGTAGGTTATTTTTGTAGTGTCATTTGTTTTTAAAATAGGCCAAATTATGGGGCTACCCTCTCCCTCATAGCTTACAGGCGGCGCGCCCAAGTTTCTGAGGTGATGGTAGTCTCTCTTTTGAAATTATAATTGTAGGTTATTTTTGTAGTGTCATTTGTTTTTAAAATAGGCCAAATTATGGGGCTACCCTCTCCCTCATAGCTTACAGGCGGCGCGCCCAAGATTCTGAGGTGAAGGTTGTCTCTCTTTTAAACTGTCAGTCTTTAACCACAGTATTATTGAATTTTCATTTTCCAGTGTTCATAGTGGCACCTTCTTTCAGTAGTTTTACATGATTTGTGGCAAAGACAAGACCAGGCTATCAAATTTATTCTACTTTATGCGTGGTGCGACAATCACCGTGGCTGACTGGCCTCCAAAGTTCCCTTTATAATTTGGACGCTTCTCTGGAGTTCCTTCACTGGTTGTAATTCAGAACTGGCGATTCTCAGCAGCTTGAAGCTTTTGCTTTGCATCAGTTGTTCCTTGGACGGCGATCTTTTCTTGTCCCGAGTACAATATCGATTCTCGATTCTCGACTCTCGATTACCGTATCTTGCTCGCGCAAGGCTTCGGCAACGGGACCAGTACTAAGACCATTGCAGGTAAACCGTTTGGTAGAAGAAGAGTAAAATGGTGGCTTTCGGTGCGTTACCTGTCTGATGCTCGGTATATCACTGCCAAACTGCGCAATAGAATGCGCAAAAAACCCCTCCGGTACTTGAGAAAATACGATTTTAATATATCCACCTAAAAACCTGAGCGATGTGATTTAGTTACTTATTTATGGTGTTCAGCTTCCGGTTTATTCAGCTTATTGCCAGTTGTAGGCAAAGTTCACGCGCACATTATCGCACTCTAACTGGGTCGATTGTGAGGAAACTCTTATGTCAGTCATTGACTAAAAACCCCCGCGCGTTAAGCCTTTGTGCGACGGACGTCCCTTAGAAATATAAATTGCCCACACTGATCGCCAACCCTATTTACAAAGTGTTGCTGATTGAGTTGTGTAATGTATTCTGGAGAGTAAATTTAGTACTAACCTCTCATATAAGGATGTAATGAGACATTTATTTGCGTAGTTAGGCCTGCTATCCATTGGACCAACATCCCTTTTATTGTCTTTCGATAGCCTGTCTATGCACTAACCTTTGGGTACAGAAACTAGCTGCCTCTCGCTGCACCAAAACTTGATAGTTTTGGCGTTCAATATTTTTAACGGGTGCTCACAAAACAGCGGAATGCATCGTGCGCTTTGGTACCCTGCGAGCTTTGGTTCATCGCGTTTTGAAAGATGCAAATTTTGATATTCCGGCGTAAAAGAAGACTGATAAAACGTGTCTTTCATTGACTACAGTGAAACGCCCGGAAATGAAGGATGTTTTGAAAGAAACGGGAAAACTGATAAAAGTAAATATTTGTTTTGATAAGTGAAATTAATGAGAAATAACCATAAACTAGTTTTGTTTTTTAAAAGCGGTTTGCCTGGTACCAGATTTGTACAATTATTTTCATTTCTGACCAAGCCGGCATTCTAATCCGCCACAAATATGTGAAGCACGCGTCTTTCAAAGTCGCCTAGTACTTAAAATCGGGGCTCTGGCCTGTTATCAGGGGCACCCAACGAGAATATAGTTCAAAACCACTTAGACATAGCATTGTTAAACGTATTTTAGTATTCAAACGGTAGATATAGACATATTTTTATCCCCTAAAAATTTTTCATCTGTTCGGATTTCCTAGGAGAAAGTCTAGTGATCCTAAAATGATAGGGATGAAAACTTTCCTTTTCGAAAATTTCAACCAGAAAAAAGGCTCCCGAAAGTTCTAGGTAACCTCTTAAGGGTAAAAATCCGTTAAAAGTGGGAAATTATACCGTTTTTAGATGTTCGAAAATCCTAGGAGAGGCAGGCGAGCAAGAAATTTTACAAAAAATATTCCGAAAATTGTAGATCTCAAATCGTCTTCCGAACAGTTATTTTCCGAAAATTGTCGTTGGGTGCCCCTGTGTTATGAATTGTAGTTGTCGGACGTTCGAGTTATTCATACTAGACACAGCACCGGCGTGCTTAATTGGATTGTCACGTCCGAATGTTTTAACTTAATATCTTTTCGTTTTCTTTCTTTAAAAATACAAGGTATTTGGTTTTATTATTGTCTCTGTTTTCTTTTCTTTCTTTGTCGCAACTTTCTAACTCTCTTAAGTCCAGCTTCCTCAGACAGCACCCTTGTAGCTATTGGCTACCTCTTCGCTTCGATCACCAAAGCGAGCAGCGCACTAATCCCTGGTCTCCTGTGGTCCCTTCGGTGTCCTGTTGCCATTTATGCGTTTCTATCTGAATTTTTTGTCAGGATGTTAGTCAGCGGTGTTACGGCACGATGAGTTAATTTACACTCTTATCACGCACTCTAACTGCGCTACGTTTGACTCATTGTTGCAAGTGTAAACAGTTTTAAATAAGTATGACTGCAAATTGGCCAATTAACAAACAAATCACAAAGAACTCACTCTGTGCAATCCTTTACCCCACAACTTTTATATCATTGGCTTAATAAAGGAGTCTCTGATTAGAACAATGTGCATCGCCATTTATCGTTTCGGCTGAGATGATGTTTCACTGCCCAGCATCTGCTGCAGCTAGCATTATACGCTTAGAATTTCTAACCTCTAGTTTTAATCATAACTTAAAACAATATGGATGTGCATTTAATTATAACCAGTTTCCCCAGATGCATTTATTAAATAAGCCATTGTTTTTAAGTGAACATGCAAAAATGCTAACTGCCTCAAATAGATCAATAAAAATTCCGGTATTGAACTTCTAAATTTAACTATAAAAAGGATTTTGATGGTTGGCATAAATGATTGTCTACAAATATTAGGGAGGGGAATTTATCCACAGAAAAGTCTTACATGTAGCTTTAAAAGGCAACACAAAGGACCAAATCTGATATCTTAAAATTCATACTTGGCTGCGAAGCTTGGAAAATAAAACAAAAGAAATCATCTTGAGGCTCAATAATGAATAATACATTTCCTTTGTTTTATTCCCCCAAGCCTCGGAGCCAAGTATGAATTTTAACTGATATCGAAAATGGTCTATTGCACTCCATAGTTTGCCGGGTAACAGAGGGGATTTAAGATAATCACCTTGTGGACATGCCCTACAATCAAACGGACTTTTCCCTGGAGCATTATTGTAATGGACAAAAGTTCCATTTTCGCAGTGAAGGCAGCTGTCATTTACAAAAGCCAGCTGGTCTGAGTAGAAACCTCCTGGAAGAAGAAAGGATGAAAAATGAATCACTAACGAAGGAAATTAAAAAATGATATAAAAGAAAACTTACAGGGATTTAATGGGAACCTAAACTCTCAAAAATATTGAATTGACTTATGACAGCATAAATTTTATCAACTACCTCGTGAAAGAAAAAATGGAGCTCATGCAAACCTTGCAATTAAAGTTTATTACACACCTTTTGAGATTTATAGTTTGTGTTTTCTTTTTCCCAGGAGTTTAGGTCCAATTACCGAGCCATAAAAAAAAGTACTGTGTCAAGTAATAAAATGTATCTACCGAACATCAGCTTCTGTCTTACATCACACACCCAAAAGGAGAAAGTATTAGGGTTGTTATGGGTGCAGGTGTCTCCGGGGCCTTGAAACCCTGAATCTGTTCGAAAGCGAATTCCTCTATTTCACTACCTTGTGCAGGCCCGTAACCAGGGGGGGTGCACGGGGTGCATTCGCATCCCCCCACAGGCCTCAAAGGTCCGCATTTTGATACTCAATACCCAGTTTAAGGAGTGCAGTCGTTTAAACTGAAGTTTCAAACTTAACAGTGATATTTAAACAAAATCAAAGAATGGAAAAGGCAGTAGTGTATTCACTGGGAAAATAAAACCAGCTGCACTCTAGTAGCCCGAGCCATTCAGAACATTTCAATGAGCGCACAGATGTCCCAGCGTATCTATATGAAAGATGAAATTAACGTGCGCACACTTTTCCACAGGTCAAATACAGCAGCCAAAGATCTTAAGGAGTGCGATGATGATCTCTTTCCAAAGAGGGTCTAGAAGAGGGATAGGCGTAAAACGGCTAAAAATTTAGTCGATAGCCGTAAAAATTGAAAAATTTTAACCGTTTGCCGCAAATAGGGTAAAAAAGAGTTAACCGTAAAAGAAATTGTTTCCTAGATTTGTTTATTTTAAGGAAGGTGCTAAACTCGTTTATGGTTGCTTTTTTTATTTCCCGGCTACCTTTGACTCCGTACGCACGTTAGGCCAAGCGCCTTTTAGGTGTTGACCTAGACCTAGGCTCCATTTCCGCCGCTCTCTCAAATAATCAAGTTTTTTTCCATAGCAAAAATCTGGCTTCTTGCTGGCGATTACTATTTGTGATTTTCAGGAGGTCATGCCCTCGAAATACTAGTGAAACAACACGCAGAGATGTCACTGTTTGTAAAACATGTTGTCGATAAACAACAATTCCCTGTTTTTCTCTGATGCTACGGTAGACATTGCCATGCCTAGTCCCTGTACGGCGTCTTCCCACGCAATCTCGGTCAAGGCAATTTGGTGGCGTATCTATCCCTGCAATGAGCTGTGAATGTGAAAGAAGTGCGAGTTCTTTAAGGCGGCTGCATACATATAACAGGGCATGCATGGGCCAGGAAAGGCTGTCATCCCTCGCACTAATGCACTTACATTATCAAGTTAAAATTGTTTTGGATGAGGTGATAAATCTGTTTGCCACCAAACACCCACGGAGGCTGGAGCTCGGGATTATTCTGAGGGATTAGTTCCGCAGTATTTTGATGTATCATTCGACAGCGTTAAAATTACTCCTTTATAACTTTATTCAAACAGTTGTATTCGACAAATGTAATATTCAGTTCCTACCGTGTACTTTGCCATTACAATTTCTCATGTATTGCTACTTTCCTAAATAAACGGATCAGACAATAAAATATACATTTCGGTAGTTTGGTCCACTTTGGTCTCGTTAGCATCCCGCCATATAAAATCCTGGTTACGGGCCTGTTGTCTAGACGGAAAACGTAATAACTTTATGTAAAACTCAAATATAACTCCATGTTCAAGGCTAAATAAATCTCCTTTCTTTACTTAGCTAGCCACGTGGAGGGGAAAAAAGAAAAAGAAAGTTGACAACCGCCTTGAACTTGACAATGACGACAGTCCAACGAAATGGACAATGTGTGTAAACAAAAACAATAATAATACGAATATATCTCGCTTGTGTTTTTATCTGCCTTGTTTCCCTTTTCACACAAGAAAGTATACTTTTTAGAATTGGATTTTAAAACAATAACAATTTATTGTTAGTACTATAAAACCAGACCAAGGACCACCAACGTTTAAACCATCTCCTGTACAAAGCACTGACTGGAAAAAATTGTACACTGATTGTATTCCAGTTTAGACACAAGACCCGAGAATCGTACCCTTTTGTGAGACACAACCCGTTTAACCCAAATGTCGGATGATCCCCAAGGGAGAGCTCACCCGGCCAAACACTTCAAGAGATTAGGGGCTTGTAGCAATTTTTTTATGGTTTCATTTTTTTGTGGTTTCATGAGATTAAAGTCAAAACTGTACCTTTCAGCCCTTTTTGTATGACAATCTCAGTTTCATTACACCTATCCTTATAAAATCTTTTTTATGGCTCAAAGGATTTGGAAATTCCATGACTTTAATGAATCAGTCAAGTTGTTGGAATAAACAATTAACGTTAGCAGTTTACAATAGGTGTTTTTTTCCTGTTCCTGGTGTTCCTAACAATAAGATGATGTGATCCACACAATTTTAACATTCTTTGTCGTAATACTTGCTAAATATTAAAACACCTCTGTTTAGCAGTCAACTTCTATTAAGTGATCACCAGACTATTTCCCGGGAGTGAGGTTTAACTGTATTGTTTCTTCTCAACAAAACGATGAATAAATCAAGTAGCTATTTTAAAGAAAGTTAAGAGTTTTCTCTAGAACTCTACGGATTAGACCTGAAACTGGGGTTTAGCTAGCCTGAATTTCATCCGATTACGTCGAGTCGTTATTTCTCCCTCAGTCAGTAGAAAACGGCGACTCGAAGCAATGGGATACGTAAGTCTTAGGATACACCACTTCTTCCCATGGGTAATTATAAGGGAGAAAGAAACATGCGTGCTACGTGGTTATATAAAAAGTGCCGGATAAGGACTAATAATGTGAGTACTTAGAGTTTTTTCCGTCCCTTTTTACCCCACACCTTCTCCACGGGGCCAAAAGTGAATTCATCTGGTGAATTTCCGATTGATTAAGCTTAAGAAGTGCTGCAATATTTACATAACAGCATCAACGAAATTGGATTCTAAGGTAGAGAAAAAAATAGCTAAAATAGTCAGAAAATGCTAACTTTTACACTAATGAAGTTATAAGGTCATAAATGACATTTCATCACCTTTTTGGTTAGGCTGAAGAGGTACAAAGTTTTTTTTAGCGATAACGTTAGCCTGTCTCGTTCTTTAGGGGAGAGGGGGGGGGGGAGGCACTTGTACGCCTACAAAACAGGGTTAAAAATGACGGAATGCAATTAAGGTTCTTGAAAGGTCGGCTCTCCTATTTTAGTAAGGTTTATGGATTATTAGAGAGTAGACAAGTTTCAACGTAATTAAACCTGGTTCCAGAAGTTTTTTTGTTTTTAGCAAGACAAGCAGCTAAAACAAACCACCGAGATAACGCACATTAGTTTAGGCTACTGAATCCTAATCACACGGTATAATCAAAACAATTAAACGTTTGCTTCACGGTACATTAGCTGAGGATTTGTGCACAATGGTAGATTCATGCATTTTGTAACTTGCAGCCAACGGTAGTCAGGTAATTTAAAAAGATAGCAGCCTCCAATTATCGTGAGTACAACAATTCCAATAGTTCAGTTGTTCCAATACCTGAAATTGTTACTGTATTTGCTAAACACTATCATTATCCTATTTTAGTGGATCAACATCGTCAATGTTAGACTACGGAAATGGATTTACTTTGCTTTTCAATCAGACAAAAAAAAATCACAAGGTGTGTCCTTTGTTTTTAAAAAAATTGTAGACATCCGAAAGATCTTCTGTGCATTAAGTATTCTATTAAGAAATAAAAACACTTCATCTGATACTCCATACCCTGGGTGCCAGAGACTTTTCTAGCGCGGTTTCCGGTACCTCTGGTACTCAGGGTAGATACTCTATGAAGTTCACGTTAAACAATGAGAACAAAATGTATATATCAAAGGCAAATTGATGTCATCTCCACGATTAAAGATGTATTGTCAGCTAGATTAAGAGGTAATTTACCTGCTGGACACTCTTTGCAATTATCGTCTTCAGAGGAGGCATTAACGAACCACCCTAGTGAACATGGTAGTAATTTGTATTTTTCAACACTTTGATTGGCAAATCCAGATTTTTTGAAAGCTGATAGTAGTTCGTCTCTAACAAAAGAAGCAGGGATGTCGATATATTCAGAATCATCCTTCTCTAAGCCGCTAAAGTGAAAAATAAGAGAAAAAAGACAAAGTAAGTGCTATCTAGGGGCTAATGATAAAGTGAAAAAATAGCTGCACATATTCAAATTTTTCATATCTTCGTTGTTATGCTAATTAACTCACAGATGAACTGTTGTTATTGATCTTGCTTTCCCCAATTTCATAATCCCAATTTTTCCTTCTTCCAAACTTCTATTGAAAAAGAACAGTAGAGAGGTGATAAGAATCGTTAAGTTTGGAAACGGAAAGAAATCTGCAGATGATACAATAGGGTCCCGGCGGAATTGTTGCGGAAGCTTTTACGAGGGTCTCAATGGGGTTAATCGATAGGCGTGAAACGGCCAAAAATTTAGTCGATAGCCGAAAAACTTCTTAAAAATTTAATCGTTAGCCGCAAATAGGGTAAAAAAGAGTTAACCGTAAAGGTAATTGTTCCCTAGATTTGTTAAACTCACTTAATGGTTGCGTTATTTACTTCCCGGCTATTTTGACTCCGTACGCACGTTAGGCCAAGCGCCTTTTAGTTTTGACCTAGACCAGTTTAGACTCCATTTCCGCCGCTCTCTCGGGGAACTAATTTTTTCCATAGCAAAATCTGGCTTTTTGCTGAGGATTAAAATTGGCGATTTCCAGGACGTCGTCCCTTTGAAATACTAGTGAAAAAACACACCCAGAGATGTCACCGTTTATAAAACACGTTGCGATAAACAATGGCCATGGTAACATGGTAGACATTGCCATGCCTATTCCCTGTTCGGCGTATTCCCACACAATCTCGGTCAATCTCGGTCAAGGCATTCCGGTGGCGTATCTGAGAAAAAACTCGCTCGGACCAGGTGACCCAAAACACATTAGCCGCGCGGAATAATGAGGCCTATGGACAAAGCAACTGCAGACAGTTGTTCTGTACAGTCCTTCACTACTGGACTCGGGGATTTTTGGTATTGGCCGTTTTCAAAATAACTAGAGCTAGAAAT
Source organism: Porites lutea (assembly GCF_958299795.1). NCBI lineage: Eukaryota > Metazoa > Cnidaria > Anthozoa > Scleractinia > Poritidae > Porites > Porites lutea. The sequence goes on from NC_133203.1 coordinate 44,870,365, forward strand.
GTATTATGTGTTCGTCTGAGACTAGCCATTCATGAGCGGAGGGGTTATCCGTTTGGTAATTCGCGTGAGATAGTTAGAACGTCTTAATTTGAAAATGGAATAGTTTAATTTTGAATGAACCATCCGCCTGACTTTAATCACCAATTTTGACGGACAGTTTGAACATGGATTATCCGTTTCAGATAGCCTGTGTACAGCCGCCCCCTCCCGCGCGGAAAAAATCGGAGAAGGGATGTCTGTGGGGAAGGGGGGAAGGGAGGGGGGGGCGACTGTACCCAGGTTTTCTGAAACGAATGATCAATCTTAAAACTGTCCGTCAAAATTGGCGGGTAACGTCAGGCGGATGGTTCATTCAAAATTAAAACCATTCCATTTTCAAATTAAGACGTACTACCTATCTCTTGCCAATTATCAAACGGATAACCCATCTGTCATGAATAATCCGTATCTAGTGTGAAAACGGCTATTTCTGATATAAATGAATGTCCCCCCCAGCCTTGAGTTGGGCGTTCGCGTGTCTGCTTTTGCTTTTTCACAAAGATTATTTTTAAATTGACTATTGACATTTTTATATGCGTAAAATAATGTTAGAAATGGAATACTTCATAAAAAGTATGATCTATCAAATGTTAAGTTTTTGAAAAGAATAGCTTCCTTTTATCCCGAGATGATCCTAAGACCTTAATTTTGCTTTGAAGATGCATAAAATGCAGGCTTATTAATATTTAACTCTTTGAAACAAAAGAAATCAATTTTTAACTTTTTTGTTATTAATCGATAACCGTAAAAGAGGCAAAATTTTAGCCGATAACTGTAAAAGCCACCACCCCATTGAGACCCTCTTTCACGGGTTTGTTTTCTGTTTGTGAATCCTCGAAAGCTATTGTATTCCTCAAATTTTCTCTTATATCTGGACCCTTATACAGTAAAAACCCGCGAGTAAGAACCTACATTTTCTGGAGTTAGCCTAAACAGGTTCTTATTTAAATAGTAGTTAACACAATTTTAGGCTATTTAGGTTCTTAAATAGGTTCTTATTTCTGTAAAAAAAAAACAAACAAGCTACAAAACAGGATGGTAATCTGCTCAATTTTCAACTTCAAAATGTGATACAACAATATTAACCTCTTGCACTTTATTTTTTTATTACATCAATAAATTAGCACTTTTATTTGCACAGCAATGCCAACCTCCTAATTCTCCAAACAGGATTCTTACACAGCTTTGCAGCTGCATTTCACTAATATGACTTTCAAAAAGAAGAACCTGTTTTTCATTTTCTAGGCTAAACAGGTTCTTGTTTATAGGGGGTATAAATGGCAAATTTCAGGCTAACAGGTTCTTAATTTTCAGGTTCTTACTTGCGGGTTTTTACTGTATGCAATAGTAAGGGAAAAGACGAATTTTACAGACAAACCACAGGTAGCCTAAGCTCGAAATATGAGCATCGGCGAGCATCGTCATTGTTACCTTACTTAAAATGTGTGTTACGTCTCTCCTGTGTGGTTCACGGGCAAATTTATGGCCGTTTTATGGGTTTTTATATGAACGGTTTTAAACCTTTTATATGCCCGTGGACCACACAGGGGAGACGTAACACACATTTTAAGTAAGGTAAGCTGTTTGTTATTGAAATCCTTTCATTTTCGTTGGTCAGAGAAACGATAGGTTTTTTTTTCCCATACAAATCCTTATATTTTGAATGTTACGCAACAATGCCGATGCTCGCCGATGATCCGCCGCCCCCGAGCTTGGGCTACCTGTGGACAAACACGTACACGTTTTGAGCATTTTTGTAAAAAAAAAAAACTATTCAGTTGTTCTGTTTTGACGAGAGAAAACCGCAAAACAGCGAGGGAAAGGGGAAAAATGCTAAGCAAAGTTTTGCTTCACATGTATTGTCCCTACTCCTGTGCGCCATGGACTAAGTGGGGAAAATCAACCGTTTGCCTAGGTGAGTCTAGGTAGCAGGAAAACTACAGGTATTCTGTTCGGTACAGGAAGTTAAAAGATTAACCTCTTTGCAACTATTTAGCTTGATAGTATCCACATTTTTAACAAAAGAGCAACTGAAATCTTAATTTTTCCCTCTGAACAATAAAAGAGTAAGGAAGTGAAGTGTACTACAAGTAAATATTCCCCACATCGTACTGTTAAACTCATCCCATTATGGCTCTTAACTCATCACATTTGTGACAACACTAGACGAGATAGTTGACTGCTTTTCACCTGCCATTTAGCGATGAAGAATGAAGGAAAGATAAAAGTGTAGAAAGTGTACTTACATTTTAGTCGTGAAGTCAGGGTCCTGAATGCCGTGGAAAGATCGAAGGCTAACTGTCTTTATGTTTGTTCGTATCGCGTATCTTAAAGAAATTAAGGAAGAAACATTTATTATGATAGATAACTGTATTTCCACCGTTTTAATTTGGTGGTATCATAAGAAAAATTTAACATCTTAGAGGGTGGGCAGCACCCTGAAGTCAATCAAATAAAAAACATTTCAAGCTAGAAAAAAGGAGAAGAAGGATCGACTTAAAAGAGGGTGCAAAAATGCACATCGCCTGCATTTTTAATTTGTTCAAGCCTGACGCATCTTTTTGTTGGCAACTTTGACAATAACAATTATCAGTGGGAGAGACCCTTCTACAACGAATAAAGAACTTTAATTTATCACCTATTGCGGTCATCAAAGTAGTATTATCCTTTTATTTCGTCTGTTTAACTTGAGTCGCTCTCCAAAAGTCAGAACTGGCCGTTGCTCGATTGGCCATTTTGAAAATGGAATAGGCTTTTTCCAAGAGTTTTTGATAAAAACCTATTTCCTTTGTGCATGCTATTTAGGATTTGACTGATCTGGCTGGATAGTTTTGATTAAAAGTGAAATTCTTATTACGACGGGAATGGCCCGGCCGGTCAGTCTTGACAAATGGAAAGCGCCCTTAAGCACATGTTTTACTGTTCCCTGTCTAAAATAATAACAGAATTAACAGCAACAGTATTAAATTGGAATACCAAAAAAAATTAAAAAGGCATAAAAATAGGACTATTGACAATAAATGTATTGATTGATGAAATAAATCTCTAAATCATGATCTACACTGAGCACTGTATTTTACATGGTTTTGGTTTTGAGAGATTTCATTGTTATTAACGAACTTTTATCTTTTCAAAACTGTTTAATCTTGAAAAGTTCTCTGCTATTATTAATTCATTCTCGGCCTTTTTTGCTTCTCCGCCTTCCTTATTTTATTGCTACTGTCTCTTTAGTGCATTTTTTGTCCTTGTTTTCGTGGGTCAGAAGGCGACAGATCCCCACCTGAGTCTTCTGTTATTTATCACTTATTATAATAAAATTCCGCCGGATACAACACGCAATGAGATTGGTTATGCGGAGTAAAACACGGAGTTAAAGCTGTCACGCCATCTGTGAATCACACCATAGGCATTAGGTATATAGTGAGAGAATACCCCGGCGAGAAGACTGGTTATCGAATGGGGTGGTTCAATTCAAGGGACAAGTTTTGCATTTCAGGGTTAAAAGTACACCGTTAAAAGACAAAAATGGAAAGGAAAAGTTCGAATGAATGTTCAGTTTTCTTTTTGTGGACTAAAGAAAGCGTTTGGTTACGAAATCGTCCTCCGAGGAATTCAACAACAGTTTTCTTCCCGGCGAAGCGCAAGATGTCCTGTTTTGAAATTCAACCAAGGCAGCGAAGTTTTTGAAGACTTTTCAGGTACTTTTTTTACTCTATGGTCAAGGAAATTAAGTTTTTAAATGGGAATTTATGTAATGTATAAATGTTTCACAAACGTTTGTAATAGACGCTAAAGAAAATTACAAAATAGATGGATTTTGTGTTGAATTTTGCCATGCGCTCATCCGATTTTGCTTGTTTTCAACGATAAACTACTTAGTTTTTGAATAAAAGTTTTCAATAAGTAACTTCTCTATCTATCTTTTTTGAGCTATTGTTCATTCATAACATTAGCTCAAAAAACGATCGCGAGACCACAGCATTACTTCTGAGAAAACGTCGGCGAAGAGGGCAGTTCAAAGTTTCCCCCGGTCTCTGTGTCAAAACCAGGGTAGGTGCTCAGCCTTTTGATATGGAAATCATTTTTCATTCTCAAGCAAATAAAACTCATTTCCACAAGAAAGGTTGTGCACCTAGCCTCATTTTGAAAGTGAGGGTTTTTGGAACTCGGAAGTGGCCTATTTTATAGAATTTTTTGGTAAGCTTACTTTCAGGTTCAGTTTTCAAGGGCACTTCTCGATACGAGGCTAAAGCAGGTTGCTTTCAATTGCAAATTGTCATGTTTAACGACGTCCATTAGTGAACCGCAATTCGTCCGGGTTTAAAGCACTTTTTACCGTTAGAAACTTAATTTTGGACGTAAAAAGTACATTTCTTATGCATTCAAATTCACTGAACGTTTCGCCCGTTTCACTTTGTGATAGCTTTGATGCTTTGACAGCTTTTGTCTTATTCAAACAATCAATCGGTGAGGGTAAAAGGGAATATGAGTTTGCGGAATGGTATGTGGCATGGCTTGAGGAATGACATAGTTATGCGGAATGTAATGTAAGCAGAATGACTCAAAGAAATAAATTAAACTGAAAATTGCGCCCTTTTTTGGCGCCAATCAATTCACAAGCAGCCGCTTTTTTAATGTTGCGGGCTCAACAACGATGACAATCAAAAAGCCAGGAAGATCTCCTTGATTTCTCACGGTCGATTAGCTTTTTCGCACAGCATCAAATATATTCTGCTTGCCTTTGTTAGTCGGGCTGCATGGCAGCACCGATTCTACATCACAAAAGTCTGCCCTTGAGATGTTTTGAAGGGTCACCTCTACTTTAACTTTTTTTCTGCAAAAGATATTAGCACGATCAACTTCACATTTTTTACCTTTATTTACATTTGAAACCACGTGAGAAGTGTTTCTTTTTCAGACGGTGGGTCGCGTGATCGTGACATAATATTCAGAGATCGACGGTATCTTGTATTTCGTTTCCTTGGCTGCGTGGTAAAGTTTCAGGCGCGCGAAGCTAATAACAGCTGGCGAAGAAGCACGAGCTCGAATCCTTACAATTGAGTTTGTGTACTTTTTCTCTTTATTTCTTTTCTTTTCTTTTTCTTTTCCTTCCTACTTTTAGCATATTTCACGATCAAACGCACACCGGCACTCACACAATCAGGGAGAGGTGCAGAGAGACGTGGAAAGGTCGAAAGTAGACACTGGAGAGCAGTTCGCTTCACTCGATTTGTGGATTACAGATTAATGTTTGACTCGGGGCGTTCATTTAGTCTCCAATATGATCTGATTCGTTCACCGTGTTAAAAAATCCCTAGAATTGTAGCTAGCCCGACTTCACGTTCAGAGAGCGTTCCTTACCCTCTAGATCCCTCTAGCGTTACGATTAAGAGTCATCCTTCATTTTAGTTTAGCCAAAAAGTAGAGGTTATATACCCCTAAAAACCCAGAGAGAGTTACGACACGGTATTTCTGCACGTATTTATATTTGTTTATTTCATTTGGGACTACCGAGTCTGCCATTTCCTAACATCCTCGTTCCCAGTGTCCTCTCTCTTCCTCCGTTCTATTTTACCTCGTCTACCGTTACGATGTTTTTCTATGTAATGAGGAGAGTAAAAACTCGATAGAAGATTGGTTAAACTTGACATGTTTTCGTACTTTCACTGCGCTTCACTGGAAAAGAGAAGTCGGTAAAGAACCGTTTCAGTTTATTTTGGAAAGAGTTTCCGATGACTTATCAAGTACTGGTGTATATCAAGTATTGGTGTACTGGCAATTTTCTGTATTAAGCACTCGAGAACGGACCAAGTGAAGAACTCCTTTTCAAGAATTGGTGCAAAATATGGAATAGTATTCCCGACAGTGATCGTGTTCTACCTATAGTAAATATAAATTTAATAATATTACTTTACAGAGTCGGCTACTGGATATTTTGATACAGGAGGATACTTATGTTGGCCTGCGTACTTTATTGACATATTTAGTCAATATTAAGTTATCAGTTTAATTTCATTCATAACTTGTTTCATTTACCTATTTTGAAATATATGTATTCTCTGTCTTGTGAATTTAATATGTTGATGTTCGTGTATCTGTTTAACTTCATTGTTATGTTTTAACCATATTATTGTAACTTTTTTTTTACTTTTCCTTCCGCCTCGATTAGCTATAGGCTACTTTGCGGACAAGGATTAATTATGGCATGTATCCAAAGTGTTTTTAATAAACTTGATCTTGAACTTGAACTATCAGCTGTGTTTCAATTTTAGCTTTGTTTTAATAGCAGTAATAAATGGACCAGCAAAGCGGTTGCTCCTTCAAATTGGCACCAAAAAAGGCGCGGCAGAGACGCGCGCATGCTTTCCTGTTTAATTTATTTGTTTGCGCAATTTTCGTTAAATTAAATTCCGCATAGTTATGTCATTCCGCAAGCCATGCCATATGCCATTCCGCAAACTCATTCCTTCTTTTACCCTCACCGTCAAATCCGAGATTTCGCCATTCTATAAAAAGGATTGTGATTGGCTAATTTAAGCATGTTTATGAGAGTATAACATGCTGACGACACTTTGGTTCGCTGTGAAAATAAAGTTTGTTTTGGGAAATAGAAAGCAATGCGTGGGGAGTTTAACGGATTCTTTATCATAAAACAAATAAAGAAGCCTTGACTGTGCTCTATTCTGTTGTAAAGCGCTTAGAAAGAGGCTAGAACACTCAAGAAGTAGGAAGAAACACTCAACTGTCTCCTTTTTACTCTACACTTCTTTCGTGAAAGAAGCAAATAAACCTTGATCAATCTTCAACAATCACGTTATCGGATTTTGTGGTAATCGTTATGATTTGTGACGTTAGTGAACGTGACATTATTCAGGACAAAAAATAACACACAAAAAAAGCAATGCGAAATATAGCGAAAGAATGTAGGTTACATGCAAAGAAAGCAGGTTTACATCTAAATTGACGTGCAGCAGTTGAAATAGAAAAAGCTTTCGAGTTTTTAGAGCTGCTTGCTCAATTATGGAGTCAATAAAAGCGTTCTGGAAAACAAGAGCATATTCTAGAATTTTTATAGATAATATTGGAAACCAAGGATTTAGTCCAGAAAGAATATATTACAAAAAAAAAGCCAAGTAAAAAAAAGGAAAGGAAAGAATCATTTTCCTTTATTACAATACATCAAAAACCTACACTAATAGGTCATTTCCTGGAACTGTAAATGCATCTGATCCAATAATCTCCACTGGATTATCTGAAAGCATTCTGAAAAAACAAACAGACAAACAAATGTTGTTATTAAAGGAAGGGCGATAGCGGCGAACAACAATTACAAAAAAATCCTTATGGTCTCGAACGTTTGCATTTCACTTTGCTTGGCGTGTAAAATTCCACGCGGAATTTTAAGAGGTTGTCCGCGTAAGAACGGAGAACACAATTTTTCGACATTCACCGATTTACTTATTATCGTCCAATTTTGGTTCTTCTGATTCTCTCCAAGAGCTTTGAGAGGCCTATCTATGACTCCCTCAGTGTACTCGTACCTTTCTAGGGATAACCTGCTGTATGGATTGCAGTATAGTTTTTGAAGAACAGAATTCAACCGATCGAAACTGCATTGATCCCAGCGATTTAAAGTAGAACCAGTTGCTCTTTGATATTGACAACAATAATGTGGCTGGTCTTATGTGCGTTGACTTTAATAAGGCATGACCTTCTTCTTGCTAAACTGAATGCATATTAAATCGACGATTTTAACTTACAATTGTTTAGAAAATCTTGCTTATCGAAAGCAGTATGTCCGCATAAACTGCACCGACTCGACTTAAGTCAGTTTTACACACTGGGTCCCTCAAGGAAGCCTTGTACGGCCCCTTTTATTTCTTACTTTCATTAGCCATCTACCCTTAGCTATTGTTGATATATTCGCTGATAATACCACCTTTTCGTCTAGTGTCAACTTTTTGCTGGGAACACTGACACTTCAGTCTCCCTTCAACAGGACATTGATAGTCCACACCAAATCATATTGGAAATTAGAATCATCGTAGAAATTTGGCGCGAAGATTGTCAACTGATCATCAACCTGAAAAAATGGCAAGACTGAAACTATAAAGAATCAACCTTCAAGAAAAGGAACTAAATATTTCTTTTAAAGGGAGTTTTCGCGCAAGTACCTACACGTAAATCAAACTGAGCGTTATACATCATACATGTATTTTGATACGACTTACAAGAAAGCAGCAAGAAGAGTTAACCTTTTAAGGTCAATTCGCCCGTCTGTCGATCAAAAATGCGCTAAAACAATCTATATCACTATGATTCGACAAACGTTCACATGCTGCGTCACTTGGTCTTGGTTGGTCAGACACCCAAAAAAGTCCCATAAAGAACATTGAACAAAGAAGGATCTTAAAAGTTCCATCAATAGAAATCAAAGTTACGCGCAAAAAGCGGGTAACTGGTCTTTGAATGTCTTCAAAATAATGTTTTCTCTCCCCTTTAAGTCGTATTTTGAAAGATTCCATCATTCTGTTTAAAGAAACAATGGTTTTCAAGTAAAATTGTCTAAAGTCGGCTTCGAATTTGGGGTAAAGAGTTTTTACTATCAAAAATCCGAGCTCTTCAATGAGGTCCTAATTGGACTTCGATCCTTAACTTCGAGACTTTCATTTAAGGGCCCTCTGACCTATTTTTCGCGTTTACTTGCGGTGCACGCACATAGAGTGATCTAGCGGGGTACTGAAGCGAATATTTTTGCTCCTAGGTAAATTATTTCAAGTTTTGAAAGAGTGGCTGCTGCATGCCATCGTCGCGTAAAATTCAGTGATTACTTTGGTGTCATCGAATTGAAAATACACCCTAAACGGACAAATTTTGCAAAGGAAGAATTTGAAAAAATACTGACTTAACCCTCTGAGAAAAAATGACACCTTCAAGCAACGAAACTTTGCTTTAAGGACTCTTTTTTTCGTGGGTGCCGTGCTCGCTCGGGTAGGAATGAGAAGTGAGGTGGCAGGGTTTTTTTAGAGACTTTTAAGGTCAGTTTGTGTCAAAGTTCAATCGAAGAAATTACTTTTTGAGTAGGAAATTATGTCAGTGTAAACATCTCAATTTTAGCTATACTATAATTGCTTTAATGCATTGTTGAGAGAATAAATTAAGCCAGTAAAACGCTTCTCCCCCCCTCCCAACGAAATTCGAGATTCAACCCTTTGTTTGAATTTTATTTTCATGTGCTCAGTAGATATTAATTGCGTGGACTAGCTGGTTCATGATACGGTAAGATTATCACGAATTGTTCTCAGTAAGATCTAGGTTATGCAAATCAAAGTTCTAAGAAAAATGAATTCAATGTTCTTTTCTTTCGCTATTGTAAGCTTATGTATTTTTTCATTCAAAGTGGTTGCTTTGGCAGAAGTAACCACAGTAAATATATTTTGGAAATAATTAATTTCAAGCAACTAGTCCACGCAATTAATATCGGCTGAGCACATGAAAATAAATTCAAACTACATAAAAGCGTTTCTCTAATAAAATTCAGTGAAAAAAAACTTGTCAATAAGTAAAAAAGGAGCGATCAAAATTCGTCCTCTCTCTTTTTCCCGCACGCTCCTCGCACGCTCCGCGATCTGATTAACTGAAATGAGCATGCGTCAAAGGGAACAACTCCGTGTTTCCAAAAAATTCGCGGTTTTTGTTTCACTTTCTGTCTTTCGTCAAAAAAAAATAAAGATAGTATTTTATATATTTTGAAGAAGTCCATTCAATCAAACAAATTATCAGTGTTTCAGCACTTCAGACCGGACAGCCCGCCTCAGCGGGTGACCCCACCTATCATGTCAACGTGTTCATAGAGCAGCCTATAACCCGGAGCGAGCAACTCCCACACTAGGCCTATGTCACGGCGTTTTTAAGGACCGGTTTATTTTTAGACACATTTTAGGGCAATTTTTCACGCGAAAATGGAATATCCACCACGCTATGAACGCATTCGAAGTATAAAGATAATAACAAAGACGAAAACGTAGCGTCATTAACTGAAAAGGCAAAAATTATCTTTTTTGGGTCTGTAGGTTTTGCTGACTGGTTTGTGGGACTTAAAGGATATTCTAAATTCGCGCCAAAACCGTTCTGAAAAGAGACTGGTCCGTGAAAACGTCGTGGAAGTTGCTCGTTTCAGGAAATGGGCTCCTGGTTCAAATTAAAATGAGAGATTACATGGACAGGGGGGTTAACCCACCTAAGCGGGTTACCTCACCCACCGAAGTCCTCCACCTCCCTGTAAACAGACCCTATTATTGCCAACATTTTGGAATAAGGTGTATTCATTAATCATAAGAAATTTAGATTGCCCGTAACCTTTTTTACCCGAATAATCTGCAAAGGATGACCCATGGTTCAAAAACCAAATAAAAAGTAGCAGTAAGTGATGTAATTATATAAAACATCGCTATGCAAAATGAATTCGGCATCTACAAACTTAGTTAAGCAATTAATTGGGCCTGAGAATAGGCTGAATTTCCACCGCTATATTCTCGGTCCGATCTTCCTCCTCCCCGAGGAAAGACTGAATCGAAGCTTGAGTGGCTGATAATTTCTTTAACGTAAGTTCCAAATTTAATTTATGCTTCTTAAGGAAACGCCGAAAATGGAAAATGTTTCGTTGTCAGACACCAAACGCATGTTGTTGTTTTCGCCTCTTCGTTCCCTTGGTCTTATCAGCAACGCCTACTGTTATACGTTATTCCATCGATCTTATATTAGCGAACTAAGGGTTGAACTTTATAGGCATCTCTTTCACGATGGATTTTGACAACGAATGGTGCAAACTGGAAAACAATTGACTATCTTTGGTTGGAAAAATTACCAACACATCCCTTAAAGCATTTACTTGCATCACTTACTCTTCTCACCTAGCTCAATGAATGAGATTTTTAGGCTTCTTTGCGAGATTACTTTTTTTAAATCACCCTCCACCTCCTTCCATTGGTAAGTGGAGGTCTCCTAATGTTTGGTTGATAAATTTGTGGGTTTCTTTGTAATGGCTTAAAGTTCTTGGTTTAAAGTCTATTTGCTGTTTTTAATTATAAGTTTCTGAATGGAACATTCGCTTTTAGGACTTTAGCTGGAACTATAAATATTAGTAGTTCTTATGTTAACTGGTATCAGCGCCTTGAAAGATTGATTAAAATAAATAAACAGTAGTATAGTGCTTTAAAGAGATATGTCTAGCCAATGCTTGTTAATTAGGATTATAATTGAATAAATTGGTGGGATTTTATCGCACTGTGAAAATCGACTTTGGTCCAGCGTACGTATTTTGAGCGCTCATCTTTGCACTCAATCTATATAGTTGATCAGCTTTTGCTTGTGTGGGTACCACAAGCTGCTTCCATATTACGAAAGAATATGCAATATTTTGTTTCTGAAAAACTTTAGGGCATTTTTGAAACAGGTTCCGTCAATTAAAATAAAATAACCCTAAACCTATGGTGCTCCCATGTTACTGTACAAAAGGTACAGCGAATAGTGACAACTGCCAAAGGCAGTCATTTTCGTACGTACATTACTTGAAGAGTTCTTTGCTGCTTGAATGCTTGATCAGGGATTCTCGTTAGGTTATTATTTTGAAGCAAGCTAAAAGAGAACAAAAACCTGAATTTTAGGTGAAGAATGACAAGTAAAGTAATGAGTAAATTAAGAACAAATGTTAACAATAGAAAGGCATCAACAAGATGAATGATGGTTATGATTCAGTTGTTACGTACATTACTTCAAGATATGGCATATTCTCGAAGGCTCTTTCAGGGATTTCCTTGATTCTGTTTCCGCCGAGAAATCTGAAAAAAAAAGCAAGATAACTTACACTTATTTTATTTATTCAACCTGTTAACAATGAAACATCTTAAAATTATGGCTTTAAAAAGATTGTACAACTCAGAAGGGGTGTGTGTGTGTGTGTGTGTGTGTGTGTTGGGGGAGGGGGGGAACTTATATTTTAACGTAGCCTGCAGTCCAGGCGTTTTCTTTGAACGCGCAATTTGCTCGCACCATGTTGAAACTTCCCGAAGAGAGGAGGAGATGGGGCCAGTCCTCGCACCTACCGTAAGGGTTACTATTTCTACTCTGTCCAATCTTCCACTGTCATAAATCAAAGATGGCGGCTACAACAATACTTCGAACACGAACAAGGTTTCGCCCACCCAAAATACGCCTGCTCTGCAGGCTAATTTTAACGCAATTTCATACAGGAGGCTCTAACCCGAGGTCCAACCCCGTACCTTTTTATATACCATTTTTGGCGTAAAAGACACCCCTTTCGTATTCTTGTCATTGAAAAATGGTACCCCTTTCACATACTACTTTGTAACGCTGCATAACCTTTATATTTTGTAAAAGTACCATCGGTTTACTCTTTTTGCAGCCACAAACTGCGCCTGTCAGCCCTTGTAGGTCCTTTCACAAATCGCAATGACAGATTTCCCAAAACCCTTTCATATGCTTCAACTTGTGAAATCCCTGCCCTTTCATATAACCTGAACGCTAAAAAAGGTATCCCTTTTTGGCGGAGCCTTCCCGTAGGATAGGATTGAATAGGATAGGATAGCTGCTTTATTATCAACAGAGCCCCTACAGACACATGTGTTTACAACGATAACAAAGATTTTAGCGCAATAATTACAGAGGTGTACATTTGTAGAATTTATACAACTAGACAAGGTTATATTTAACGCGTCTTTCTCTTTCGCGGAAACGATCACATACGTTACGGTATTTAGCCACAATTTTTTGCGTTTTCTCTCCTTGCTTTATACTTATCAACGTTGCAAAAGCAGAGCTTGGAGTCATAGAGTCAAGAAAAAGATTAGTTTCCTTTTTTAGCGTATTGAACAGCTCTCTCCTAGGATCCCTATAAGCTATGCAATTTATCAAAAAATGCTCCTCGTCTTCTAATCCAGTTTTACATAATGGACAGATTCTTTGGTCTCGTGGTTGATAGGGTTTAACGTATTGCCTAGTTTCAGTTGCTAGTTTGTGGTTGCTTAATCTTAGCTTTGTGATTGCTACTCTATGATTGATGTTTCTTACATTTGTGAGGTAATTTTCGTAGTAATGGGTAAGTTTAAATTTCCTAAAAGTTCTTAGTTTGTTTTTTTGATGCGGGTCCTTTCGTTCATCATTGTGTATTTCGCTAATCTATGTTTGCTGTCCTATGTCTAAAAGTCTCTGTCGTATATAGCTCATGGTTGCGGGAGTGTTCGTTTTCGCTGACCATATGTCGCCAAGACCTGCGAGATTTAATAGCCGTTTTAATTTGCTTGGCCAAAGTTCCTTTTTGTCTTGACAATTTGATCTGTAAATGCTATTCCAGAGAGTTTATTTTGGTGCTCCGGCTCACAAAATTTCAGCCAATATTTAATGGCTCTGCACTTTGTCTTCGTTCGCATTGGGAAACGGCCTACCTCCGATCTACACGCATTTGAGCTACAGAATTTGTTAACTCCCAATAGCCACCTAATGAACCAACTCAATAGCCAACTCAATTGGATCATTTTCTAGCTTTCCGTCGTGATCAACACCCCAGACCTCGCTTCCGTACTTGAGTATTGGGGTAATAATCGTGTCAAACATTTTCGTGAGCTGTACATCGTCTCTGAAATGGTCGCCCATTTCCTTCCTGAGTTTGTACAAAGCTTTAAGGGCAACCTTCTTTATTTCCTGTTTAGCGTACGTGAAGTTCCCATAAGTACTAAATTGTAGGCCAAGATATTTGTAATTGCTAACATTGTCAAGTTTACTGCCTCTATAGTATAATACGTGCTTATTCATGGTTCTCCCGCAGTTATTAAAAATTAGCACCTTAGTTTTATTAAGGTTAACCGACAAGTCGTTTTCTTTACAGTATTCACTGAGGGAATCCAAATAATCCTGCAGTCCGTTTTTTGATTTGGAGAATATGACCAAGTCATCCGCGTAGAGCATACAACTGAACGGTAACTCATTTAGTTCTACGTCATTTAGGTTCTTGGCCTTAAGTTCCTCTGAAAGGTAACTGAGATAAAGGTTAAAAAGGGTTGGCGAGAGCATGCAACCTTGTTTTACTCCGGTATGGCATCGAAAGGCAGGTGTTAGTATATTCTCCATTTTCACAGATGATTTATCATTGGAGTACATTGAATGCAAAATCTCAAGGGAACGCCCCGTTACTCCCGCTAGCCTCAATTTTTGAAACAGTTTCCCTCTGGGGGTACTATCAAATGCTTTTCTGAAGTCAACAAAGCAGGTGAATAAAAGGTTATTTGATTTCTTGGGTTTAGATTTAACATATTTGTCTATTAGTGCTGTTAAAATAAAAATACTATCCTGTGTACCATGTTTTTTTCGGAAGCCACATTGTTCCGGAGTAGTTATGCCCTTTTCAATTAGATAGTCACAAAGACTGTTATTCATTATTGAGGTAAAAATCTTTCCCATTGCTGATAAAAGAGTAATTCCTCTATAATTCTCTGGGTTGGACGGATCATCTTTTTTGAAGATTGGTATAATTAGGCCATGACTCCACAGGGTAGGGTACCTACCACTGATTAGGATATTATTGAAAAGGATTGTGAGAGGCCCTTTTAAGGCCTCCTTGCCATGTTTGAGCAGCTCACATAAAATGTTATCTACTCCCGGGGCCTTTCCAGTTTTTAAGAGGTCGATAACAGTTACCGTTTCTGTTCAGATATTTCATAATCTAGGGGGCCCAAGGCCTCTGATCTTGTTGGTAGGTACTCTTCATTTTGCTGTTTTCGTGCGTTCAACTTTTTAAAATAACTGTAAAACTTCCCCAAGTCATCAGATGTTTTTTTTTGCATATTTTTGGGTTTGCCCAGGTTGAATAATTTCCTAAGTTGTCTCCATGCAGTTTTAGCATTGCTGAGATCAATACATTTAATTATCTGATTATAATGTTGGCGTTTCTTTTTTCTACATAGATGTTTGAAAGCCTTTTTTTTTCTTGTGTAGACTTGATCTCAATTCCTACACGTTCGGGTTTCGTGAGATATGCCTACCTAATGATTTAAGATTTTCTTTTTCTATGTTGCATTGCCCGTCGAACCATGGTTTTTCAATATGCATGAAGCACTTATCTTGGATGGTGCTTTTTAAAGTAGTCAGCAAGGGCGTTTAGTGCTTGTAAAGGAGGGAACTCTAAATTGTACTGCCTCGAATTCCATCTTCTATTTTGTAACCTTGACGAGTTATGCTGCCTCCCTTAGGGGCATATGTGAGAGCAGACAAAGCAATTTGTGCATTCGGCCATCGTCGCTTTAGCGTAATTATGCAGCTTTCCATGTTCATAGCTATATGTCGTTTACTCTGAGTTTATCAACATCGTTTGTTCCGGAATGTACAATTATATGATCGTACACATTCCTATCCACCATTGGTTCAATATGCTGTTTCATTTCTCTTGTTGCTCCTGGTACATATTGCTTGTTGAAAAATCGTTGAGGACAAAATTTTCTTCAGTGTTGCATTCCTCTTAAGATGGAGTCGCCGATCATGAGCATGGGGCCATTTTGCGCCTTAGGTTGCTTTTTAGTCTCCTTCCGGGCCTCATGGTTATGAAGGCTTCCCTAGCCTGCTGAACATCCGAACTGTTTGAATGTTCTCTCGTCATCGCTGCTGTAGCTGTAGATACAGGTTGTGTAGATTGCTCGTTAAACACCTGTATTTGTCTCTCTGGAAACTGAGGGTCAAGTACTGCACATCTGTTGTGCGTATTCACGGTGAAAGTCTGATCCCTTGCCTCTGCTGTGATTTCTTCAGTTGCAGTACTTTGGAGTGTTTGCAAGTCAACGTTGTTTACTGTAACTTCGGCGAACGTGCGCTCATTAGATTCTGTTTGTGATTGAAAATCTTGGCGACTTGCGTCATGCATATGAGAAATCAGTGATTCCTCAGAAATGCAAACTTGATTTTTGATCTCACCCAGTTATACAATGTGGTTTACTGAATCTTCGGTCGACTTGACTCTGGTTTTTAAGGCTTTTATTCGGCTAATAACTTACTGCTTAGATTTGAGATCTGCTTAACTAGTTTTTGTATCTCTCCGCCGAGCTCAATCTTCAACGCATGTATGCTGCTGTCACATGCCAGATTAACCTCTGGTTTGACTTTTACATGTTTGTTCTAAATCTTTAAGCTCTATGACCTGCTCGTTAATTCCAATGGAGTTTGTTGTGATCAGGCTCTCAGGCTCAGGAACAGGTTTCCGTATAGTCCATGATATGGAGTATCCCCCCCCTCTTGGTTTGCACACCAAGTACTGCCAATCGCATCAAATCTCTCGACAATTCTACAGCTACAGCTGTTATTTTCCTGAATAAAGTAGCGTTAGAGAAACTACGACACCTGGACACTTCAGTCGTAGGTTGACAATCACTGAAAGCCAAGGCACAGTCACACCGAGATTAGATTTTGCTGTTTTAAATCTTTAAAAATCAGATTAAGGTATTGAGCATCAACATCTGCTATAATAAATAATATAATTGACAAACTGCACGCAGCCAAAGTTTCGTGAATGACAACCAGCCGTTATAAAACATCAAGTTTCAGGGCTATTAGCTTCTCAAAAGGTTGTGGTGGAGGGGGGGGATTAATGATGTACACGTATGACACGTATGGGTAAGAACATTTTTCCAAGACTATTAATGTGATTGAATTATATATTAATTGATCTATAATGTTCTTTTTTTGTTTTAAAGTCACTTAAGTATAAATTTCTGGATTTTCATATGTTAAAGTTTATTCGTTTTATTTTATTTCAGCCTTGGATAAATCTATAAATTATTCGAAGTGTGTAAATATTGCCACATATCCCATTATTGTTATTATAACATATTACTACCGTAGTTACTTTCCAAGCTTCTCAGTGGCCTGGCCTCGCCACAAGATTAAGTTTAAGCTCAATCGACCCGGTAACATGCTTACTAGTATTTTTCAAGGGCAGATCTTTTTCAGGATTAAGGGATAGGCCTATTAGCGTTGCAGCGTCGAAATTGTGAAAAGAGCTTCCCATTCGCACAAGTTACTGTACTTGTAAAAGTACGTAATACTTTTCGGCCCTATCCAGGCTAAAAACGGTTTCAATCGTCTACAAAAAAACAAAACAAAACACTCTGTAGAGTGGTTTCAAAAAGGTTTTTCTAAGAAAAATTAAGTCAGTTGTGGGATCTTTCACGAGTACTCCTCTCGAGAACTTTGCATAACTTGAATGTATCCTTGTCTTCCTTGTACGCTATCCAGTACCCGTATAGGCTCGTATGTTTGTGGTATGTTACTCGTATGTAGTTATATAGCTGAGCTTAAGCAATGAATACGTTGACGTTCTGCACGTCAAAAATAACAGCTGGAAGTTAATAAGTTCTAGCTTTAAGCGGTCTGACTCAATAACTTCACCCTACAAGAGTAAAAATAACAAAAAAAAAACAACAAACAAACAAACTTGTTATTCATGGCGGCCAGGATGGCAGCGTTCTCGTTGCTTAGGCTCGCTACCCGTTTACATCCTTTGCTAAATGGGAATATGTAACTCGTAGTACTCACGTTGTGTGTAAATATAAGTAATGTTCCTTAAATTAACAACAAAGAAATAAAAACTTGAACTTTTTAATTACAAATAAAACAGGTTAAAATAGTGCCCTGGGAATATGTCAGGTGGAAACCGTTCAATTTCATTGTCGGGGAGGGACCTGCACATGAAATGGTTTTAATATGTATTTCAGACAAGAGTAATTCAACTAATCTATGTGTGTAATTTTGGTGGCCATAGCATCAAGCGGTTCTAAACTGATTATAGAGGAGGACCCCGGAGGGCCTCCCGGTCGCAGGAAGCAAAACAAAGCCCGGTCTGAACAGGGTTAAAGTCATTTTTCACGAGGAAATAAAAGTGGCAAAGCGTTATCGAAGAAAAAAATATATATAGAAGAAGGTATAAAGAGTGAAGGCGTCCTTGTAATCTTGCCATTTCCAAGTTCAGAGAAAAGGTTGTGACGCCTCTTATCAACGATTAAAGTTCGTCAAAATTTTACTCGACTCCATAATAATAATTAACAACAAAAAATCTTTAACACTATTTAGACCGATCATTTGAAAAGCCATTGATATAACTTAAAAACCGCTCATGCTACGGCAGCTCGTGTTACACAGAATGATGTACTCATCATTTCCAACCTCTAGGCCTAACTTTACTACGTAGTCCAAAGATTGGATTGTAAATGGCCAAAAAATGCCCTAAAATATTTGTGAGACCGCGGGATGCCTTTGTGTCCGGTTGAAGAACACCAATTCTGGGTTAAGTGCAATGTTGAACACTGGCGGCCAAAGGGTCATAACATCAACTCAGACATTAAGGGTCATTAAGATCACAGCATCAAACATCGCATCATGGAGGACATCTCTATTGAACAAAGAAAATCCTTTTTGGACTAGGGAAAAGGGACTTGAACTCCAGGCCATTTACAATTCTCTCCTGACTACGTAACAACAAAGTTAGTAGCCGTTCCCTATTATTTTCTAATTTTAATTCGTATTTTAAAATTTGCTTTTGCTCTAAGCTTTGGAATTTTTTTATATATGCTTGCAAGAGATAATGATTCTCTCATGATAGTTGTGAAGGGTTTTAGTCTTAATAATAAGAAACAAAAATATACAAAAATTGAAACTTACAAATAACGTAAAGAATTGAGATTTGAAAATATCCCGGGTGAAAGATGTACAATTTTGTTGTTCTGCAGGTATCTGCAAAAATAAGTAATAGAGAGATGACGTGAGTATGATTAGGAAATGCGATCGTTCAAAGAAACAAGTCATGAACAGTCTGCACGCATAGCACGGTAAAAGCAGTTCAACTGATATGCGGTTAGAAAGACTCGTTTCAATACCATGGTTCCGTTTCGGAAAATCTTGTCTCAGTTACGCTGTTTTCAATTTCTGAATATTGTCTCCAAATAATCTATTCATATGTACAGTTACTCTGATGACTAGTTTTCAAATTCCCACACGTACACAATGCAAAAATTCATTCGGCAAACAGTTCCAGTTTATGGATTTTTCTATTGCACCTTTTTCTGAGGGAATAAGACTTGTAACACCTTCTAAAGCATGTTACGATAACAGTAGCTAACAGTGATACATGTATATTGGTTCGGCTGAGACGTTTCTAAAGCGCTTTTCTTTTCCAGTGGACAATCCAGAAAGGAGAGGTGAAGGTGAGGCGGAATTCGCACCCAAGTATATCCATCGTACAGGAGGATTAATAACTTAAACTACCTAATTTTAAAACAGCTTTGAAGAATCGCAAAAAAACTATCCTCTCTTAGCTTAAAAACAAAGGTAGATTTGGATGTTTGTAGAAGGTAGTGTAGTAACTTGTATTAAGTGTATAAGAAAGGACCCATCTGTAATAAAACTTAATCACAAGCGCAATAAAGACCCTATGTTTTCAGAAATTAGCTCTGTACTCAAACCAGTTGTATGGTAACATTAAATTTTGACCAATTAAAACTGCTATACACAGTGTCAACGCCTGCTAATGTTCACATCGTCCACTAATTGCCAAAACAAAACGGAGAGCTATCGCAAGAGTCGTGGGCTATTTCTCCGCTCTATTAGCTTGGTCAAGTGACCTCAGCCATGTGATCTAAAATTAATGGTTTTATTGTCTCAATCGAGACTGTAATGGGCATGTCTCATTTTTTATATGCTGGATTACCTCAGATGGAACCAACCCGTGGTGGGAAGGGGGGGGGGGGAACTCCGCATATGAATTGTCGTTGGAAATTTTCAATTAAACCCCTAAAGGAGACCGATCTGGGCGTGGCCCAAGCTTTTTTTGACCCCTAAAAGAGACCTTGTTTGTAGCAGTGTGATTGGGAGACCTTTCGACGATCCAAAAGGAAGATGGCGTGTTGGCGGTGGGATTAATGTTCCAGTAAAAAATTAAAATGGAAGCAGCTCGAAGCTCGATCAGGGAATTAATGGACGAACTATTAAAAGTCGGTATTAGGGCAAGAATCAAATAACACTGAGGTTTGTGAATATTTTTAGCCGTGATCGAATACAGTAATCGTTTTGTGTCTGCAGCCAAGTTTCGTTTCACGCTCTTGTAAAACAATGGAAAAAGACGTCTTCTTTAAGTATTGATGTTATAGAAAACTTGGATTATATGAAAGGAGTAAATAAAACGAATTAAAAATATACATATTAAATATATATTTTTATAGTTTGTTGTAAACTCGACGGAAACGGGAAGTTGCTTATATCCGTCACGTTTACGCGTTGCGGAAACATGGTGATCTAGTTTTTCATGGACGGGACGCGTTTCCGTCATGTTTCCGCTTCGGAAACGAACGATCTTGTTTCCGCCACATTTCTGTTATCACATTTCCGTTCTTTCTTGTTTCCGTTACGTTTCAGGTGACGTATTTTTTCTTTTTTTTTTAATCCATGTCCAAGATGGCAGGATCAATGTTTCTGAAACTTTTCCTTTGCATACAATCAATGTGAATAAAGGTAAATTTACTCTCCAGATCGGGCCATTAAACGGTTCTCATGCATTACTCGCGCGCGTTGCATTAATGCAAAGACTGTGAAGTGTTCGAGGTTACCATTGCTTGCGATTCTAAGTGATAAAAATCGCAGAGCTTACCAACAGCTTTCGATATTTGCCAGATTGATGTCAATCAGTACCGGCGTAAAAAGTAATACGCTCTTAGACGGAGAAAACAAGAGAGAATGGGGCCTAGAACAGAGCGGAGTGCTGGTCAGCGGACGTTTCTTTTGCTCATGCTCATTGCGGTCATTCTTTTTGGCGTCCATTTTTAAAGTGTTGCAACGGCTTCAAATTTGAAAGCTTCTGTAGGTTCAAGGAGCGTGGAATCGGTATATTTTTGCTTTCTGATGACACCACATGACATCTAAGGGTTGTTATGTATATTTAGCGACACATTGGCCTTCAGCAATCGATCGCTTCCCTCGTTCTGACACAGTTGAGCAGAATGTGAGACAAAAACCTCGTGATCGTGATGCCCAAGTATGACTTAATAGTTGGAGTGTTTTACCGTGCTATGGCTATCCAAGGCGGAGGATTGTGACGGAGAATACAGATAGTAAGACGAGGTAAGCTTAACAGTTTTCCATATTTCATTTTTGTGGTCTGTAACATTTGATATAATGCTTGGGAGTCATATTTGTTGACACAAAGCTGTGATTGATAAGTACAGTAATTTCCCAAGCAGGAGACTGCAACATAATGAACCTAAATCCTTTTACTAAACAGGGCAAGGGGCAAGGCACTGCGCTGCGAGGTCTGTGAAATGATTGTAGAAAAATTGTTAGAGGGTTCCAGTGATTTTGTTACAAATAGTATATGGTGAGTCCTGGGACTCATCTTGTGAATAGTCAAGAGTCCCTGTCCATAACCAGTGAGTCCCAGTTAAAAAACAAGGAGTCCTTAATTGAAAATGCTTGGTATGGGCCTTTTAACCAGACAGTTAATCTGGAGACAGACACCAAAACTCTTAATTACAGTTTACTGAAGTCAAAATATAGTCCTTCTATACATTTAAAGCACAAAAAGACTAAAATAAATATCTTTAAACAACAGCTACAGAAATCACACAAAAAGGATATTCTACCAAAAAATCTTCAAATCGATCGACCATCCTTTGCATCCTACGGGACGCATGCCATGAAATTATTATTTTGCGTCTTTGGGGAATTTTACGCGTGAGGGACCCAAGACGCAGAGGTAACAAAATCACTGGGGTTCAAAACCATTCCAAATAGTGCACCAGTTTAATTTACTGAGAAAGATGGTAACAAATATTGTTGATCGGTTCATATGTCCAGGAAGCCCCTACACAGAGTTGGGTAAACAGCGAAGACCAAGTTTGTATGCTACGGAAATACAAAAACATTTAATCAAAAATCAGGTTGTTGACCCGCAAAGGTTCGATAAGTTATGTATTGACACGTGATTTTGGTTACTCGCGCAAAAAAAATGACAATAGTTCCAAAAGAGAGCTTATAATAATAATATAATAATGCTTGACTGAGAACGCTCAAGAAAAAGTTGAAGAATATTTTTTTTTCAGTAAATGTGATCCCAGTTTGAGGAGAGCTCAGTGATTAAAACAAATGGGAAGTGAAGTTACTGTTGAGCAAACTTTTGAAGTTCAGTCACACCAAATTTAACAACTAAGTCTTGAAGTTCCCAATTTGATTCCCTAACTTGCTATGTACATGTAATTGGCCACTTCATGATTTAGTACCCAATTTCCCAATGAACTCTGCAACGTGGCGTGGTAAATAATGTGAAATTGACTGTAACAGAGTGATCCAGACAATACTAAATATTGTGACACATTCCCTTTAAGTCTTCATTTCAGAGGACAGCAAAACCAGCAGTGGAGTTAAACTAGTAAAACCACTTTTAGTTATCCTGTATTACCCTATGCAAGCATCATATTGACCAGGGGGAAGGGGGTTACTCCTTAAATATTATGTTCTCTTGAAATCCAAACAAGGTTCCCACAACTTGCAAAGCAACCAGCAGATTTGTTTACTGATCATTCTTTGAATAACCAAAGATTGGTGGTTTTGAGATAAGAACTGAAAAAGGGAAATTGAAGGTGGGGCAATTTCTCTTTATTATAGTTTGGTTATTCACAAGTGTATTGATATAATGCCGCTTTTCAGACAGCATATTACAGCATAAGGACACATTATTGGCAATATAGACAAAGTGAACAACAGTTTACTACACAACTGTGACACAGGCACTTTAAAGTCATTTCAATTATAATTCAAGGAACTGAGCTTTCAGGAATAGTCTTGCTTTGTTTACCGGGTTTATTGAATTTTAACTCTGGATTTAAGTTGTTGAACTGACTATAACAAACAGAGTGAAATGCTGAGAAGTGAATTTGTTTATTCAAAATTATAAGCTCATATTTATAAGCCATAGAATAGTAGACTTAGTTTGACTAAATTTGACACTTTCTACAGTGTTTTTTATCAGCATCATAACTATAGTAATCTGATATCCACACTCATAGCTCAGCATACATTGTTGTCAGTTAAGAAGTTACATGGTTGCTTGACTGTCACTTGTTTTTTAGTTTCCCTTGCAACTTGAATACCAAGAAACAATATTATTGCAACATGTGAGAAAAACAAAGACGCATGATATTTTTGTCAGTTATTGATTTATTAACTGTCAGTTCGCCTCTCACTGCTAAAATATTTACTTTAGGAAATACATGTACATGTATATCCAGCATATTACAATGAATGTTTGGCTTTCAAACTAGATCAAACTCTTTCAGTTGACTGTGTGGAACAACTTTTAACTAATAGGGGGGCACACTATATCAAAATGTTACAAAGATAATTTTTTGAAGGGAAATTATGAGAAGTACAATTTAATGTTATTAGGCAGGAAGAACAAAAATGAGGACAGTCCATCTATCAATGTCAAGATTGATGAACAGGTTATTAAATCATCACCAGACTTGAAGTTACTGGGAGTAACATTAGATGCAAAAGGCAAAAAGGCAAGTAAGAAAGTTGGTGTTCTAGTACGTCTTAGAAATATGATTCCCAGAGAAGCCAAGTTACAATTGTATAAATTGGCAATTGTACCTAACTTTAACATATTGTCACATAGTGTGGCATTTTTGCAAAGCATAAGATGTAAGAATATTAGAAAGAGTACAAAAACGGGCATTACGTGCTGTATATAATGATAGGAATGCTATAAATGAGGAACTCCTAGAGAAGAGAAGACTCCAGTCTTGAGAACAGACGGTTACAAGATATACTAATTTTAATGTATAAGGTTAAAAATTCACTAGCTCCAGAGCATGTATGTAATATGTTTTTCAGCAAGATAAGATTATAATGTATGAAGTGATTTTCCTGTTCCAAGATATAATACTGTTAAGTATGGCAAGCACAGTATCAGATATTTAGGCCCACACATATGGGGCAAGATAAGCCAGGAACTATG
This sequence comes from Porites lutea, assembly GCF_958299795.1. NCBI lineage: Eukaryota > Metazoa > Cnidaria > Anthozoa > Scleractinia > Poritidae > Porites > Porites lutea. The sequence continues at coordinate 44,894,465 of NC_133203.1, forward strand.
CAGTAAGACCAGTCTTTAGGCATTCAGAGAGGGGTGCGTGCTCTCAATGTGCTTGGCTTGCTGGACGATACGTGTGGCTGCTGTGCATGCTCATCGTAGAGTGGTGCCTGGTGTATTGGGAGTGTGCTCCCCTATCCTCTATTTAATTCGTCTAATTTAAATTTTCTAGACTTTTAACTTTCTGAATTTTATATTTATGTTTGACTGCTGCTTATACGTTTGTCCTATATTGTCTGTTTGTTTGTCTGTCTATCTGATTGTCTGTTTTGTCTATCTATTTGTTTGTCTTTGTTTGTAATAATTTTATATATTGATGTTATTTTTATATATTGATGATATTTTAAGACTATATTTTTATATATTAATGATATTTTACGACTATATTTTTAATATTTTTACATATACTTGAATTGTATTCATTTTATTTGTTTATATTGTCCACAATTAGCTTTTAGCTAAATACCTTGACACTTTAATAAAGTTTATGTATGTATGTATGTATGTTTCGAATGAAAGAGTTATTGATGCAGCTCAGCCATTCAACAAAACCCACTCACAAGAAAAAATTGAATAGATCATTATTGATTTTTGAAGTTAGTCAAACATTGAGTTGGGTTATCGAACAAAGTGGAACTAACATAAGGAATACTCGAAAGGAACGAAATCAAACGTTTCAGTTCCAAACGATTTATGCCAGGTGTTTTAATTATTGATCTAGAGTGAAAGCAGTCAATTCGATGTAAGGTCCTGCTTCTTTTATTATTTCCATTTCAGAGTTAAATTCTAAAATAAACATTTTTTGTGAAAATGTCAATACATTCATTTTGTTTATTAAGGGAAAAGTCTTTAAATCTGCAAGTTGAAATCATCTTGGGAATCATCTTAATTATTACTCCTCACTCCTTAATAAATTATTGGCCTCAATTGTGCCATATTCTGAATCCAGCACTCGTCAGATTGACTCAGTTTTCACATTTGATTTTTTTTCCGATATAATTTGGTTTGTTTCGATTTTGTTTAGGCATCAAACTCTCTAAAAAACTGGTTTGATATTGTTTGATGGCTAAACTGTTTTGTTTGGGGGAGTTTGATGGGAATTTTGTTTTGTGTAATACATGGTACACTGAAAGTATACATTTACTGCAATAAATTATCTGTTGCCCACCAGGGTGATTGCTTTACAAGTTGTGAGAACATCATTTCTTACACCCAGACCTTGTTACTTTCCCCTGCCTTCCCTGGTATTGACCCTGTACGTGTAGATGATAATGTGAAACCTGAGGGAGGTTGTGCCCTTGAAAAATAGGCTTTTTGTTACTGGTTCTGGGAATCATAGACAGCCTCTGTTTACATTTACATGTAACCCCTGGTCCACAGTCTTAAAGTTGCAGGTTGCAGGCAACATAATGTACTATCTATTACTATGAAACACAACTGTATATATGTAAATGTAATGTGATGAATCAGGGTTGTCAGAAAGTTTTGAAGACAGCTAAGTTGTCAAAGTAAGCGGCCAGTAAATTATATGTATATTACTCATTTAGTATGTTTTAATCTTATGAGAATATCTACATTAGTAAAGTTATCTTACTGCTAAAAGGTTTTCCACCCCCTTCCCCCCCATCGATAGCCTGGGGAATAGCCTCTGTGTTTTACTTAAATAGCACTTGGTTTTGTTTTCCATACAACAGGCAGATCACCTTGGTATGTGATGTTGGTGCAGAACGTTCTCTCAAAGCAAGCAAGCTGGATCATGGAACTTAATTTCAGTCTCAAGTTACTGTGCTTTATCAGGGGCGGATCTAGGGGGAGGGTGCAGTGGGTGTGCACCCCCCCCCCCCCCCCCGAGATGACCTGGGGTTTTCTAATACAACTGGTATTCTGCACACACACAAAAAACTATGTGGTTTATTGGTGTTGGAGTAGAACAAGGGACGACTGCACCCCCTCCTAAAAAAAATCCTGGATCCACCCCTGTTTATGCTTAAGTCAAGTTCTGCAAATGTTAATCTTGAAATACTACTTCCATGCTAGAGACAAAAAATGTCCAACTGCTACCTTGAGTGGGCAAGATGAAGCGAACCTTGCATTCTAATTGGCTACCCAAGTGGGCAAGATGAGCCCATTTTGCCCACTTTGGATTTCCCACGTTGGTCCCGCAAGTAAAAGTCCTCTTCTTGGCCATGTAATAATTCATTATTTTATTGACCAAGCTTGTTCAGTCAAGACAGCTGAATATTGGCCTCGTTGATTTTTGCATTTTTATTGACCAAGACCAGGCTGTGCTTTGTGGCCCGTGGCGCCTACATCTGTAACTTTTGTTCTCGGACGACTAGAAGATCTTTGCTTTTTCACAGAAATCATTTGCTGGGCACACTGGATTTCACAAGTTCTCAGTGCTGGGCTGCCTTCAATTTTTCTTAGAGCACAGCCTTGCAAGAGGAAGGCAGGGTCAATAAAGACGCAAATATCCAGCCATCTTAACCTCACACCCAGTCAATAAAGCATAATTATTATTGAAATTTTATGTTTGAATCCGTGAGCAGGCAAGATGAAGCAAATCCTGTGTTCTAATTGGCTACTCAAGTGGGCAAACCAATCAAGCTTGTTTGGTGAAGATAGCTGGGTATTGGCCTCGCAAAAAAGAGCTTGGCCAATATCTAGCCATCTTGACTGAATGTTGGTCAATAAAGCATAATCATGCATTTTTAACAATAATAATTATTAGAACTTTGTGAACATCTTTTCCAGAAAGGCATTTAATATTGCTTTAAAAAGGCTTGCTTGTGCTATATTTTGTTCTTTGAGAGGCTTAAATGTGTCTTGGCATAAATTAAGTTCCAAAAATAATGGTCCAGTTTTAATTGAGGCATTGGGACTGTTTCCCATCACCTCTTGCTATGTGTGACAAAGATGATCATGGATTGAAACTTGGCCAACTTTTCAAGCTTAAAATAATGCTATGACTGCATAAATCACCAAGAATTATTATGGTTTGTGCTTCCTGATGAAATTGGCTTGATGCATGTATCTTCTTCATAACTCTACAAGTCGAGCATTGTGTGTATGGGTAAAGACACTAAGTAATGACTTCAGCATAGAATTGACCTAAAATGTATACATGAAACACATAAACGGTTTTAGCAGACTTGTATTATGTAAAACTGTAGCCATACTTTGTTCAAATGTTGATGTATTTTTTTTGCATCTGAACCTCTGCACTGGTCATAGAAAATTGTGTAGTTTAGACCACCATGTCAGAAGAGTAAGAATATTTCCTGACACAATATAATATTATCCTGAAGCAGAATGGTCATATAAGTAAGTGGCATATGATCATACAGGTTAGTATAGTACTAAGTGGGACTGTTGACAGGAACTGATGTTTTGACAATGCCCATGAAAATGATGATCACCTTGTTGTCAAAACGTTAGTCGCTCTCAACAACAGTCCTACTCAGGACTACAATGTCAGGGGTGGATCTAGGGGAAGGGTGCAGGGGGTGCGCACCCCTCCCCCCCTCAGATGACCTGCAGTTTTCTAATACAACTGGTATTCTGCCAAAAAAAAAACTATGTGGTTCAGTATTGGTGTTGAAGTAGAGCAAGAGACGAGTGCACCCCCTCCTAAAAAAAATCCTGGATCCGCCCCTGAATGTACATTCACTCGACAAATCATATTCAACTTTGTTGAAGTATTATAGACAACCAAAACTATCACTAGCCATAAGCTGCACATGAAAGTGTTTATCACTATCTGCTATAAAGGATATTAATTTGTTAACAGATTTGACATTTTCCTTACAAAAACAAAAAAACTACGTTGTCCTACAGAAATGTCTTGTGGATTTCTTAAAGGAAGCCTCTTACTATTCTTATTCATTGCTAGTGTGAATAGGCACTCACTTAAAATGTAATTTAACTTAAGCAATGTAATAGATAAATACTATAAGAAGACCTGATTGTCAATTTAGGAAGCAAGGAGAATAAAGAAAGTACTTGGAAAGATTGCTTTGGTATTATTTTATGCAATAAAAATGTCGAGAGAATGGGTTTTTGTTACTATAGATGGCGGCAAAACAACTCCAGCATGGTGAAAAGCGCTTTTTCCACGATGGAAGTACAATTTGAAAACACCAGTTTCCGACTCGTAAACTCGTCTTTCCGCAATAGCTACATCCGATTACGTTGACGGAAACATGAAATTGACTTGTTTCCGGGACGTTTTCGCGTGTTTCCGCAAAGATGCCACGCATTTATGCTTCCGGAAACACGTGTTTCCTTAGGCGGAAATTTGACGGAAACGTATAAAAAAAGTGGTACGATTCCGCCGAAAACGCAGCGACGGAAACACGGGTACACGTGATGTATCCGCTAACGGAAACATATGATTATCGTCATGTTTCCGCAACGGTTTTATGTGTTTACGTTAAGTTTCCATTTACGGATTCTTGGAATTTCGTCCTGGTTTTCTGGATTTTCATAGGTTAAAGTTTATTGGTTTTATTTTTATTTTAGCCTTGGCTAAATCTATAAATTATTCGAGTGTGTAAATATTGCCACATATCTCATTATTGTTATTATAACATATGACTACCGTAGTTACTTTCCAAGCTTCTCAGTGCAGTCAGTGGCCTTGCCTCGCCACAAGATTAAGTTTAAGCTCAATCGACCCGGTAGCATACTTACTAGTATTTTTCAAGGGTAGATCTTTTTCAGGATTAAGAGATAGGCCTATTAGCGTTGCAGCGCCGAAATTGTGAAAAGAGCTTCCCATTCGCACAAGTTACTGTACTTGTAAAAGTGCGTAATACTTTTCGGCCCTATCCAGGCTAAAACCGGTTTCAATCGTCTACACGAGTTCGCAAAAAACACCCTGGAGAGTGGTTTCAAAAAAGTTTTTCTAAGAAAAATCAAGTCAGTTGTGGGATCTTTAGCCTGCGTAGCTGGCGGTATTGTGTAGTAGTCGAGTGAGATTTGACGGCGGAGCCGTCACGAGCGGCGAAGCTGCGAGAAATACCTGCGTAGCTGGCGGTAACCGCCTCGTCCCTACTCCCTTTTTTTGGAACACGGCTCCGCCGCCAAAACTTTTATCTCGCACCCACACAATACCGCCAGCAACGCAGGCTATGGGATCTTTCACGCTTACTCCTCTCGAGAGCTTTGCATAACTTGAATGTATCCTTTTTAGCTTGTCTTCCTTGTATGCTATCCAGTACCCGTATAGGCTCGTATGTTTGCGGTATGTTACTCGTATGTAGTTATAGCTGAGCTTAAGCAACGAATACGTTGACGTTCTGCACGTCAAAAATAACAGCTGCAAGTTAATAAGTTCTCGTTTTAAGCGGTCTGACTCAATAACTTCACCCTACAAGAGTAAAAATACAAAAAAAAACAACAACAACAAACAAACAAACTTCCGGTTGTTATTCATGACGGCCAGTATGGCAGCGTTTTCGTTGCTTAGGCTCGCTACCCCTTTACATCCTTTGCTGAATGAGAATATGTAACTAGTAGTACTCACGTAGTGTGTAAATATAAGTCATGTTCCTTAACAACAAAGAAATAAAAAAAATTGAACTTACAAATAACGCAAGTCAAAATAGCGTCCTCGGAATATGTCAGGTGAAAGCCGTTCAATTTCGTTGTCGGAGAGGGACCTGCACAAATAAATGGTTTTAATATGTATTTCAGACAAGAGCAATTCAACTACGCCCTATGTGTGTAATTTTGGTGGCTGTAGCATCAAGCGGTTGTGAAATTATAGAGGAAGACCCCGGAGGGCCTCCCGGTCGCAGGAAGCAAAACAAAGCCCGGTCTGAATAGGGTTAAAGTCATTTTTCACGAGGTAATAAAAGTGGCAAAGCGTTATCGAAGAAAAAATATATATACACCTAATTGCAATAAGGTTGTCATAGAAAAAAGCAAAAAGCAAAAAGTTAAATAGGAATTAATTAGCATGTAATTATCATAGCTTGCAACATTCACAACACACACGCTTTCAGCTGAATATTAATCACGTATTATGAGAGAAATCATTTGCATCAGTTTGTTACTGTCATTCTCATGCAATTCAAGGCTGAATCATCTAGCGAATTTCAAACTTGCTCGAATTACAAAGCACATCGGCCGGATAACTACCAAAGAAATAATGGCTTCATTTTTTTGTCAATAAATATAGCCTGGAGTAAATTCCAGGAACTCAACGCGTGTTTTAGATTAGTGCTAAATAGAAAAGCCAGTCTGCGTATGGTTTGCAGTACACAATACCATCTGATCACAATTTTCAAGCAACAAATCAGGGGCGCAGGCAGGACTTTTCATTGTGGAGAGGGTGAGGGGGTCCTCCGCCAGTTCCTCACCTGAGCCACAAACCAAGCTTCGTTTGTCAGGACATAATAGATTGGCAACTGAACGTGCGACAACTGAGACATAACATTGCTCGCGTCAATTTACCTTTTTCTTTCTCGAATTGTGCGACTTCTTTTGATGGAGAATGTTGGCTCTAAAATGACTATGGCGCCTGTCTATCTTACAGCGCGGAATAGACCTTGTCACGGTTTTCGACGCCATCTTGACGAGTAGGCAAGCGCGTGAGAAAATACAGTGTTTGTATGAGAATCTAATGTCGAATAATTTCCGTAGAACGGCTGTTCTAAAAAAAATAAGATCTGTATATTAAGCTTCACTCCTAAGGATTCTACTGAAAAAATTTGAGGGCTTTATATGCCCTAGAAGACCTAGAACGACTTTTTAAATTTCCTATACATTTGTCTGTAAGAAAGTCTCGGGAAAATTACAGACAAATATATAGAAAATCTAAAGCAAGCCTCCGGGGAAATTTAAGCACAGGTACGCCTCCAAAACTTTTTAGGACAATCCTTTGCTTTGTAGCTTTAGTTTACAATTGATATTTTTTTCGGAACAGCCGTCTTACGGAAATTATTCGACATTAGATTCTCATACAAACACTGTAATAGGCCATTTGCGCTAAGAGGTCATGTGACATAGATGAAAGCTATATGAGTTTGCCTTCGAAAAACGATTAGTGGGTCATATCTTAAACATAATAATAGTGATTTGGTTTTTCAAACCCGCACCATTTTCTTAAAATGAGTAAGTTCCTCGCTGGTCACGTGACCAAAATGTGATTTTTACAATTATGAATTACTTCTTTCTGAACACAAGCTTTGCACTTAAACTTCAAGGAGGATGTTGAAAAAATGATGTGCTAACGTTTACAGCACATCTGAGCGTAACTATTAAACGTTTAACAAGATATAAGCAAAAAGTAGTTTTAGCCGCCATATTGGAGGGCAAGAGTATGCCCTCCAACATGGCGGCCGATACAAATCATACTGCTTTGTTGAAAAATCAAAGTACCATACAATATCTCCCTTACATGCGTTTCCTCTCAAATTTCGGGTGTAAGCTAATTTTTATGTGCCCTGTCAATTTCTGGTATCGGCAAGATTCCAACTCATTGTTTAAAGGAAGCAATGGTCACGTGACCTCTTAGCGCAAGTGGCCTATTTCTCACACGTTTGCCTACTCGTCAAGATGGCGTCGAAAACCGTGACAAGGTCTATTACAGAATCATCTCTTGCTATTGTGAATGAATTCTTAAATAATTGTTAAATACTGAATTAAAATACACAAATGTAAATCACAAGGCTAATTTATTCCTATTTGGCTTTTTTGCTTTTTGTTTTTTTTCTATGACAACATTATTGCAATTAGGTGTATATAGAAGAAGGTAGAAAGAGTGCAGGCGTCCCTATAATCTTGCCATTTTCAAGTTCAGAGAGAAAAGTTCGTCAAAGTTCGTCAAAATTTCACTCGACTTCATAATAATAATTAACAACAAAAATTCTTTAACCCTATTCAGACCGATCATTTTTTTCGGCTTCCTGCGACTTGAAAAGCCACTCATGCTATAACTTAAAAACCGCTCATGCAACGGCAACCCGTGTTACACAGAATGATGTGCTCATCATTTCCAACTTCTAGGCCTCACTTTAATACGTAGTCCAAAGAGAGGATTGTAAATGGCCAAAAAATGCCCTAAAATATTTGTGAGACCGCGGGATGCCTTTGTGCCCGGTTAAAGAACATCAATCCTGGGTTAGGTCACAATGGACAGTCAGTGCAATGTTGAACACTAGCGGCCAAAAGGGTCATAACATCAACTCAGACATTATCCCTGTATTTATTGCTGAAGATCACAGCATCAAACATCGCATCATGGAGGACATCTCTATTGAACAAAGAAAATCCTTTTTGAATAGGGAAAAGAGACTGCAACTCCAGGCCATTTACAATTCTCTCCTGACTACGTAACAACAAAGTTAGTTAGTAGCCGTTCCCCATTATTTTCTAATTTTAATTCGTAGTTTAAAATTTGCTTTTGCTCTAAGCTTTGGAATTTTTTATATATGCCTGCAAGATATAATGATTCTCTCATGATAGTTGTGAAGTGTTTTAGTCTTCATAATTAGCAACAAAAAGTATACAAAAATTGAAACTTACAAATAATATAACCAAGTGAGATTTGAAAATATCCCAGGTGGCAGATGTACAATTCTGTTGTTCTGCAGGTATCTGCAAAAATAAGTTATAGAGAGATGACGAGAGTGTGATTAGGAAATGCGATCGTTCAAAGGAACAGTCTGCACGCATGCATAGCACGGTAAAAGCAGTTCAACTGATATGCGGTTAGAAAGACTCATTTCAATAACATGGTTCCGTTTCGGAAAATCTTGTCTCAGTCACGCAATTTTCAATTTCTGAATATTGTCTCCAGATAATCTATTCATATGTACAGTTACCCTGATGACTAGTTTTCAAATTCCCACACGTACACAATGCAAAAATTCATTCGGCAAACAGTTGCAGTTTATGGATTTTTCTATTTCACCTTTTCCTGAGGGAATAAGACTTGTAACACCTTCTAAAGCATGATACGATAACAGTGATACATGTATATTGGTTACTGAGACGTTTCTGAAGCGCTTTACTTTTCCAGTTGACAATCCAGAGGGGAGAAGTGAAGGTGAGGCGGAATTCGTACCCAAGTATATCCATCAGACAGGAGGATTAATAACTTAAACTACCTAATTTTTTAAAACAGCTTTGAAGAATCGCGAAAAAACTATCCTCTCTTAGCTTAAAACAAAGGTAGATTTGGATGTTTGTAGAAGGCAGTGTAGTAACCTGTATTAAGTGTATAAGGGACTAGTCATAATTTAAGTTGGAGGAGAGGGTGGAGGAGAAATTGTTTTTTATCCCAAATTATTTCCAGACCCCTACTAATAGCACCCATGTTTTTTAGGTACCCCCCCCCCCCCCCCTTCAATCATGTTAAAAGATTTAAGGGCCCCTCTTTCTTACATAATACCCAAATGGTAATAACAAATAACATTTTCTTTACTTTACCGTTGTTACTGTTACTCACTGTCACTTCCAAATGTGCCAACTGACAACAGAGAAGCACTTCACACTAACCTGAGAAAGAGATTTCACCTAGAGCCTCTCAAACAGCTTATAGAGCAAGGATATATCAGTGATTGTGTTATAACTGAGATATAAGACAAGCCATCGAAAGGTTAGAGGCCGACAGGACCGCTTCAAGGAAGAAAGAAGATAATCAGCCAAATCTTATTGCTTTTTATATGAGCAGTACATGCTCTAATAGCAAAAAACTTGACAGTGACACAGACAGTGAGTCCACATCAACCTCATCTACAAATAATGATTCGGATAGTGAGATTGCATAACATGACTTTATGCACGTAATCATTTGTTAAATGCCGATGAAATTGTTTCAGTGTTACACAATAATGGATGTTGTGTTGATGCACCTACTATTTGAGCATTAAATCTTTTTGTCAAAATGCTGATGAAATTGTTTTAGTATTACACAATATAGGACTTTGTGTAAAACTGAATCAAAATCAGGTCCTTTTATACTCAAGCATAATGCTGCTCAGTAGGGATGCTACTTAAAAGAAACTTGAAGACCCCCCCAAGGTCATCTGTTGGCATTTTAAGGCCCCCCATATTCCATCCAAAAAAAATTGAAGGCCCCCCAATTTCTCCTCCATCCCCCCCTCCAACTTAAATTATGACTGGTCCCTAAGAAAGGACCCATCTGTAATAAAACTTAATCACAAGCGCAATAAAGGCCCTATGTTTTTCAGAAATTAGCTCTATACTTAAACTAGTTGTATGGCAACTTTAAATTTTGACCAATTAAAGCTGCTATACAAAGTGTCAACGCCTGCTAATTTTCACATCGTCCACTAATTGACAAAACAAAACGGAGAGCTATCCCAAGAGTCGTGAGCTATTTCCCCGCTCTATTAGCATGGTCAAGTGACCTCAGCCAATCGAGACTGTATGGAAGCAACGTTGATACCCGGGGTTGGGGGACTCCGCATATGAAAGGGGTGGGGATGGTCGTTGGAAATTTTGAAATAAACCCCTAAAGGAGACCGATCTGGGAGTGGCCAAAGCTTTTTTTGACCCCTAAAAGAGAGCATGTTTGTAGTAGTGTGATTGGGAGACCTTTCGACGATCCAAAAGGAAGATGGCGTGTTGGCGGTGGGATTAATGTTCCAGTAAAAATTAAATGGAAGCAGCTCGAAGCTCGATCAGGGAATTAATGGACGAACTATTAAAAGTGGGTATTATGGCAAGAATCAAATAACACTGAAGCTTGTGAATATTTTTAGCCGTGAGCGAATGCAGTAATCGTTTTGTGTCAAAAGCCAAGTTTCGTTCCACACTCTTGTAAAACAATGGAAAAAGACGCCTTCTTTAAGTATTGATGTTATAGAAAACTTGGATTATATGAACGGAGTTAATAAAACGAATTAAAAATATACATATTAAATATATCTTTTTATATTTTGTCGCGTACAACCCTAAACGAGACCTTCACGGTTAAATATGAAGGCATTTTGCCCGGAACACTCTAAGTGAGACCAAAATCCGAAATTTACATCCCTAAGCGAGACGACGAGCATCCCCACCCTTTTCATATCTGGAGTTCCCCCCCGTCAGTTTTCTTTTGTTACAAGCAGTGCAGAGGTGCCAGGTCAGATGGCAATAAGTTAAGTAGGGCAATATGGCTGATTTATGCAAAGTTAATTTAGCATTGGTAGGAATGAGTTTTTTAGGCCTCATCATTACTCCGACCCTTTGACTCGCCCTCTTACATATTTCATTAATATGAATATTGAAATTCAACTGGTCGTCTGTGGTGACACCTAACAACTTAAGACTGCCTGAAGATTCGATGGAGGGTCTGGATGGGGTTAACTGAAAACTGACAAATGGCCAAAATTTTAACTGACAACTGGCAAATAGCCGAAAATTTGACTAACTACTGACATTTTCCTTGGGTTTTGCTGTCAACTGACAAAGGGCCTGATCGTCCCTTAGTACAAAACTTGTTCCTAAGGCCTTAAATAGCATTGTTCCACTCTTTTCATCAACATCGCGCAGAATGCCTATTGTTCTCGGGACATTTACTTCCAGTTCAACAAAGTTCGTAGCCTATGAAAGCGCTTCAGCCATTGGTTGCCAAGAATGCACGACGAAATTCATTAATATGTTGTTGGTGGCAAACTAAACAATGAATGCAGCACGCTATATATTGTTTTCTCCTTTTAGCTCTTTTGTTTCGCAAAAATCGCAAATATGCGCATATTTCACAGTGAACGTTCAAATCAAGAGAATGCATACACTTTGCTTTATTTTGCCGGAATTTTGTCTAAAAGTTAAACCACAGAAAGAAAGATGAATTTTCCATTTATTTTAGCGCGTGCGAGACTTCTATTATGTCGTAAATAAACTCCCTGCGAGGAGAGTAAAATTGAGCTCGGAAGCCAGAACACTCGTCGCTAATTGTAATGTTTTGCTTCCGTCCGCCGTGGCTTGGATCTTTCGCCGAGATCGCCGAATGCTTTCCGCGATTGCGCGCCCAATACGATCTCGAGCAGGCTCCTTGAACTGGTAACCAAGCGGCTTGACACTCACTTGAAGTAAGTCGAACACTGTCGCCGGCTTCCCACAAATTTCTCTGCATCCGTAAACTTCTTCACCATGAATTTGCAGGTGGAACGTCGGGCTGTTTTCGTCAACAAATGGAGGAACCATATGAATTTGTAAAGGGTGGATCGGGTTTTCGAAGAGCTCTGAAAGAGCTCCCGATCCGTAACAGTTTCTTTTTCCATGTTCATTGCAAGATTTGGTCGGCAGGTGCAATGAACCAGCTTACGCAACGCGATCAGTTTAAAAGTTCGCGGCTTCTCTTGACCAGTTTATAATTGAGTGTTTTTCTTGGATGGGCATTGTGTCAGTCATGACAACCATTGTTATTCAGTCGTGGACTTAAAACAATACCCACTCGCCCAAAGTGCGCCATTTTCAAAGTCAGCAACCACTAGCAGTTTTCAAATCGAAAAGAACAGTGGTTCTCGTTTACCGATTTTAAAACTTAAAACGGATTCTTTTCTAGAAAGGCTCCAACTTTCTTTTCCCGCGAGTGAAAATATGAAAGCTGGTGAAAATGTTCAGAAAATCGCTGTCAAAAGTGGCGTCCATACTGAAAACGACCGATTTTTCCGGATTTTCGAGTTTAAAAAAACAGTCTTAGTTTATACTTCCTTATATTCCTCAGTCTAAGGCTTAAAGTGTTGATACATCATTGCTTTCCAAAAAGCCGTGCGTGAAAGTTAAGATTATAACTTCTGAAAAACAGAAAAGAATGTTTTACTAGCCCTACTTGACCAATTTGGGCCCTTTCTCTTCTCTTTCTGGGCTATTCAAAGCGCGCTCGCATTCAAATTTGCCGCTTCGATGACTATGAAAAATTAATGATGTCCAGGCATCCTGCGCGATGATAATGTGATCAAATGTGCATTTTTTAGGTATAATCTTAGCAGCAAGACGCTTACGTTTCCTATTTCTTTCATGATTTTACTGTAAAACCTATGTGTGTCATGTACCATCTGTTATAAATGACCTATGATCTCAAATTTACGTTTCTCTGAGAACGCGCCAGCATACGATAGCTGCTCAGAATGAGGACGTTACAAAGCAGGGTCGGCCACGGTTTTTGGGTATACGGTATACAGGGGCTTTTTAAATCGGGTATACGGTATATTGCAACTTAAATACGGGTATTCGGTATATCACTTTCTTTAAATTTCAGGTATAAAGTATACCTGGGTATAATTTTGGGTATATTTGGATGAATTTTGGATATTTTGGCGAATTTTTTTCGGGTATACTGGTATACCGCTACTCCCCCTGGCCGACTCTGACAAAGGCAATTGCAAGTTTTTACTGAGATGATTCAGAGACGGTTTTCTTAGTCTTCTTACGATCTACGTCCCAATGTTATACCTGCCAGCTTTTTCTGAGTCAAATGCGTCAGATTTTCACCTTGTTATGACCGATATTTCCGGAAACGTCCCAGCGACTTCCAAAGATTTCCGACGAATTACCGAAGACTTCCGAACGTTGCCGAAAATCAAATGTGCGCGGATGTTCTAGAAGACGTTTGAGCACTTTCGAAGCTACTTAAACACTTTTAGCGCGCTTTGACATGATTTCGTTAGAACACAAAAAAGGACACAAAGTCATCATGTGTTAAGAATAATTTGTTCGGATTTGTGAGTCAGGCGTGAGAAACTCGGCCTTGATACGTGACATCGATGACTTTAGTCCACAGGCGTAAGACTCACGCATAACGCGTATACAATATTCTGAAGGTATAATTTTGATTGGCTTAATTATAATGGTTTACAATGTTGGACTCTGGCCAGCAAAAACGTTCGAGTGGAGGAGACTAACACAAGACTTGAGTAAAGGAGGGCCACTTGAAATACTTACAATAGCAAAACTGATAAAAAGTAAGGTACTATGGCATCAGTTTTCGAATTGAAAGTTTCATTACATTATATGTGCCTTTAACGCCAACTTTAGCATAAAAAATATACAAATAAGCTTCATAGTTAATCATTAATATCCATTTGACTGGCAACTGACAAAAAGCCTAAAATTTAACTGACAGCTGACAAATGGCCGAAATTTTAACTGACAACTGACATTTGTACTCCCCCATCCAGACCCTCTCGATGGTGTTTCCTTGAAAGTGTAATGGAATATCACTTACTGTACTGTTATGTATTAAAGGCATAGTTTGATATTTACTGAAGTTTCCTTTTTGAAAATTGCAAGCATACAAATTAGAGGTATTATTATTGGCATTTCTTATTAGATTGTTGTTAGCTGTTTCTAGGTTCCCCGCTATTTCATACATTGGATGGTTATCCGCGAACATATAGAGAGATCAATCAATTACATAAAGTCTCAGTGGAACTTTTTGGCGTTACAATTGATAAAGATCTTATAAATATCCCGGATTATAAGAGCAAACTCGGGTTCAAAGCTCTTTAAAGCGTTTTGGGAATGTTGCCAGCAGGACCTACCGCCTTAGACACTAGGAGCGAAGACAGAGATCTGCAGGTCTCATTATCGGAAATGAGAAATTTATATGGTACAGACAACGGCTGCATTCCTTCATGCAGGAGTGGCAGATGTTCTGTAAGGTTGACGAAGAAGTCAATCTGAAAATAAACTATAGCAACCGCTCTCTACTTGGCTTTTAATGCTCGCAAACCATAACTCTTTTGCTAAAAGCAAAGAACTAGACCAGAATGTTTGAGGGGGAAGGGGTAAGAGATGAAGTAATCCAAATATGGAGAGCAGGTCACTTTTCTCTACACATTGGTGTAATAATCCAAGTAATCCCCGGGGTAGTAAGAGGTGATAATCCTCTCCAGGGGTGATAATTTCCCAGGGTAGTGAGAAGTGATAATGGCTCAGTCAATTAAAAACGTGAACATCCCCACGCGCATTTATCGGGTATCAGTTGTCATTTTTCTTTGGAAAAGCTGCAAAAGCCCCACGGTGAGGCTGGGCTGTTTATACAAGAACCCCGCGGGGGGCTTTAAAATGCGTGCAAATGCCCCACCCGGGGAGAAGAACAAAATTACATTTTCCATTACATAAGCTGCAAATGCCATGTTTATAGGAAAAATCTGTAATAATCTGATCAAAATCCGTGAAGTATCCTTCGCCAAATCAATCCTAGCCGCTATAGTTATAATTAGTCCCGACGTAACCACTCGAACCAAACCGAACGTTTTAATTTCTTAATCGAACATGAACATATGACTTAATTCGGTAATCGAACGCAATCGAACTCTCACACAAAAAAATTTACTAATCGAAGTCAATCGAACTTTGGTTGAGTTCGATTAGGATCGATGGTCGAAGTTGGCATGCATTCCATTAAAATGGGACGTTATACAGGAAAATTGCGCGTATTTTGCTGAATGTTTCCTTTTTCTAGACTGTATCACGACTGAGTATATTCCGGGAGTGTTGTAGTGGATCAATGAAGTGTATTCTCTGGAGCGATAAAATATACAAGAACACCTGGGTCGAACAATACTATATTGTCATATTACAACTTTATCTTTTAATCGACCTCCTCAACCACAGAGTGAATATTATGCTTCGTGAAAGAGTTTTTAACTTTACGGCGTCCCTTGGCGGGTAACGTGACAGTCAATCGTACCGTCGCGCAGACTTTCTCCACGTTTGTTTCTGCCACGTGGATCAGGGAAAGGATCTCCTTTCACAGCGCTAAAGAAAAACGAAGCGAATTCAATTAATAAACCCGGAAAATTTACTTCTCATGATCTTAGCTCATTTGTTGGTTGTTTTTTGCTTTGTTCTTGGGTACTCACATATGGGTACTTATCAGTCTTTATTCTGTGAGTAATCGGCCAAAAGTCGTCAACTAATTCCTTCTGAAGATGTCCTAATTGTCCCCTTTTGTTTTGAACACCCTAAATCCTTGTCTATTTTGAGTGTTGGTTTAAAACCTTCTATTAAGTGCAATTGGTTTGATTGAATTCGGAAATCGAATTTAATCAATTTTTCTCGCAAATGTTTTGCTTCGGATTGAGTTCGACAAAGTTCGGTTACGGAACAGTTGGAGTGGTTACATCGGAAATTACAGGGTGGGCAAACTAAGGTTCATTCCTCTGCTTTGCAAGTCTGTAATGCAGTACGATTGGTCTGGATGAACAAATCGTTTACAGCGGTTGCCACTAACACGCGCCCTCGAATGTTTTTATTTCTCTCTGGTTGAAACCTGAGTTTTCGTGGACGTCAATCAACTGTTTCCATGGTTTTCTCACGTGGTCTGACAGAGAAGGTTCCCTCGTCGCTGAATGAAAGGCGGAGAAAAAGTACCAGGATAATTTCGCACGACGACCACGCTTTTAATTTTATTTATTTGATTAAGATGAAGGATTACATTGTCAAAACAACGAGGTCTCTGCGAGCTGAGTGAGTTCGGGCCATAGACAATTTTGTCTATATGATGACGTCATCAAAATGTCGTCCTGGCACAATTCTTGAGAACTTATACCCGCCCCCAAATTTTGTCCCAGTTTTTTTGTATACGGCTGTTTGGTCCCTTGAGTTCCAGTTCCCCTGAAAGAGGACAGACGGCGCTTCCATTCAAGGCAATCAGAAATGGCGTCGGTTGGAATGTGCCGAAGAAATGTGCATTCGAAGTCGAACTGTGGTACCTAAATTGAGCTTGGAAAGGCTGATATGCTACGATGCAAAAGGAAATTTGAGGTAGGTAAGATTTTTTTTAGCCAAAAAAAAAAATACTGTGGTATTCTCTGATGATTGGGCTTCAAACACATCGAAGCAGAATTCAAGTGCACGGCGGTTTAGTTCAAGTGCACGCCGGTTGAAGTGTGACTCGTAGTATTGCCCTTTACCGCCATTGCTTGTTAAAGAGTACTAGCGTCTGCTATTCTAAAGGTGCTATTTTGCTCTTCTTTTCAGTTCGTGGATAGTCGTGTTATATTCGTTTTACACCTTGGTCTTTCCTCTCTATACATGCAGAAGAAGAATTACAAGTCGGCTGTTTAGAAAGAATGGCGTCGTTTGAATGTGGCGAAGAAAGCGTCTTTCCAAGTTATTGGTTGTACATGTATCTTGATGACATGCTGTGACACGAATGAAAATTGGAGGTTAGTTAAGATGCTTTTGTGACCAGGGTTACAGACATGACATTGCAATAAGGCTTTAGACTTATTTATTGTACAGTCATAATTATTTAGAATTAAGATACATACATAATCTTTCATACATGCATTTTCCTTTAAGTCACACTACCACTCCCTGCATCAAAATCACAAGAATTTTATTCCCTGTATTGATAAATTCCTTACAAAAGAAGTGCAGTAAGAAGCACTTTAAACTACTTTGTGGCTACAAGCCTGTTTTGTTATTTAAATAAAAACTCTAAAACCTGCCTCAGTCACACTCTTTTTATAAAGAGAAAAATGCAGTGGTGTTCTCCAATACATTTGCATGAAAAACATCAAAACGGAATTCAAGTGCGCTGTGGTGTAGTCATGAGACAAGGAGATACTCACACTTTCATTGCTTTCTACATAATGTCCTTTATTAACTGAACCACTATCTTTAAAGTACAAATCATAATCTACTTTCACTTAGTATCAGTACTTTTACATTCGTGCTGTATTACTTTAGTATCACTTAGTACATGTAGTTTCACTGATGTTGGTAATAGTACATAATCGTTACTATGGTAATCAATACACTACATCCTTCCCGGGCGGGTTCTAAGAATATTCGAAAGATACATTCAACTAATTACAAGATCATTTAAATCAGCAAAAATTAATGTCAATAATATACAAAATTGTCACAGTCCTTAGTTGACTTTACAACTCGTCCTGACCTAGTGGTGACGACCTGTTCATTCTGAGAGGCTTGCTCGTCAACATGACCAGAAGGTTCAGTGTCGTGACAAGCGTCAGAAACCTTAGCACTAGAGTCACTAGAATTGTTGGACTCCTTATAGTTAGTAGAAATTTCTACTTCGCCATCATAATCTATGTTCTTACTAGGCGCATGCTTTAAGTACTTTGCATTGCGAACCAAGGTGGTACCCGTGTCCACATTGACTAAACTGAACGTGTCCCGCGCTTTGGTCTCAATGATAACGTGCTTAGCCAAAGAGAATTTTGAGTCCAATTTGTTGGGCTTAATATTCGCACAAAACACGACATCGCCAACACTAAAATTATGCAGGGACGCATGTTGCTTAGTGTCATGATAGTCTTTCAATTTCGCTTGATACAAGCTACATTTTGATCGATGGTCACGATCAAGTGCCGATGCTGCTGTATTTGAGTTAGACTCAATGTGCGGTACCTTTGTACGAATTTCGTGATTGAACAACAGCACACTAGGCGATTTTCCACTAATTTGATGTGGACTTGCGCGATAAGTCATAAGAATTTTCGGTAGTTCCTTTTGCCAGGACTTGCCTTCAGAGATCACCGCTCGAAAATTTTTCTTTAAGTATCGGTGAAATCTCTCCAACTTTCCGTTACTTCGCGCATAGTACGGAGAAACACGAATATGCCTTATTCCACACAATTTGAGAAATGCTTTGAATTCTTCGCTGATGAACTGTTTTCCGTTGTCTGAAATGAGTTCCTCTGGAAACCCAAATCTAGCGAAAATATCAGTTAGCGCCTTAATGACTTCGCGTGAAGTGATTTCTTTTAGGATGTACGCTTCCGGATAAGACGAATAATAATCAATGTAGGTCAATATGAACTTTCCGTCGACTGGACCAACGAGATCCTGTGGAACAACAATTCGATTCCCTCTAAGAATTACTCCTTTAAAAATAGACAATTCGTCCTTTATGCGGCTATACGGTTCAAGATCAGTATCGCGTGACCATTTTCCGTTTTGAATTTGGGCAAGTAATTTGGACAGCGTGACGTCTTTGCTAGTTTCGCATCTCATGTCAGAAAGAGTGACCGCTTGAAGATCTGACATATTTGACATGTAAACAAATCGTACATAATTTTCGCAAACGAAACTGGTATCTGAACAATCATTTTGCTTGGATGGCAATCGCGACAGCGAATCTGCTGTGTTGGCGTTCCCTGCAATATGCTGAATACGAAAACTGTACTGATGTAACCTCCAAGCTAAACGCTGGATACGAGGAGGTAAAACTTTGCTTGAAAATGGATCAAACATAGAAGAAAGAGGCTTGTTGTCGGTCAACAAAGTAAACTTAATGCCAAACAAATAATTGTGTAGACGTTCGACAGCCCATACGCAACCTAACGCTTCGCGCTCAATTGTGAATACCTCCGTTCCGTCGATGTGAGTGATCGACTAATGTAGGCGATCGGTTTACGCTCACCGTTGACTTGGTCTAGCAATAGAATTGCACCCAAACCAACTGGACTGGCGTCTGTGATTACGTAAGTCGGGGCATTTAAGCTAAAACAAGCCAAAACTGGTGCGTCTGACAGCGCTTCTTTCAAGGCTTTGAATGCCTTTGCTTGTTCTTTTTCCCATGTCCATTTCTGCCCCTTACGAGTAAGCTTTCTAAGCGGTTCAACTATATTGGCATAACTTGGAATAAATTTAGAAACGTAGCCACAAGTCCCAAGAAACGATCGGAGGTCAGAGACATTGCTAGGAGGAGGCGTAGCTTTGATGGCTTCCGTTTTCACCACATCAGGTTCAATTCCTCTTTCAGAGACAACGTGCCCTAAAATCGTTATTTGTTTCACTCCAAATTCACATTTGCTACGATTGAGCTTGAGGTTGTACTGATGACATCGATCTAAAACCTTGCGGATGCGCTTTAGAAGTTCGGTCATGGTTTCGGCACAGATAATTACATCATCGACTGAAATGCGGACACCTTCAATGCTAAACAAGATTTTGTCCATCATTTTTTGAAAAGCTTCGCTTGCATCACTGAGACCGAAGGGAGTTCGCTTGAACCTATAACAACCACGAGGCGTAATAAATGTGGTAACGTAACGTGACTCTTCAGCCAACGTAAGCTGAAAGAATCCGCTCTTGGCATCGATCTTTGCAAAATACTTAGAGCCGCGCATAGCATGTAAAGTATCGTCTATCTTAGGTAAAACATAACGTTCCCTAATTACAGCCTTGTTAACTTCTCTAAGGTCACAACATACCCTTATATCGCCCGACTTCTTAGGAACAATTACTAAATTGGAAACCCAAGGACTTGCTTCAGTGACCTCTTCAATTATATCTTGTTCTAACATTCTGTCAAGTTCATTATTCACAGCTTCAATTTGACTGACAGGTATGCGTCTTAGCTGTTGACTTACAGGTTTGACCTCTGGGTCAATAGTAATTTTATGTTCAAAATCAGTAACTTTTCCTAGTCCTTGGAAAACGTCATTGTACTCCTTGAGCAATGAATCCAGCTCACTTTGATTACTACTCTGACCGACTGAATTTACTTGGGTAAGTATTCCTAACTTGAAACTAGAGTCTCGTCCAAGTAATGATTCTGCATTACCCTCAATTACATAAATCTTTGAATTGACGGTTTTGTCGCCTACCCTAATGGCAGCGTTAAAGTAACCCTTACACTTTAATGGATCTTTTTGTCCATACGCAGTAAAACACTTTTGAGTTTGACTCAGTTCATAGTTCTTAAATTGCGTCTTATGCAACTACCGGTGTCGACGATCATTTTGATCCGTTTTTCGTTAATCCTCACTGTGATGGAACTGTCACCATTGTTGAGAGAGAGTACAGGTTCTTCACTCTCGTCATCTGAGCTGTTTTCAAGCCAGTCTGTGCCACGTTGCGAATTCAAGCTGCGGACCTTCATGGGTGGTTTCTTTTCTTTTCCTTTCTTGCCTTCTCCTTTGGTCAGCTTTGGGCTTTGAACGGCAAACCCTCTGCAAGTGTCCGACTTTTTTGCACTTGTTACACCTGGACTTGATTGCACCACATTCGTCAGGAGCATGTCCGTCTGTTCCACCACATCTGTAGCAGCTGAAAATTTTTGCTTGTGATCCCCGAGAAGCGTGCACGTGGTCGATCTGGATCGGGTTTTCTCTGGTGCCTTGAGACAGCAATCGCGCTTCTTGCACGGCCGTTTCTGCATTCCGCGCAATTCTCACAGTTTTTGCCAAGTCAAGGTCTTCTTGCTGGAGCAGTTTCTGCTTTAAGGTTTGGGAAGAGCACTTCTCGACAATTTGGTCTCTTATCATCTCCTCTTCCAAAGTGCCAAAGTCGCAGGATTTTACCAGCTCTCGAAGGCTCGTCAGGTACGCGTCGAACGACTCGTCTGCCTTCTGTGCTCTCAACCGGAATTTGTAGCGTTCTGCTACCACGTTCCGTTTCGGGGCAAAGTATCCATACAAGGCGGTCTTGGCTTCTTCGAGACTCTCGTGTTCGCCAGGGAGCGTGTTGAAAATGCGTTGCACTGCGGGACCAAGGCAATGCAGCATCGTGGCTCTCTGAACTGCATCATCCTTTTTCTGTAGGTCAGATGCTATAGAGTAGATCTCAAACGCGCTACTCCAGTGTTTCCACTCGCTGTACAGATCAGTCGCGTCAATGTTGAATGCGGTGGGTGCGGGCAATGAGCGTTCGCGGAACTTCGTCTTGTTCAACCTCGTCTGGCTCAGCTTCGTCGGCCGGGTCTGGCGGAGCAGTATTCTCTGCTTGTGCTGCCTGTTCTGGCTGCTCAGTTTCGTCGTCTGCGTGGTCTGCAGTTACAAGTTCATCCTCGTCGCCAATGTGTGGTGTAGTCATGAGACAAGGAGATACTCACACTTTCATTGCTTTCTACATAATGTCCTTTATTAACTGAACCACTATCTTTAAAGTACAAATCATAATCTACTTTCACTTAGTATCAGTACTTTTACATTCGTGCTGTATTACTTTAGTATCACTTAGTACATGTAGTTTCACTGATGTTGGTAATAGTACATAATCGTTACTATGGTAATCAATACACTACATGCGCCTTGTTTTGTTTTTTAGTGTAACATCCTGATAATTTGCTCTTCGGCAACATTGGCTCTTCAAGTGTTTTCTGCTGCTTATCTATTGACTTTCAGTTCTAAAGCTCTTATTTTGATCTCTTTTGCAGCTCATGGATGGTCATTTATCGTTTTTAAGGACAGCTTGTTGACTGTGTGGAAAAGTCCTTTCAAGGAAGTCTGATTTCGCTGACAAAAGTTTATTTAAAAATGAGTTATTGAACCAGTTTCAAATAAACATTGAGGAAGACTCGGAAGAAATTCATCCCAATAGTATCTGCGCTGGATGCAAACAATCACTTTATCGAATTCGTGGCAATACAGATGTGCATGCCAAAGTGACGACCTCAAAACGACCTTATTTGTGGACAAGTCACTCTGAAGGAAACTGTCCATGTAATAAGAAAGCCAGAGGGCGTCCTCCAAACAGTGTTGAAGAAAAGGTTGTGACGAAAGATAACGAAAGTGACACTGAGAGTGGTGAGGAAATTGAAACAGAAGAAGAGAAGAATTCTTGCCAAGAATTCAGTGCACTAATTGAAAACATTCCATTGTTGGACAGAGAGTTGGCCCTTGCATGTGCCACGGAACTTGCTGACCAGTTTAATCTCATTTGTCTGGACAGAGAGAACCTTGAAACATCCATTCGTTGTTTGAACAGTCAAGATAAAATTAATCTGACTTCAAAAATTTTCCAGCTAGAAAAAGAAGATATCAAAAAAGATATTTCATCCTGTAGTCAAACCTACAAAAGTCTGCCTGTGCTCTTGAAAGTTACACCTCATACATGGGTTCACGCCAGAAATTCCATTCTTGCTTCTGCAGTTAATGCACTTGCAAATGAAAAAAACTCAACCTTTTCAGAAAGCTGTCAGTGTTGATCAACTTAATTTATTCCCTAGTGCAGCCACCAGTTTCATTAGCCCCTTGATGTTTGCATCAAATTCCTAAATATCCTAAATATCCTAAATATCTATGGGAAGTTGCATCCTGCTGGTGGTATCACAACTGCCAGAACGTGGCTGAACAATTTGACCATGGATGTCCCTCAAGTTCCTGGTGGTGATATTCTTTCTGCTATTGACAATGATCAAGTACTTATCAAAAAATGGACTGTCCGAAAGGATAACCAAGCACAGATTAGTGTTCTAACCAGTGTTTGTGTGGCTCCAGTCCATCCAGAGGGAACTTTGCAGTGGGACCAAAGTCTTTCTCCAGGGTAAGTAAAAGTGTACATGGTCACTCCAAGTCTGCTACATGTACTTATTATTTCTGTAATATTTTGTTTTTAATTTGCTTTAATATTTTACACTTAAATGCAGAAAAGCGGCAAGCTGTAACAGCTGCACTGATAACTAAGGCAAGGAACTTAATGAATGACCTGGGTTGCCACTGGTCAGGAAATGGTTAGGGAAAAGAAAAATTCACAAAATTTACATGTAACATGGTCCTTACTCTTTAGGGGATGCAGTTTTCTGGTAATTACAGTTTTGTGTTAAAGCTAAGCGAGAGAGAGGGAGTGTACTTTCCACTGATATGTACAACAACCTACATTATGTAGAAGTTGTAGAAATAAAAATAGTCATGTATTTCCTAAAAATCAGTAATGATTGTTCAGGATGTAAGCTCAAATAATATTTTTTTGCACCAGGAAATGTCTTGAAAGGTTACATGTACAATGTAGCAACTAATACTTCTTGTCACAGCAACATGTTCAATGTATACAATTTATATTTGTTTGAGTTCATGGTCTAAAAGAAGTGAACTTTGGAAGAAAAGTGAAGAGGATAAGGTAAAGCTTTTGGACATGTGTTCTGCTTCAGAGGACAACAAGGGATTGATTCACCACGAGGTAAAGGCTTTCAGATGAGCAAACTTATGTAAGATACTTTTGATTCCTACCTTAGAGACGGTCGATCATTTTTGCTTTCTGTATTGGCTAGCAAGCTACCTCAAACACAAAGACGTTTTTGTTTTAGCTATCTGTAGAGCATGTAGCCAGTTTACTGGAAAATGGATTTTGTGGTCTCAAATCACAAGAAATCTACATTTTAATGTCTCATGAGAAGTGTGACTGTTTTTCTAACATGAACTGATTTTGAAGGAATTTATTTATAAGCTGTCTATCATAAACAAATGCCTTAACACACATGTACACACAATCAGTAGTAATTTATTGGTGCTGGATTTAACTTAACTAATTAAAAGTAATTACTGGGACCCAGCCAAAGGCTGGACACCGGTCATAAAATGCAGACCGTTTCTGTCGTTTTTTCAACGTTACATTGTTAGGGATATATCGCTGACTGAGATATATCTCTGGCTCAGTGAAATCTTATCCACCATTTTGAAAAGCACGAGGCATGGAGGCAAGAGAAAGATTATAGCTTTTTGGGGAAACTTTACGATGCACTAGTTTATGAGCGAAAATTTAAGAGTGAATATTTGGAGAGACAAATTTACGAGCAATCACTTAATAGTGAACCTTCCATCGTGAAACTTATCGAGAATCAAAGCGAACACTTATCAAAATTTGTCTTCAAAAAGATTTCAACGATTGACATACCGAAGTCTTCAAAGCTCCATCGCTATGTTAATAAGGTAAGAAAACGTTATCATGCATGCACGTTACAAATGTAATAACAAACGCGATCCAAAGATAATTAACTTGAATAAAATGGCTATACCCAAGAAAGCTTATTTGTTGTCTTTCTTTAGCAAGCATTATCACAGGATAATGAAACTAAAATGTAAAGCATGTCGATGTTTATCATTGTTTTCTTACAATTGTGTGAGTCATTTGACCAATTATGTGAATTTCAAACTAAGTATTAAAAGATGTTGAGAAGAATCCAGGACCTACTCAATACAACACTGATCATCATGAAGTAATAATTAGACCTTTTATGCAAAATCGCAGCTCAACAATGCATTTGAACTCTCCTATTTCCTCTGAGAATTTGATGCAGTCAAGATTAGGTGCACTTTGTTTATAATCAATTAATAGATGCTGGCGGTGCAGGTGATCGTTTCTTTAGATCTATATCACATCAATTATATGGCAATAGCAACTATCATATGCATATTACATACTGCTGGAGTTCAATTTATGAGAGACAATCCAGAGAGATTTATTGAGAGCAATACCGAAAATTCATGGCTAAGATAACTGAATAATATGTGTATTCAAGGTACATGGGCTGATGCACTTATCATTCAAGCAGTTGCAGATGTATTAAATGTTACTATACAAATAGTAGAATCTAATCAAGGCTTTGCACCACTTACTACTGTTTACCCAGTTCAGGAAAGAAATACTTCCTCTACAATTACGATAGGTCATATTGATGAATGCCACTATGTATCAACCACTGCCTTACAATCAAATGCCTCCATTTCAATGTGCAATGAATTAACAAATGATACTCATTCATCAATAAATAAGCATTATGTCCATATATAACACTGGATCACATTTTTACAGTGCAAGACAACAATCCATGACCACAAAGATCTTTCAAAAATGTCTTATGTCTGTTATCATTTCAAATTCGCAGTGTTTTCGCAAAAAATAGATAAATGTGATTAATAAAGCTCAATGATAAACCTGACGATAACGTACTTGAGAAAATGTGAAATTGTGATAATTCTGTAACAAACTTCTTTGCAAACTTTGTCATTACCATTCAACCCAAAACTGTCAGTGATTTTTGCTTTTTCACTCAAACTTAAAAACAAATAAAAACCTTATACAGATCACACTTATTGACATCACAGTGTAAAAACACTACTATAACACAGACCGTTAGCTGTAATAACACTGAACAAACTTACGACAACATCCTCCTTTCTCATGCATTTTGTTGCTTTTCTTCTGCATGAGTTAATTTAGACTAAGTATTAGCCTCCACAGAGGAGGGGGGAGGGGTGCGAGAGGTAAACTATATCTATGCAATCCCGTGTCCCACTGGGCCCCGGTAAGTTCCACGTAGTGGTTCTAGTTTGAATTTAATTTGCTTTTGCATTACCGTGCTTAGTGTTTCGTTTAAATACCTTGCTCAATAAAAAAATAAAAAAATAAATACCTTTCTCCACCAACTCCAACACATTGTAATAATTTTTGATATTGCTTAAATATTGATAAGACTCTTCTATTTTCTTATGACTTCAGAACAAAAAGATGATCCATGAACTTCTTCATGATTTGCTAATGGAGCAAAATAAAGTCAACGGTGAATGGAAAGATGACATTGACCTGCGTGTAGATGAATTAAAAGCGAATGAAGGAAGACGTGTTTGCCCTGTTTGCCAAACAACAATGGAACGTGTGAGAAGGAACAATAGTTCCTACATCAGAGCAGGGCAGTTGTCATTTGCACCTTTGTTCCATAGAAGTAGCTCATCAAAATATGCATTGATAGATCTACACAACAGGTGAGTGGAATTAAATTGTTTGAATTTGAGGCCCATGTCAATCCGTTTGGCTTTGCAGCCAATATTTATGGGTCGCACTGCAAAAATGTAACATGGATCTTCAAGGCCACATGGGTGAAAAGGGGTCTTGAGATAAACTGTCAAATGTTGCCCAAAAATTTTGTATTGTCAAGTGTGACAAACAAAACCAAAAAAATTGAGCATAGCCTTGAAATTGAAAAAAGGCATAAGCCAGCCACGATTAACTATTAGCCCATTTTACTTGTACATTGTAGCAGTACACACATTTTGTAACTAATAGTAATAAACTTTTACTTGTAAAATTTTGTACATTTACATGTAATTGTAAATGTGTTGGGTCTTCTCTGGAATGCATTAGACCACATTTTAGTGCAGTCCAACTTTAAATAAAGGTCTTGTTTAAAGCAACCTGTTTATTCTCTCTTTCCTGTTAATACATGTATTTATATCATTGACCGTGCTCACTACCCAGGGAAACTCAATCAATTTGTGGAAACCACAGAATCTGTGAGTACCTCTGGTAACATGAGCAAAGGAGAAGATATGGATGCTTGCCTAGAGGAAGTAAATAAGGACTCGAAAGTGTGGCAGCATGGCAAGATGGTTGCTCTTGACTGGCTCCGAATTTTCAGAAATCTTGGAAATTTGAGCAAGGTTTGTTTACCTTTTTTACTTGCATGTGTATACATATATATCTGTTAGCAGGCACCAGATAAAAAAAATGCCATCTATGTAATCTGGTAGCTGCTAACAGGGGAAGTAGACATGTGGACATGTGTTTTCATGCTGGATGATAATATTATTTTAACTCTTGTAGGCTGGGACATGACATTTATCTTGTAACTAAAAAATATTAATTTTATAATCTTAGTCCCTGTTTGCTGGACTTTTCATACACATGTTGCAGATGAAATTGTAGCAAATGGTGGGACCATCTACATGTATTAGGGACACCTTTCTGTTGTAGAATCACTGTGGCATTTACTTTCAGATATTTTACATAAATATTGAAATGTTTATAACAATGTCACTATAGGTGAGAAACTGGTTCTTCACCATCGTTGGTTTACAAAACCCAAAAGAGGAAGCCATAGAGTCTAGAAGAAAGTATGACTTTGGAGATGAAGTGCTTGCATGGAGGATAAAGCTTCGAAGAGAAAGGCAAGTCTCTGTACTATTTCAAGTGCACCTCTTTGACCTTTATTGCAGTGTATGATATACCCTCCAAATTTAGACCTAACAATTTTTGCTAACATGATACACGGTAACTGCTTTTGCTTTGTATGAGAATAAAGTTGAAGTCATTACCTCAGCTCACAGACTTTTGTCATCTAATTCCCAACTTTCCAAAGTTTGTTTTTTTTTAGAAACCATAATTATTATTATGGTATGGCAAATTTCCCTGTAATGTATGTTGGCCAAATCCTTCCCTGATTTCCTTCCCTGGTGATTATTGTATTTTTAATGGTTTACTACAGGTATCTGGAGGGGAACTGTTCAGAGAAGCTAATTTCCTTTTGATGGCCTTGAATTGGATAAGGATCTCCCAAACTATGAAGAAATTTTGCAGAATAACCGGAGAAGACTGCTCAGTGAACATTTCATTGATGGCAAGAAGCGAACAGAGGTGGAGGTACAAAGACTTTATGTAACTGTTCAAGAAAGGGCTGTAGCTGAAGATATAAAGAATGCCACCAAGGATGAAATTCTGAAACGCATTGGAGATAAACTACAGCAGATTTTTGGTGAAGAGGTAAGAGGACCTCTGTCTAGCAAGCTGGAACATTTTAAGGCCCACCCAAGTTAAGCCAAAAAGGATGCACTGCTTGTATTGTACAATGACATAATTGAAGAGCTTCAGCACCTTGAAGCAGTTGACGAACAATGTATTGTGGAAGATGATGAAGATGGAGAGGTTGACTGATGATAATATTGTATATTATGAAGTTGTGAAAATTGTGCTGATCCATAAAACATCCATACCTCCTCCACGGAAGGGATTTTTTAAAATAAGAACCCAAGCGCCTATAAAAATTCAAATTTAACTTCATACATTGTGTGGTTCCTGAAAATGTCCACACCCATCACAAGGATGGTCACTGGAAATTCCAAGGGAGAGGGGGGTCTCAAAAGTCAAATTTTTGAAGGGAAATTATGAAGCAAAACTGGAAATTCCAGGTAGGGTAGGAGGGTCCGAACCATAAAACCATCCTTGGGGGTATGGCTATTTTCTAGACCCACACATTTCTATAGTTTTTTTGGTCTTTGAGGCCCCCAGGAATTTCCAGTCTCTTCTGTGGTGGGAATATGGATATTTTCAGTATCTTTTCATTGAGTAGTAAAACAAAATTGTGCTGCTTTTGTCAGATTTTGTGTCGGATATCGACTCTATTACACACTTAAATGAAATTTTGCAAACTGCTGGCAGGACTGTTAGCAGGATCACAGTGGGTTTTTTTTTTCTGTGTTTGTATATTCTAGATTTTTATCTCAATAATTTATCCATTTCTTTTAAAATGTTTCACTTTGTTAAATTTCGTGTATGCATGCACATACTGTACCAAGGAATGTTTCCCTGCCATTGAGTTGCAATAGAAGGCTGCATGAACAGTGATAAATAATATAAAGTGGCCTAGATTTTAACCCAAGCTAAAAGTCACATCAGTGGTAATTTAAATGGATTTTTTCCTCGAGTTCAGTGTAAGGTTCTCCTGATTACAAATACAAAAATTTATAGGAATGCACGGAGGAGGGTGATGGTATAACTGGGGGTGCTTGTCAAACCGAAAACCACAAGACTTATTTTACAACTTTTTAACAAAGAGCCCAGAGCAGTTGGTTATGACAGGAATGTTCCTGCTTATCCAAATAGGTACCTAGCTACTCGCTGAAAAGATATTCTTTTAACTTTCAGCGGTTTGTTTCAAAACTTTCAATAACCATTTACATGTACATCACTTTTATATGTGAGATTCCACCCCTCCTCCTTTTATGCAATTATTGGTGTACTACAACAGCCATAAGTAATTTAATGGACTATTTGCTTTTAATCAATGATTGTTCAATTGCTACGGTAGTTTTTCAAAAAAAGTCAATTCAATTTAACAGAAACAATAGCACATACTGAGTTGCCTTGTAGGGCTATGTATTTTGACGGTTCATATAGCTTCAATAAACATTAACAAAACATATTAAACGTTCTGATTGTTTTGGGAAATGCCCAAAAGTTACCAGGAACAATAACAATTTAATTAGCTGACGAGGGTCATTGATTGATCATCCATACAGTATCTGCTATCACTCTTCCTCTCCAGCACCAAAGATCTCTACGCTCTCGTCAGAAATAAATGATATTTTACTCTGTTTCTGGACGGTGGGTACGTCATTTTTCTCTTTGTCGGTGAGTTGCGGCATCGGTTTATTCAACAATAATTCCTTAACAGGATATCCCTTACCGGTACTCATTTTTAGGGACATGGGGACATATCTGAGGCCAAGAGTGCGCTCAATTTAACCCCTTCCCCCCCCCTCCCCCCCCCCCCCCCATTAGTGCTTCTTTTTATGGGTATTTGAAAGGCTATTGCTTAGTTTTTTATTATGTATTATGTATTATGTATTTTTTTTTTTGGACATTTTTTACATTTTAATGCACATTTTTTACGCGTGATTAGCGTGCGAACATTAAAACCTCGGACTGCAGCCTTCCAGAGAGGTCAAGTAGTAACTTTATTTCAATAGAATAAAAAAGGACACATTTTCAGTGCAGAGAAGGAAAAATGGTCGGAAGCGTGTTCAATGCATGTACTCGTTAATATAACGATATTGGTATTCTAAAGAATTACTGCGTATATGCAAGTAGGCCCTCAGCTTTAACTTTCTATGACATAAACCCCTTTGCAAATGAATCACGAGATCGAGTTCACTAGATTCGCATGCTCTCGTTCCAAGTTTCCAATCTTTTCCTTAAAAAAAAGAATGTTTCAAGTGCAGGATTACTTCAAACAAGAAATGAGATTCAAGGGATATGTCATTATTAAACAAGCCACCCTCAAGTACAAGTTGTCTTCCTACTGACCCTACTTGTATTTTTAGCTTCCTCGCTCTTGTAACGAAAAAAGTTGAAAAAATTAGGACGATGAGCCGAGAGGAAAGACATACAGAAAACCTGTTTCTCGGGTTCTACAATGTTGTATAAGAACTTGAAAACTTTTTCAATTACTCGAAATGCGTGAAGACTTTTGCCAATCATCGTAAAATGCTGGTCTTTTCATTATTTATAAGTCTATAATTCGAGAATTCAAGTCCAAGCCGTATGCTGTGACAGTGTCTTCTTTTCCCTTGAAGCACTGAGGGAGAGCAAGCAAAAACTGAGGAAGAATTTCCTTTCAGTTATGGCTCTTGCACGCACATTGTATCGAATTGTATTACTTTGACTGCCAAATGTTGAATGAATCATTCTTACAGATTTTGCTTCCCTCCTTTTTTTTGTTTCTTTTATATCTCCTACTTTGTTTGTGCACAGTTAATTCGCTTTTACCATGTGTTTCGTCGGACAATGAATTAAAGTTTCGGTGTGGAGTTTTACAGTTCGGCTCTCTTTCTTTCATTACGTGAAACCCCAGCACACTACGGTTTCATAAAGAAAAACAAACAAACAAAAAACAACAACGACAACAACAACAACAAAAACGAAAACACTTAAATGAAGGATGATCATCGCAGTTATATACACAACTTTTACAGTTGGGAAAAGAAAGCCTGAAAAAAATTCCGGCTTGTACGGGATTCGAACCCTTGACCTCTGCGATACTGGTGCAGCGCTCTACCAATTAAACTGCAGAGGTCGAGGGAACGAATCCCGTACAAGCCGGAATTTTTTTTTTTCAGGCTTTCTTTTCGCAACTGCAAAGGTTGCGTATATGCGTACACATAATATGATTTTCATATATTCAAAACTTCATTTAAAAAACTCTCATACACTTTATTATTAGTACTAATATTTAACAATTATTGGAGGAGGTTGAGCAAAATCGTGATTTGTCTGTGGCGAGCAGATCAATTATTTGCCGAAGCCGAAGCTAGGCTGAGGCAAATAATTGATCTGCTCGCCACAGACAAATCACGATGTTTTGCGATAACCGAGTTCAATAATTGTTTTACCATTCGATCACCGAGTTTGTTTTTTAATAAATATCCTTGGGAAGCGAAGTGATCTGCCATTTTCACGCAAGAGCGATCGCAAGAAGGAGAAAAGCGCGGTTTCCATTACGCATGTGCAAAATATTATTTGCAGCCAAACACAGTTGGACGGCATTGCACATGAGAAGACCATTATTCGTAGGCAGTTATTTGCAGGTCACGTGGTGGGCTCTCGGCCAACGAAAAGAAAGAAAAATTTGCTTCGAATGATAATACGACTGATCTGTACGTTGCCCGCGCAATTCATGATTTCCAAGAGTAATGTCAAACTAGGGTCCGTGCATGCGACGAGGAAATATGATGAGCAAAAATTTGTACAATTCAGCATTACTGTTTCACGTATATTGTTTGTACTCTACAGGGTGTTTGAAAAGTTCGTTCCGATTTTATATTGTATTTTGCGCAAAGCATTTAATGCTTCTTTGGGCAAATGTACACTGATTTAGGTAAGAAATTTATCTAAACAGCCTTTCCAAGGAATTTCAAACTAAAATTTTAAGAAATTACAATATTTTGGAAGTTTTGCCCCAGATTTGCACGTACGCGAGTTTTTTCTCGCCATATTTTCCTGCCCATTTTGTAGGTTTTTTAAATTGTTTTTTTTTGCCTAGCCTTTTATTTATTTTCTCTACTACCTCACGAAAACGAAGGCCTATTCTGTTTGTGCTATAGAGCTCTAGAGCTCAGGCATCTGTTTTTACGGTCTACTGGCTATTCAGTCAAAGAAATTGGTAAACTGTTGAAGAAGTCTGAACGATTTAAGTGAATAAGTGGTCAAAAGTAAAGACTTTAGAAGACAAACCAAGGAGTCGATGGCCGTTCTTTTTTAATAAGATGCATATTCACCAATAGAACCATTGGAATGACACCAGTTTCTATTTGTACCAACTGTACAATTGGTACCAATGGACCATCGGTTTGACGAATCGTATCCGTTTGTGTATATTGGACGTGTGTGCTCTTTGGTGTCAGTAGGTTTCTGATTTAGCAAATCATATAATTAATTTCTCTTTAATTTCAAGCTTGATATTATTTTAAATGCAAAATAACGACTCAGAATCTTGCAAGAGAACTCTTTTTTTTTCAATATCCCTACAAAGAACGACAAAAATACAACTTTCACTCGCAACTTTAAAGGCTACTGAGTAGGTAAAGGCGCACCTGGCTATGCATATGCACCTAGGCTTAAAGGGGTTCAGCTTAATGCGGTTTTTGCAGCGTGCAGTACCTTCCCCACAATCCCCGTGGGGAGAATGTTAGTCCATGGTAGATTTACGTATGTCACTGGTGCCAATTTATAAACCCGAATGACCACGCCTCCAACACGAGCGGTAAGTATACTCCAAAGTGAGCAAAGAGGTCCCAAGACGACGCCTACTCTTCAGAATAACTTAAGGACGTTTATTAGTTATCCTTTGCTATAACGGGCCTTGAACATATTCTCCGAAGCCTGACTCATACACCCTCTAGAATGGCTTTTTCTTTATACTAATGATTACCACAATCTCTTTTATGGTATCAATACTTTACAATAAGGGACGGACCATTAGAAAAATTATGGGGGGGGGAGGGGAATTTTCGAGCCGCAGGAATTTTTTTTTTTTATTAAATTCCTTGCATGAATTTATTTTAAGGCCATAGCATGAATATTTTTTTCATTTAATTTTCCCTTGCGCGAACATATTTTTTGTACTTCGCCCGCCCCCCCCCCCCCCATAAGTTTTCTAATGGTCCGTCCCTAACATTGAGGGTGTCTTTCATGACCCGAAAGACCGATAACAGACCCTTGGCATCTTTTTTCCTTCAGAGGATGGCCATATTGTGTCTTCTAGTTATATCCCACCTCCCACCACCAACACCACAAAACATGCTTCCTCGACTTCGAAATGCTATATGACGTAAAATCTAGCGTTTTTTTCTTCACACGTGCATTGTGACTACGGACACGCTTATCTCACGTGAACAATTTGATCTCGCAAAGAGACTGCGAGTAGTTATATAGGGATGAAGATAAGCTTCGTTGGTGCCTTCCCTTACCTTCCGTATGCCTTCCCTTAATTAATAGGCATAAGGGTCGAGTCAATGACGTCATCTATTGTGATAACCTAGGGAAAAAATGGGTTCCTCCATACTAATTAAGTGCCTTCCTCCATATATAATGAAGTGGATAAGTTTACTAATGAGCGTTACTCTACTACAATAGGAACAATAGGCTTGCCTAGACTTGCCCGGGCTCTTTTAACCCTGATTGGATAGTAAACAATCTATTATGTGTTTAACATTAAAGCGCGCTTCCCCTTCAGTTTTTCCTTCTCGCAATCGCTTTGCTAAGGAAAAAGTATTACTATCACCAATATTTTTTTTAAAACATTGCTCCAAACATACAAGTCGAATCGAGCGCTACACCGCTTCTGACTATTACAGAACTGTTTTCTCCTTTCTATCTCGAGGAAATGAAAAACTATTGAAGTCTTGTCATTTTCACGCACGGTTAATCAGTTAATTATGCGAGTTCGCAAGCCCAAAGTTGAATACAAATTAGCTCTACAGGAAAGACCCAAGGGAGAGAATCTTGACGTATTATTATAAAACAAATAACTTAACAAGGATCAATTAAAACACGCGACTCATAATTGCTAGCAATAAAAACACAAGATAGATACCGTTTTAAAAAACTTTATTAAAAAACAAGGACAAAAAGAGTCAAATACACAGGAATGGAAATTAATTAATCTTCATCTTCGTTGTCCTCTGTAGAAGGGGAATAGAAATTGGTTTCCAACGTCTTCGCGTTTTTGTGTGTAACTGCTCCGCAATCGTGACACCGAAGAAAGCCCTCTTTGATGTATTTTCTCTCCTCGGGGATCTGGTGATCGCATATAGGACAAATCTTGTAGTTATCGTGCCAAAAGCATTTAGGACATTTCATGATCAATGTGGAGTACACATTAGAGTTTTCGCAATGTTCACAGGGACTTTTAGAGTGAAAGGTGGTGGACGTTTCAGGGCTACTACTTTCTATTTCCTGACTGTCGTTTTCAGTGTCGTTGTCGCTCTCTTGGGTGTCTTCCGCTTCAACGGCTTTACAGAAACCTATTTCCTCATAAAGTTCTTTCTTACTTCAACTTCTACAAAAGCAAGGTTGAGGAGAACCACTGAAGCGAATTATTCAGAACAAACGAAAATCAAACAATAGCGTGAATGCGCTTGGGCGAACATCTTAAAAGCTTTTATTTCTTCAAATCTTACAAAGCAAAAATACATTTATTGTAGTAACTCAACAACTTTAGAAAAAGGATTACAATATGGTGAGCAAATGTTCAAAGCCTAGAAAGTACCTCTCCCTCTAGCTCTTTCGATTGCTTTCGTTTCTTGAACAAATGCTTGGACACTTGGTTCGTCTTCGTGTAAATAAATCCACTTTCTTTTGCCGTTGGAATAATGTTTTATTTTGACAGGCCAGTAATTTTCAGATGCAAACATGACCGTGGGGGTATAAGGGTTAACAGCATTTCGAGTGCTCGTGTACATCTCGCAAAGGCCAAACGCTTCTGGAATAGCTTTGAGATAGGGCGCTCCATGTAAATAATTCTGCAAGGCGGGCCAGGTCATCCCACACCAATCCAGATCAAACGGTTTCGGTTTACGCGTAGATGATTTAGCTTCAGCATATTTCGGGGGTACAATAAGATCCTTTGGGGGGATCGATTCCACCTCTCCCTCTGGTTTTAAGGTTTTGTTGATACTTGGGTAAACTCGACAAGAGCCAAAGATGTCGCTCAACACCTGCTTATTTGCCGCCGTGTCCGGTTTATTATCTACAAAGATGTAACCGTAAGGCCTCTCTGTTTCATGATAATAAGCTGTAATGAATCGTTGGCGATTCTTATCAAACATACGCTCAGCAACAATTCCGATTTGTTTCCGATCGCTAGGACTTCGGAAAAGAGCCATGTACTGTGCATTCCGACTGATATCGGTGTTACATTTTCCCTTGGGGAACATATTCTGAAGGAGCAGTATGGCGCTGGCATTTCTATGGCGACCTTGGGTAAACAACCGAGAAACGATGGGGCTTTCGATCGCTTCTGCCATTAGATCATCAAAGATGATAACGTTGTTGTATTTTGGGTCAATTTCTCGCAGATCTTCTTGAAATGTGGGAAGGCCACGAAAAAATTTAATGTCCTTTCCGATCGCTGATTTCAAAGCTTCGTATCTATCTTGCCACTGACTGTAATACCATAAAATGCGACGGGGCTTGTTGGTTTCGTAGACAATACGATCTCTCGTTAGAATCTGTTCTACGAAAACTGTTTTCCCTGATTGACTTGGTCCAACCACAAGGAGTGAGAACTTATGGCGAAACATAAAATCTGGATAAGGCTCGGTTGCCAAGGAAACATCATGGGAAAGCTTTACCTTCTTCGCAGTAGAAGAAGTTTTCGGCGTTTCGTTTACTGGTCTTCTTCTTTTTCTTGGTTCACATATTTTTGTCGTGGAACTAGATGAACAACGAGGTAAGTCGACGCTTGTAGAAATATATTCTCTTTTTGATTCCCAAGAAACCTTAGCCTCTTTTAAGAGTCGTTTTCGTCTTAGCCCGGTTAAGTCATGGACAATTTCAAGATGAGAACTCAAGTTGGACACACCAGGTTTGCCACATAGCGGACAAATTCGAGGAAACGTTCGAGCCATGACTGCTTATGAAAAATGACTCACAGTTAACAGAATCATTTAATATATAGTTATTTTACAATGGTGGGGAGTACTTAAGAGAATTCAGGGGTACAGGAGGGGTACAGGAAGGGTACAGGAAGGGTACAGTAGGGGTACAGGAAGGGTACAGTAGGGGTACAGGAGGGGTACAGGAAGGGTACAGTAGGGGTACAGGGAGGGTACAGGAGGGTACAGGAGGGTACAGGAGGGGTAAAGTAGGGGTACAGGAAGGGTACAATAGAGGTACAGGAGGGGTACAGGAGGGGTACAGGAGGGGTACAGGAGGGGTACAGTAGGGGTACAGGAAGGGTACAGGAAGGGTACAGTAGGGGTACAGGAAGGGTACAGTAGGGGTACAGGAAGGGTACAGTAGGGGTACAGGGAAGGGTACAGGAGGGGTACAGGAAGGGTACAGGAGGGGCACAGGAAGGGTACAGGAGGGGTACAGTAGGGGTACAGGAAGGGTACAGGAGGGGTACAGGAGGGGTACAATGAAAGTTCATAGAGTTCCGTTGTGCTTTGCAGCCGTGCCTCCATCGATAGCTATAAAAGAAGTAAGCCGCTGTTTCTGATTCAGTCAGTTCTTAAACCTCGTGCAGTTCGGATCACAATGTTCAGCAATTATAATCATTTCGTTCAAGAAGGATATGGAAATTTTGAAGATGATGACGACGATATTGAAAGCTCACAAGAAAGCGAACAATCATCTCAAAGTTCTCAATCTAGCGAAGAAATGGACTCTTCCGGAGAGGAGGAGGAGGAGCATGTAGATCCTTGGTCACGCATTCAAAATGAAGTTTGTAATCGCAACGAAGCCCAACTCGAAGCTCTGATCAACGAGTATGAACAAAACGGAGACTCGCCTGAAGTGGCCCGCATTAAAGCTGAAAATGCTTTGCTTCCAGTATGTAGAAAGGAATTGAGAAAAGTGTTCTTAGAGTTTTTACAGTGGATGCATGCAATGAAGAAAGATCCGACATTCCGAAAAGTGATGGAAACCCGCCAAGATCTCAAAGACACAGAAGGATATGACTGGCTGGAATCGACAGAACTTGCCATCGATAAGCGGAAATTCTTACTCAATCGATTGTTTGTCAAACAAACTGTTCCCGAAGACTAAGCCGGAACTCTGTCTATTCATCTATTGTTGTAACACTTTGATGGTTTTGTTATCAATAAATGTATTTTTTAACCAAAACAAAGGTGTAGTCTGGTTGTAGAACGCGCGTATTAATCCCACCATTGTTTATATATAATTGAGTTGATTCCCGTGGATAATTTATGCGACAAGCGTTCATGTTGGCTCAGTGTATATTAAATTAGTTTGCGATGAATAATAAAATACAGTTTGCTTGCGTTCGTTTTGTTTCGTATGATACAGGTCTAAAAGGAAAAAGGCCAACCTGTTAATGGTTAACGCTCGATACCACAGTCTAGAAACGTTTGAAGGTTGAATTATATTGACAAAACAGAATCAATGGTTTTGTAGAATAAAAATATTTATCTTTGGTCACAGTGAATAGTTTTAAGTCGAGTACTGTTTTCGGACCGTTGACTAGTATGTTTGGAAGCTATCCGCTCAAAAATATCATTTACTGGAGTTTGTGACAATAATAAAATGCTGACGGGAAAGCGCGCTTTAATGTTGAACACATAATAGATTCTACATGAGCCAATCCGTGTTAACTATTAACGAGCAAGCCTAGGCGAGTTCAAAATGGTATTGTGAAAAACCTGTTTTTGGAACTGGTTTTTCTGGATAATGATCAGTTAATGAGAATCCACCGCATTTTATTCATGAGATCAATACAATAGCCTATGACGTCAGCGACGTTAATTTATTCCACAGCAATTTAATGAGAAAGCACCGCGTTTTATTCATGAGATCAATACAATAGCCTATGACGTCAGCGACGTTAATTTATTCCTCCCCACCTTAATGAGAATCCTCCCCAAAAATAAGGATAATTCGGTGCGCCCTATACTACTACTGCGACAACCGCTTTTCCACTTGACTTTTTTATATTTCAGTTTGCCTCTTTCTGTTTGTATTCTTTACCAGTTATTGTCGCTCTTGTTTTGAAGATGCTTTGAAAAAAAAAATAGATCAGATGTGAACTGACTACCGTTTTTTAATATTCTCGAAAATGTCAGTGCAAATTAACGCGAAGAAATTTTCCGAGAATTCCTGAGAAACCCCGGGATTTTCTAGAACAATTTTACACGGAAACTTGGCCGGGTCACGAGAATACAAGCAATATCGAAACCAAAAACAACGACAACACAAAAGCTATAATAAAGCCGACCCAATTTTGTTTTCCTCGAGAAAGGTACCTTTTTTGGTACGGGGGACGGGGAAGAGTGGCTTCAAAAGAGAGGGTCGGGGAGAGTCAAACCTAATTTGTTTATCGCCCGCGGACAGTCAGCCTTTCATTCTGGACAAACTGACTACCTCTCACCGTTTTTCACCCAAACTACATCACAATTTAGTCAGGACACGGCCAGTTCCACTTCGTTCTTTGCTAAGTTTATAGCTTACGTCACCTCTGGCTGATCGAACGGATTAAACAGCATTGTGTTTCAAAATAGCATCTGTTATATAAACCACAGCTTCTCAATCCCTGTACAGAGGCCAAACTACTTTATCAACTCAGTTGATAAAAAACAAATTTTTGCATTTCACTCCTCACAACTGCAACACCACGGTTTCTGTTTTTAGAAGCTTAAACCTTCTTTCAAAATCAGTGTTCCGTTTGGTACACCACGTACCTCTCAGAGTCAAAACATTCGATGTGTAATAACTTTCAATCTAAATGTTCGAATTTATAACCGTCCCCGTCTTTTCTTTGCGTTGTGCTTTTTGATTTGCAAGGCGCTAAAATGCTGTCAACTGACCCTCAACAGTAACTAAATATGGTCGTTTCTTTGAAATTTTCTCTTAGCTAAAGCTGGCGATAGTAAAGAAGCTCGGGCTTGTCTTGTCTTCCCGCTTCTCCTCTCTCGCTTGCGCGGGAAGATGAGAGACCCTGGGAACGAGGTTGGGCTGTTTGGTCCCTTGAGTCCCAGTTCCCCTGAAAGAGGACAGACGGAGCTTCCATTCAAGGCAATCAGAAATGGCGTCGGTTGAAATGTGCCGAAGAAATGTGCATTCGAAGTCGAACTGTGGCACCTAAATTGAGCTCGGAAAGGCTGACATGCTACGAAGCAAAAGGAAATTTGAGGTAGGTAAGATTTTTTTAAGCCAAAAAAAAAATACTGTGGTATTCTCTGATGATTGGGCTTCAAACACATCGAAGCAGAATTCAAGTGCACGGTGGTTTAGTTCAAGTGCACGCCGGTTGAAGTGTGACTCGTAGTATTGCCCCTTACCGCCATTGCTTGTTAAAGAGTACTAGCGTCTGCTAATTTAAAACCGTCCCCGTCTTTTCTTTGCCTTGTGCTTTTTTATTTGCAAGGCGCTAAAATGCTGTCAACTGACCCTCATCAGTAATTAAATATGGTCACAGCATGAAAATGGAGATTTACGCAAAATTAAAGTTTGCGTAAACCTGCGTAAAGTTGGTCATCCAACTTTACGCAAACTTTCCACGGCGCGTAAAGGTTTGTAAAGGTAAATTTACGCGCTCGGCTCTTAAAGGTTTCATAAAGCTAGCGTAAAGTTGTTGTAACAGCTTCACGCTCCTTTAACGCTACAAGTAAAGGTTTAGTAAGGTTGTCATATAATGCTAGCTTCCTAACAGCAATTTATTCCCGGCACTGTTTTTAGTAAGTCGTTTGTGTCCTGATACTAGTTCGCATAGTTTTTTCGATCACTCATTTGGTGTTCGATGTTAGTGTGCGATGTAAACAAGCCAACCACGCAAATTTTTTTTGGTGGTGCGAACGACTTCGTACACGCTTAAAAATGACGCTGAAAAGAAAATTCTGCTGGCAGAGTTCATGCAAAGATATAGCTTGCGACTGTGCGGCAATTTTCGAAAAACGGCATATCTGTCGCTGCAAACACAATAGCCTTCAATACTCAGTAGTATTCCCTCATTGATTTCAGTCAGTATAAGGTGTTTCTTCCTTAACGGTCACCTCTCTACACAGGCCATTTTTGTTTTTTTGTTTTTTTCGGCGGACGGTCCATACATGACATACATTTACTCTTCTTTCAACCTCTCTACTATGGCCACTTTCTTCGATGTCCCTAAGGTGACCGTTGTAGAGAGTTTCAACTGTAATTTGATCAAATTGAAATAATTGGAAAATAAAGAAAAAATATCGCCTTGCAAAAACGGCGAGTTTTACTTAAAGAAAGAACGCATTACTTAAACGCATTCACAAATTACTGTGACCATTTTACATTCAACGGAGTACTGGCTTCATTGTTGAACCTCCTTTATCGCTTCCTTATTTTAAGTCCGCGGACTTCAGGTTTGGGAACGGACAATTTGTTAAAAGAAAGGGGCCTGGAAACAATAGAGTGAAGGGACACCTGGTCAGCGGGCTTGTTCCTTTGCACATGCTCAATCAGGTTCGTTGATTTGGCGTCCATTTTGAAAGTGTCCAACGGTTTCAAACTTGCTTCTTTGAAAGGTTGGAGATCGTTCATATATTATGCTTCTTGATAGCATCACAGGACATCTTAAGGTTGTTACAATTTATAATGGCACTATCAGCCTTTAGTAACCGATCACTTCTCAAGTGTGCAGCAACCCTTTCGGGACGAGATACTCAGTCAGAAATGGAGACAGAAACATCGTGTGAAGCGCAAGCATTAACACTGGAATGTTCACAACACAGACCAAGACTGTATTACACGTATTACTAAGGCTCTTCGATACTCAAGATCTCGCTGAAAAGAGCAGATAGTAAGGCAAGGTAAGTTGTCCTGGCTCGCCTTTTCTCTAACTTTTTAAGCTTAATTCCAACGTGTTTATGACGAGTTCGAATGACTGTCTCAAGTACTCAGTAACTAACATTTCAGTGAGCAATGAAATCAGCATTAACCGTTTAAAGTAAATTATAACTAAACATGGGTATTTATTTGGCATAACCTTTCAATACTAAGCAAGCAACGAGACCATGACGTTGAAGATGATAATGTAAAATCATGTAAGGACTTTGGGGGTCTGAAGGAGTAGAATTTCCTTGTTTTGTACTGGAAAATAGGAGTTTGGTCACTGGTACTGGGAATTACTAAAAGAAAACAATGGAATTAAGAAAGGACATCTGTATAAAGTAAGCTTACATGTAATGTGATACAAACATTCTTATGAAAATTTTCACAGACTATAGAAGAACTAATAAACAGAATAGAAAAGTGTTAACAAGTGTTGAATTTGCAAGTAGGCAAAGATAATCTACGTATTCTGGTTCCATATTTTCATGCGTCAGTCAATAACAAACCCAAGCTTCCCAATTCCCCGGGCAGTCATAGCGTCATAAGTGGTGAATAATTTAACAGCATGCATGTATTTTTTGAAGCAGGTACAAAAGTTTATTTTTGATTTTAAATTACGTGGGTTTTAACTTAAATGAACAGAGAATGAATAGACATTTTCATGAGTCTTTCAATGCATAGCTAATGCAGACCATGATTGAATTAGAATGTATTTTCATGTAAGTGCCAACATAGTTGTTAACATCTTCACAGTTTCATACCTTCATCTGCAGTTCAAAGTATGATTCATTTCATATATTACCATTAATTTTAATCTTCATTGTGCACTGCTCCTATGAAATTATATTGTGGTTCTTGAGAGGATACAGTGCAGCACATACTGTAAGGAAATTGAATGCCTTACTTTTTGGGAAGCAAAGCACACAGTCATGTTAGAAACCAGAAATTGTTCTATTTGCACCATAGTTGTATCGTCAGTAAATCTAGGTTTAAAGGAAAATAAAATTTAAAGAAACAAGTTGTGAAAGATAAGATTCTTAAGAGAGTCATAGCAGTCATAGCTGTTTTGGATTCTCTTGTCTACATACACCATTATTAATCTGCAAATACAACTGTCTCTCTTGTGAAATGTCCCTGGTGGCAAGGAAAGAAAATAGGCTGCTTTATTTACAGGGTACACTGTACATTATTATTAGGAGGCATTGTTTTCAAGATTGAGGATAAGGGCTTTAAATAGCAAAGTGGCTTCACTCCTGTTACATTAACTAGGAACCTTGAACGTTTCGTATTAAAAAGGAAAAAAAATATATTAGGTAAAGTTTCAGGAAAATTTGAAACTTTTGGGAACAAGGTGCTTATATGTTTCTATATTTTCCCTGAAAGTCTTTGGTGGAGCTCATGAGAAGGCTAGGAATGTTTATTGATTTGGAACTTTAGTCCGGGACAGGTAGAAATTTAGTTCGAACATGTAAACCTTTGATATGACTTGTCCGTGGGAAAAGCACATTTTTAATTAGAAAAATAAAGATAAGAAACAGTTGCCTTAAATATTCCAATTAACTTTGCCATTCCACTGCCAGTCGTTTCATCCATTTGCTTTTTTACAAGCTCTGTTGTAGGTTTAATTCAAAAATAGTATACAAGGGTAATAATGTGATTAAATAATGTGATTAAAAACATTAAATGCCCGTTGCAAGCTAAACTTTTTGGACAAGAACTCTAGGTTTCGGACAACCAAATTTAATGTATTGCTTGTGTGAAGGACAAGTGGATAGGAAAATGTCTCTCTTACCAGGGTGCAAAGAAGGTGATTTTTAAAGCTTGCCATTCGGGCAAGCTGAAGCTAGCATATACTAGCCCAAATGTCATTTCAACTAGCCCCCAAACCGTTTTGATGAGCAGAATTGATTTCACAGTTCTTCTTTAATTTGAATTCCTCAAAAAAACTTCACTTGCCCATCGGGCAAGTTAAGTTCAAAATTCACCAGCTCGATAGCAAAATCCACTAGCCCCGGGCTATCAGACACTACTTTCTTTGCACACTGCTTACTCTCTAATAATAATAGTAATGTACATCCAGTGGTTTTTCATAGCACTTTACAACGATATT
Organism: Porites lutea; assembly: GCF_958299795.1. Taxonomy (NCBI): domain Eukaryota; kingdom Metazoa; phylum Cnidaria; class Anthozoa; order Scleractinia; family Poritidae; genus Porites; species Porites lutea. The sequence continues at coordinate 44,937,828 of NC_133203.1, forward strand.
AATGGATGATACTTTTATAAAAATGCATACATTAAAATAAAAAAAGATATACATTGTAAAACATTGAACTCTAATAATATAATAAACCATTGTTAATAAATTTAACATATATATGTGCTTCAGTCTCCCCGACTAGTAAGGCACTGTGCCTGAGTTATAAGACATGAGACTTTAATAAAGTTCATTACTATTATTATTATTATTATTATTATTATTATTATTATTATTATTATTATTATTATTATAGGGTTTCCATGTAGCATTTTACCCTGATTTTCACTCAACTGCAAGTAGGGTTCTAAATGTAAATATTATTGCCTTTAACGAAAGCCTTTAACTCATAGTAGTCAAACATTTTGAATCTTTAACAGTCACATGAATCTTATTCAGTTGTGTGAATTTGTGGACTTTGAAATCATTTGCTACTCAGGTTTTGCACCGTTATTAGACCACTTGTGGAAAATGCCTTATCATTTTTTTCAAATTTTTAGTCTTGGTTTGTGAAAAGAGGCATGTGGGGAACCCTGTGTCAAGTAAAATTGTGCTGATTGTAGTAATTTGGCCATGAGTGTAGGAAAAAATATTATTAATTAGTAATAGCAGGCGGTGTCCTCTGGCAACTTAGGGGGTGTTTACATGACACCGGGGCAACTTTTGCCCCGGAGCGAGTTCACTCCGGTTCCCTCTCATAGCTCTATATTTGTTTACATGATACCACCACAAAATGTCATGCAGGCGCGAGTCACCCCAGTGTGAGTTCACCCCGGTTCTTGTACTGGGGCGAGAATTTCACTCTGGTACAAAATCTCATGGCAGTATCATGTAAATGCGAAACGACCACCCGTTTCGGCATGAAATCGGTCTGCCGGTAGACTAGAATGGGTAGCGCACGCGTAATGTTTGCGATTTTGAATCACACTTGTATTTTATCAACATGAAGTGTACCTTCAAATAACGAGATATGAAATGACTCAGTCATAATGTAAACCCGATACAAAATAAAAAAGTCATCCCGGTATGAGACTCGCGCCGGTGTGAGTTTTCTCATGTAAACACCCCCTTACTGTACATGTACTTGTGCCTTTAGTGCGCGATTAAGTGTATTATCACTAGCCTACAAATAATCTGTGTAGTTTACTCAAATAATACTTGCTTTCTATTTATTCAGCAGATCAGCCTGGTATGGGATGTTGGTGATAGAAAGTCCTCTCAAAGCAAACAGGATTAATACATGTTAATTACAAGCCTTAGTCTTGTAAAGTGGTTCCAGGGCTGTCACTAAGGGCCATAAACCAGACTTTAAATCGGCTACTTTGAGCCCAATACTTGGCTGTTTTGAGAGGAAACGAAACTTTCCACATTTTCAATGTCCCGCTCACTAATTTCACTTAAACCCTGCAACTTGCAATCTTAGTGACAGCCTTGTGCATCTAACTTTTACATCATCAGTTTATGAAAATGATTTGTTATTTGGATTTTGTTGTTAAATTTGACTGTAAACACTTCTGGGAGTGAAAGGGCTAAATCAAGAAACCATCAATGTTATACATGTATTAGACTTTCAGTCTTTTTATTTCTTATCTAAAATTGTTTAAGATTTTAATTTGAATTATGCTAAATTATACTAAATATTTTCATTTTGGAAGAGACCATTTTGACCCACCTTTACATTAATTTGTGTGTTAGAGTTGCTGTTTTTTATCAAAATTTGACTTCATCAGTTTTCTTGTACACCCTGTACCTTACGTGTAAATGCTAATAATTATTTTAAACTATAAATCATCTTAATTTGGTATAATACTAAGTTAAGATGATTTTTTAAATATATTTTGAGAAGACTGTTTTGACCCATTTGAAAAGTTTATGTACACTGTATCTTCTTATTTAAACCTTACGTGTTGGAAAAATTTTCGTTTTTTTTAATTTTTAATGTAATGACAAAGATGCTAACACAGAAATAAATCATGTTATATTTAGAAAATTCAGTTTTAGAGTATCAGTGTGTTTTGTTTCTTAAAACCTTGTAATATCACTCTTTGCGGGACTAAACTTAAAGAATGCGATTCGTATTTGCAGCTTTTGCAGTTACAACAATTTAGCATACCTGGCGCTTTTCATGGGATTTGAAATGTAAAAATAAAGATAGGCAATTTGAAAATTGGTTATGGTAATGCAAAATTGGAAACGGAAAGGGGCCCTATTTTTTAAACTACTACTTATTCAAAGTTCATCTACTGGTGAAACAATATAACTCCATTAAAGCAAGTTATAACTTAATAGTAGGGATGACTAATGTCAGTTTGAAGTTGGGTTCTTATTTTTCTATAGGTCTATTGGGTTTTCAACGCTTTATAACTTTTCGTTTTTGTTGTCAGTTTTGAAAAATAAAAACAAAATTTCTGGCCTAATCCTTTAACTGTGTGTTGAAGTGTTGTTACATATTAGGGTATTTTATTTTATGTCGAAACTTGAATTGAGGATTACTCATACAATTATTTGTAATGTATATATGAGTAATCCTCCATGGCTCCAGATTGTAAATGCTATGGAGAGATGATGGGGAACCAAAGAAAACAACCGGTATTAAGTACCGTAAGTATTGTGTGGAAAATTCAGATATTTGACATGGACAAAAATAAAATCTTGATTGTTAAAAGTTTGGTAAGAAAAATTTACCGATTACCATTATATTTCCCTTTATTTTTAAAGTTTCCAGTGTGTTTATGTGTATATATATATGGCGTAAAGGAGCTTGTATTTTCGCTTTACACAAGCTTAAAGTAGGGTTTACACAAGCTTTACGCAAAACGTAGAGGTGTTGCGTAAAGTTTTTGTTTCATTACGCCAGCTTTATATGTACGCGTAAAGGTGCTGTAAAGCTGAACTTTACGTAGAGTAAAGGAAGCGTAAAGTTGTGTAAAATTCAACTATACGCTGACTTTACGTTGTCATTACGCGCACGTAAATTTGATTTTTCATGCTGTGGGTCGTTTCTTTGAAATTTTCTCTTAGCTAAAGCTGGCGATAGTAAAGAAGCTCGGGCTTGTCTTGCAAGAATTCAACTTCACGGGTCTGGAATTGAGTTATTTGAGCAGTGAAGAAGGATGCTAAATCTCAATCAGTCATGGCATCTCCGTAAGACGGAAAGCTTTCGTCCAGTGAGACTAAAAACGCGATATATTAGATAGAAAACAATAAATGACTAAAAGAAACATAAGACAATTCACTGAAATACGACAAGAAATAGCATCTTTCTCTCTTATTCTCGCTGTATGACCTTGGGTTAACTCCACTTACTGGAGTCCTGAATAAGGTAGTGCTCTTATCTCTGATACAAGAGCAGTGAAGAACCTATGTTTATTTGGTATATTTGTCCATTACTCCACCAGACCTATCTATGATGTTAGTATGAACTTATTCTGTTGATCCCCTTCCGTTGACATTTTTAACATTTTGCCCGGTTTTCTCTGACAACCACTCTTGAAAAAGTAGCTGATCAAGGAATAGGGTTTTACGCTCAAATTATTGTCAGAACCAGCTTATTCTTTGCAGCTCGATTTACATTGAGGTAGCGTGTTCGCTTCTCGACTCAGAACCAGGGTCTTCAGTGTTCTCTTTTCCTCTGTGAATTGAATTTTAAGCGGTAGTTGATCAAGGCATAGGGTTACATTCTCAAAACTTTTATCAGAACCAGCGTGTTCTTCGCAGGTCGATTTACATTGAGCCAGTCCTCACCTCCCGTGAGGAATGCAACGTATTTGCGGACCTTTTTTGTAGAATTTATTTATCTCTTTCGAAAGATTTTGTCAACCAGCATATTTTTTTTGCTGCCCGATTTACATTGAGATAGCCCAAAACTCCTATGAGGAATGCAACGAATTTGAGGACCTTTTGTTTTGAAGACTATCATTATGCCTTTCAAGAGACTCTTTGTCCTGTGACACTCGCTCATATTAGATCGTTGTATTTTATTCAAGTTTGTATTTTTATACCTCTGATAAATTCCGCCCCATTCTTGCGCTTTTCACACATTTTACTTTATACCAATTTTTTCTTATGTACACCCGGGGCCCCGGGTATGTACATTACCACGCAAAATATTTTTCTGATCCCTGATTGGCGCTGTTGCTCAGAATTTAATTATTATTTTTAATTTTAGCAATCAAAGGCCCCATTTGAACTATATTTTTGTTTCTTACTTTTATAGTTTTGATACAATGGAATTTTGCATGAAACATAAGTGCTAACTTACACATATTTACCAAGAAAGCTTCAAGCCATTTTGTTATTGTTTAAAAAAGTGAAAGCCTAGAATCAATCAATCAAGCAATCAATCATTTATTTTGACACGTTACGTCGAGGAGCTAGAAAACTCGTTAAAAATACGAACTTGTATAAATAAAATCTGTTATAATTACAGCTATGTTATGATATTATTCAACTCAACAAATATGTAAAAAACTTAGTAATAAAAACATAAAAAGCTAAAACCTACTAAAAAGCCATATACTGAAAACGTGACTGGAAAACTATAATACACGTTCTAAAAACAGTAAAAGGCTACAATCGTGCACTATAAGACAGTCGTTCTAAAAAGCTGCAATCGTGCAATTTACTTCTGAAGTCATTAATTAGCATCACTTAAAAGACGCACTTGAGAAGGCAAACTGTTCCATAAGTTAGTAAATGAATAAGTGAAAGAATTCTTCTTAAATTTAAGATTAAAGTTAGGTAATTCCAAATTCAAACCCTCGCCTCTTAGTCCATACGGTGTATGCCTATATTTAAAAAGGCTTCCAATTTAAGTAGGTCCCGTACAATTTAAGCATTTAAAAAGAAGTATTAACGCCTGGTGTAAGCGCCGACAATATAAGGATGTCATGCTAGCCGTAGTGAGCACCTCGTCGTATGACATTGACTTGTTGTGCCCGATTAATGTTCTCAAAATATAACAGTTGCCATCTTCGAGACGGTTGCGTTGACTTGTACCTAGTATGCCTACAAATAGAGGACTGCAGTATTCTAAATGAGGTAGCCTAAATGCTTTATAGATTTTTATCATTGCATCACGAGGAAGAAAACGCTTTATTCTTCTCAGCGCAGGGGCCTTCGCATAGGCTTTCTTTAGTTGATCAGATATGTGTTCTTATAGGATAGGTCCTTAGTTGTCTAGAGTAACTCCAAGAAACTAAATAGATTGGAGAAATCCTATTCTAGCATTATTAAGAAATAAAGAATGATGATAGTCACAGGGTTCGACAGATAATGCTTGAGTCTGAGTAGTGTTCACTGTGAAATGGTTAGACTCAAACCACGATGAAAGAGTCTGTAGATCTTTGTTGAAGGAAAATTCTAGAATGGTGGGAGATACATCTGACAGGTAGGCAGTCGTGTCATGAGCACACAGCCGCAATGAGACATTAGAAACACAGAAATTCAAGTCATTAATGAAAATATTGAACAGCAACGGCCCCAATAGTGAGCCTTGAGAAACGCAAGATTTAACTGTTTTGAAGTTAGAGCATACGCCTTCTAATCTGACACATTGTTGACGACCTAGCAGGTAGGCGGACATCAGTTTCGAGGCATGTGGAGAGAAACCATAGGCCTTAAACTTCACAAGCAAAAGGCGGTGGTTTATGGCGTCAAACGCTTTGCTAAAGTCCACAGCGACCGCCGCTACAGCTTCCTTGTTATCAATACTGTTCCTCCAATCTCCGGTCATTTTTAGCAAAGCAGTGCAGCAAGAATGAGTTTTCATAAAACCAGATAAGTTTGAGGACAAAATGTTATGAAATGCATTCCAAGTTTGGTCGTAAATAACTTTCTCAAACACCTTCGATAGCGAAGTTAATGGTTTATTGTCTGTGTCAATGCCCCGTTTAAAGACAGGAGTAATGCGCGATTGCTTCCATTCAGACGGCAATGAGCGATTCAGAATATAGAAGCTGATCAACTTAGTCACCTTTTCGGCAAGAACTGGGGATCCCAAACGCAAGATTCGTGGTGAAATGCCGTCTACCCCAACTGCCTTTCTCGGATTAAGGTGGTCCAAAATGTTACGGATATATGAAGTACTGACTAGGGAGTAATTAAACTCGCTTGAGAAACGTAGATTGCTTATTGCCTTAATCCCTTGTCAGATCTATGCTCTTACTAATTAATGTTAGCAAAGTAATCACTAAAGACTTCGACCACACACCCAGGGTCGGAAACAATTAAAACTACTGCCCTCAACGCACTGTCAACGAGGATGACGCCTTTTATGTTTTTACCACAACTAGTTGGCAAAAGGGGCTTCATTTTTCTCCAAAATTCGGCCGGATGTTTAGCACTTAAAGAAGCGTCACAGCAGAACGTTTTCAAAGCGTTGCGCTTTAGCGACGTAACCTTGTTACGTTGCCGCTTGTAATCATCCCAAGAAGTAGATGTAGGATTTCGCTTGTGGCGCTTGAATAATTTGTTTCGGTGCGAAATTTCACGCAGCAAATCAGGATATATCCATATTGCCAACTGGTCGCCCCGAATCCACTTTTTCTTTATATTAGAGGCGCGTGCTTGTCAAGAACATCTTTTGAAAAGCGTTCGCCAATGAGCTTATACATCATCAGCATTGTCGAATGTGTAGGCCGAAGACCATGAGACCCTTTTTTAAGTCAGCCAAAAAGTCACGACAGGCAAGTTAAAATTCTTCATACTCCTAAACTCGATCAAGCATGGCTTTGGCCTTGAATTCTTAATTTTTCGCACTGTAAAGATTAAGTCGTGATCGCTCAGTCCAAGGTGTAAAGAACCACTTGTAGCATAACATTCCGCGTGACTAGTTAACAAAACATCGATGAGACCAAAGGGCCGGTCGAATACGACATCAAGATACGAAGTTACCGCAGATCGAGAACCAAAAACTCCATCTGTTGACATAAATAGCGACTCTGATGTAGTGAAAATTCGCCCAGTTATGTGTCCAAACTTTAGGAATGAGCTGACATACGTGTGGTTGGCATAAATTCGCCCAACGAAGAGTAAAAAGGGCAACAGCACAGAGACCGAAAAGACGCGGCTGCTCATTATTATTCATACATGCACATATAATGTGTCAAAGTTGTTGTTTTCTAGTTGGGCGCCATCCTTTTCTATAGCAGAATCCATTTTAAACCTCAAAATTATGAAAAAAATATCGCAAAGATATGAATAGGCACATTCCACAGAAGATAAACGAATTCGCCTCGCTTGAACTTGCCGGAAGGTACCCCTAGTTCTAGTACTGGGTTACAGCTGGGGATCAATAGAAGGATGCTGTATTCTTATGCTAAAGTGTTTTTGCACATGTTCCTAATTTTTGAGTAAGATGTATCAGCCCCAAACCATAATGTGAAAATGCCTTGCCGCTACGATTTAATTATCTGTACCAAAATAATAATTACGGTTCTATCATCCGTTCTTTAAGGTACATTTGTTGAAATGCTTTAAGCCGAAAATCAGATTCATTAGCCCAATGACACCTTAAAGCAATGATTGAATTTTCAAATTCCGGACACACACACACAATGCAAAAATTCATTCGGCAAATAGTTCTAGTTTTTAGATTTTTATATTTCAAGTTTTTTGAGGGAATAAGTCAGTGTGTAACACCTTCTGAAGCACGACACGATAACAGTGATATAGTGTGACGTCAGAAAAAATCCCTCAACAAAAAAACAGTGTGTTGAAAGTTTTAATATTGATTGTCTGTTGGCCTGAGAATGGCCGACCACTACTGGTTCCCCCGAGAAACGACGTCTGACTAACGCGCGAGGATCAACAGAGGATGACCAATGAGGTGTCACTACTCAGAGTGCTTCTGATTGGTTGAAATAAGTTTCACTTTTGAAGTTATGAATATATGAAAATCATATATGTGAACTGCTGAGTGAAGAATTATTTGAAAGAAGATCATCGCAGTTGTATAGGCAACTTATGCAGTTGCGAAAAGAAAGGCTTGTACGGGATTCGAACCCTTGACCTCTGCGATACTGGTGCAGCGCTCTACCAATTAAGCTAACAGGCCAAGTGGGAGCAGGTCGTTGAATTGGTTCGTGATAAATCCGTGAAAGGATAATGATGAAATTATAAATATATGAAAATCATATATGTGAACTTCGGAGTGAAGAATTATTTGAAGGAAGGTCATTGTAGTTGTCTGCGCAACTTATACATGCAGTTGCGAAAAGAAAGCCTGAAAAAATGGGGAAAGGAAGTACCGACATAGCTTTTTTCTGTGTTTTCTGAATAAATACCGTCAAACAGTTCGTCACGATGCTTAGTTACCTCTTTGATTGAAAAAGAAATCTAGTCTACAAACCATGCAACTTTTAATCAGAAATTGGGCTACTTACATGTGCGGCACGTTTTGATCAAGGAAACTAGCTTTTTTGAAAGTAGACATATATATTTCATTATAAATCTTTCACTGGCCTTTTTGTCACGTTGCTTTTGTAGCTTTTATCTTGTATCAAAGCGCTTTACTTTTGAATTTCGCCATGTGCTAAACCGATTGTTACTTGCGTGAAGGCCATTTGCACGATATTGGTAAACACTTTTTTGTAAAACTTGACAAGTATAACGCTATACTGTTACTACTAAACTACTATTACTACTTTCTACTAAACTCGTATATAGAAAGTTGATTTTCTGTACGGTCATTATGGTGTAATTGATATGCGTTTCAATGAGTACATAGTTTTGGTTGTAGCTTTAACCTGCGAGGCATTGGTGCCGACGACTTTCTTGGTTATTCTATATAGGGGGATGAAAGGTAAGCGAGGGGAACATTATCCATTCGCCCTAAAAAGAGACCGGGTCGGCTACGCAGGCTATTTTAGCTTTGAGTTCGATGAGGAATTAAAATCATTGTTAAAGAACTGTAGCGTCGTTAAAGGACGCTATTTTAACATACTTTTGAATAACGAGTGTAAGTTTTGTCAGTGATCTCACATCTCACTTACCTCTTAAATAACGCTTAATAGACGAAACTTTTAAAGGTTTCTTGTAAGCTCAAAATTGACTGACGGAATGTTCATGGCTTTCAAAGCGTTAGATTATCAATGCGCGATATGTAACCGTGCATAGAAGCTCGATTATCGTACTTTAATTTCCGTTTTCAACATTGTGTCTTTGCCTTGGAGGCACTATTGAAGGAACCACTTATAAAGAGCGGTAAATGTGCCATTTAAGCGCGAAATAAGAAACACGTTAAAGCCACTACACCTGTAGCACAATACACAGGATTGTGACTTCTTATTAGAGCATAATTAAGTACTCCATACACGCTCAAAGAACGATTGCGAAGTATTAATTGCGTATGTAGAGCGATGCGTTTTTGAGGATACGAAATACAAGGCAAGTTGTCTAAGTTCTAAGCGTGGAGAGAGGGATTCGGCGAAATTAGGAGAGTTGACAGGTAGGCGATTTGATAAGTTGCATTAATCCCCTCCTTATAGTCAAATGATAAGAATAATACTTTATTTTTATAGGGCCATTTCCAGCAATACCCAATGGCGCTTTCCAAGAAATGTTTAAAATATTACAAATATTGCTCATAAATTACATTAAATTGAAACGAATAAAAACGAATTAAAAATAGTAAAACTAACTGATAAAAAACACTTTCAATTAAACGACTAAAACATAAAAGGACTAATTTATTGAAAAGGCTTTCCTAAACAGATAAGTCTTAAGTTTTTCCTAAAAACTCTCACAAGATTTAATTTCTAGTGGCATATCATTACACAACTGTGGAGAGGCTGCTGAAAAAGACCGGAAACCACAGTTGCGCAGATTATATCGGACATCAAGCAGACGCCGAGGAATATACCTCGTAACTAGGTCGGACAAATATGGAGGGGCTAAGCCATTTAAACCTTGAAAGGTCATGAAAAGAATCTTAAAAGTTATGCGCTCTTCTAGAGGAAACTAATGCATTTTCCGGTAATATTGGTGAGAAATGTTCATGTTTAGGTGTAGGCGTAAGGATTCTGGCCGCTACATTTTGAACATGCTGAAGTATCTTGATAGTTTAGTTCGGTAGTCCATACAGAAGTGAAATATAGAAGTCCAATCTGGAAGTAATGAAAGAATGCAGAAGTATTTCCGCCGTATGGCGACTGATATATTTCTTTATGCGGCTAATGTTTCGAAGGTGGTAGAAGGTGGTAGAGGCCTGCCTTGCATACGGCTGACTGTAAGAAGATATTTCATCGACTTGAATGTATCACACAGAACACCAATGTTTCTGCAGTACTCGTTACAAATCGTTGAAACAGAAACCCTTTCCAATGAATTTTCTCTTAAATTTCTTGCATTCACTCTTCACACATTTGTTCTCACTCAAAAGTCCCCATCTCCTTCCTCAATGTTGAGCCACGTGTATTTTGGAGCACTGAGACGACTGTAATACCCAAATTAACATCAGGGGAAGGGGAAACGCACACAAGTGTTTCAAGATTTGTGACAAGTATTGTAGCTACCGATGACTTGCTAATCACCTCATCACAAACTGAAATTAACGTCAGGGGCGAAGGTTGGCGATGACTAGCAGTTAGCACAACTAGTTCTGTCTTGTCCCTGTTCATCTTAAGCTTGTTTACTGTTATCCAAGCATCGATATCTCGCACACAGTAGTCTTCTACCGCTAATTTTGCAAGTTCAGCAGAGCATGATTCAGTGAGAGGCGTATCATCGGCATACAAATTTGACTGGTGTCTGATAATATCACCCAAGGGTGAAGTATAAAGCAGGAATAAAAAGGTCAGAGGACACTACCCTGGGAAACACCATAATGAAGCTCACGCCACCGTTTACTTTCACTGTCCGTGGTAACGATCAGACAAATAACTATGATCTAACTATAAAGCACTACACACTGTAAAGTGCGCAGTCAACGACGCCAAAACATCGCTCTTACTAGCAATGTTAGCTGAGTAAATTATAAGAACGGAGAAATCGTAAATTAAAGTGGACTTGATATATTTTCGGCTAGCGCGCTCGATTAATTTTGGCGGGCCAAAAAAAGGCTTTTAGTATGACATACAGGAAGAATGCATGTTTTTTTCAAAAGACAATTTTCGGCACAACCGCTAAATATATATAAATACACGCTTGATGCTATTATCTTCTGAAAAATGGTGAAATTCACGGTGTTAACAAATGACGAAACATTACTTTCTTTGCACGGGTGTAAGAAATACAAAAAAATCCTAAATCGAGATAAAATATAGCTTGAAAGTAACTTTGAGAAATGTGTACTAAACCTTGTAAGGATGATGTATAGATTTCCTTTCGTTTTTTCGTACGAGCGGTTTGAAAATGCCCTAATTTGCATAATTTCCAGGTTTAAGCCGAAATTAAACTTTCCTATTTTTCGCAAAAACGGGGCTTCGCTAATGAGAACTTTCGAATACTGCTAAGGTGTTTGAAAATAGTATACCAAAAGGGTCTTTTGGTGAAATAAAAAAAATTCGAATTTTTTGAACTGCATGTCGCCGGATTCTCGATAGTTACCGACAACGGCTCTTAATCGTTAATCTTAATCGTTGTCATAGATTTTGCTTCCCACCATTTTTTTGCTGTTTCTTCTATATCCCGCACTTTGCTCGTGCACAATTGGTTGGTTTTTGCCGTGTGTTTGGTCGGAAATCGAATTCAAGTTTGTTTTGAGTTTTACTGTTCGGCTCGCTTTCTTTCATTACGTGAAACCCCAGCACATTACAGTTTCATAACAAAACAAAACAACAACAACAACAACAACAAAAACACTCATGCACTTTATTGGTAGCACTAATAATACGAATTGTTATACATAGTGTTCACCATCTTTCTTCTCATTGTATAAAAGCCTTCAGTTAATTTTTGGAATCAGCGCAACCTACAGATTTGATAGTTATCTACCAGCAGGTAACTGACTAATATGTAGATTTTCCGCACAATGTATGATTTCCAAGAGCAATGTCAAACTGTGGTCCGTGCGACGATGTGTTTGTCTATTTCTATTTTTCTCTTTAAAACAATGTATAATAAAACAATTATTAAATTCGGGTTTTGTGATATTCGGTTTAATCAAGGTCTCGGTAAGTGTTATTAGCCTTGGCGTTCGCCTCGGTTCATAAGACCTACCCCAAAATATAGAAAAATCTGTGGAAAAAGTTAGCAAAAACAAAAACAAATAGCGACATCCTAAGGATAATCAATCCGCTCTTGTTCATTAGCGCGCCAGTACCACAAGAGGCCTTTATATCCTATGAGGAGAGTGGTATGGATTTATAAGCGAAGAAATGCGTTGTTTACTTACAAATTATACAAGGAAGAGAGATCTGAAAATATTCCTGACGGAAGCGTCTTGAGCTCGTTGTCGTTCAACTGCCTGCGGGAAAACAAATGATAGTTAATATGTATGAATACAAAATCATTTTCGGTCATCAGTTTGTAAATGCTATTTGTAACTTTTACAGTCATACCAGCCGCGTAGAATGTTCAACAAAATGTGTTATGGTTGATGTGCGGGAGTTCATTAAATTGGTATGTACCTGTGCTATATGCATGCCATACGTGTGCTTCAGTGAAGACACCGTATGGGATACAGAAGAAATGCTGTTGCACGGGGTCTCTGGCACAAGTACTAGCCTTAACCAGGGATGGAACACTTGATCAAGTAAATGGAAATCTTGTTCCTCGCACGCATTGTTTAGTCTTAGAAGCACTGTTAGCAACACTACGGACACGCGAAAAGTGCTTATTTCTCCCCTGTTCTTAACCCTTTTGCTTAATTACGCAAACAGCAATGTTACAGTAGTTCCGAATTCTGGGTACTTCCGTTAAACGTTAATAATACATACATACATACATACATACATACATACATACATACATACATACATACATACATACATACATACATACATACATACATACATACATACATACATACATACATACATACATACATACATACATACATACTTACATACTTACATACATACATACTTACATACATACATACATACATACATACATACATACATACATACATACTTACATACATACATACATACATACATACATACATACTTACATACATACATACATACATACATACATACATACATACATACATACATACTTACATACATACATACATACATACATACATACATACATACATACATACTTACATACATACATACATACATACATACATACATACTTACATACATACATACATACATACATACATACATACATACATACATACATACATACATACATACACACATACATACACACATACACGCACACATTCATACATACATGCATACATACATGTTCAAAAATAATAGAAATCATCATCCTTATTTGTAATCAGCATGATTCCTTCTCGAAGCTTAATTTATCTAGTAGCGACTGGTCTTTTTTGATCTTTCTCTTAAAACTTGACTGGCTATCAGAAAGTTTATATGACTCGGGCAGGATATTCTACTCAATAGGCCCTCTGTAGGATAAGGATGTTCTTCCCATGGGGTAATAAATTGTACTTTGGTACCTTAAATCCATCCCTTCTTCTTAGGTTATAGGGTCGCTGCTCAGTTTTGTGAAATAAGTCACAGATGGGTTTAGGTATTAAGCCATAATAGGCTGATTACATGAGTAAGGTTAACTTAAGTTCGTAAACATTAGTTAAGGGCTGCCAGTGAATGCGTTTCAAGGTAGCTGCTCTTAAGTAGATCAGTTCAACATCACATAACAAGGAGAGGGTACAAGTTCCCCAGACTAGCACGCCATGCATATGTAACGCTGGGAACAATGCTTCTAAAGTAAATGGCTTTCAGGATCCTCCTGGGTAGGACCCTCAATCGCTTTAGATTTTTGAGTTTTCGACTAAAGCTCTTACACAGCGGTGATCTAAGGCTGCAGGATAATTTAGAGTCAATGACTACCTCCAAGCAGACACTTGAATTAACATAACTTAAGATCTTATCTCCGAGTGTCACTGGTTTCAGGGGGCCACAAAAGCTGTTTCTATTGAGTACCATGACCTCTGATTTCCCACTATGGATAGTTAACTTATTATTTCTGCACCAGTTATGTACATCCCCCAATATGCGATTTAGTGCATCACACACTACATCGACTGAGGGGCCTATGTAGAATAGTGTTGTGTCGTCTGCATACATATCTATTTTCCCTTCTTTAATCTGATCAGGCAAGTCGTTAAAGGAGAAAAGTCTTTGACCCAGGAGGGATCCTTGTGGGATGCCACATTTCACAGCATTAAGTTGTGATTTACATCCATTGACAACAGCAAACTGTTTCCGGTCTTTAAGATAGTCTCTTATCCACTCCAGTGCAGAGCCACTCAAGCCTAGGGCTTAAAGCTTTAGATAGAGTATTTAGTACGAGACACAGTCAAATGCTTTTTTGAAGTCGATGAATACAACACCCACTACATTTCCATTATCTAGGGCTATTTTCCATTTCTCTGTCAAGTGTGTCAACAGTCCTTCAGTCGATCTCCCTTTTATTAACCCCCATTGATTTTCATTGGAAAGGCCATTTTCGTTGATAAAGTATCGATGTTTCGGCAAACGGTAGCCGTCAAGATTTTACTAGGGATGCTTAGCATTTGAAGTGGCCTGTAGTTGCTTTTATCCGTGGAATCGCCTTTCTTATAAAAAGTGTGCATTCGTGATGTCTTCCACAAGGAGGGCACCCTGGAATGCACAAGGCAAAGTTTAAATAATGGTTGGAGGCCTCTGATGATGGATTCCCCGCACAGCTTGAGATCTTTGGGAGAAACGCAGTCAGGGCCTGTTGCCTACCTTGGGTTGATAGTTAATATATCCTTAAGGAGCGTGGGGTAAGTGAGGTCGGGGCATGTGGGAGAGATCCTATAGATGATGTATGGTTGAGTGATCCTGTGTTGGTTGAAGATTGGACATTAGGTTTTCTCTAATAGTCGAAATATAATCATCCAAAGGAGTGGCTTTCACCCTGTCGTACAAAATGATGTTATCTTAACCATCTCTAATAGGGCCAATAGTGTTTTGTTTACATTCCTGCCTCTCAACTTTCTTTACAAGGTTCCAAAACTCTCTGCTCTTTTGAGTTTTTGCAAATTAATTCTTCCAGTACAAGGCTTTTGCCGTTCTTAGCTGGCGGGTAACCTCGTTTCTAGCGTTCTTAAAATCTCGCCATAGATCCTCGCTTTGCCTTCTTTTAGCTTGCTGCCGTAACTTGTATGGCTTGTTCATGCATATCAATGCTCACAAAGTCACACGTGGTAACTCATGTCCGGTGAGGGTAAAAGGCGGAATGAGATGCAGAATGGCATGTGGCATGGCTTTCGGAATGACTTATGTGGAATTTAATTTATGGAAAATGGTGCAAAGAAAAAAAATTCAACAGGGAAGCATGCGCGCGTGTCTGCCGCCCCCTTTTTGGCGCCAATTTGGGCGAGCAGTCGAATTGCTTGTCCATTTGTTACTGCTATTTAAGCAAGGTTAAAATTGAAACACAGCTGATACACGAATACTTGCATTGATAAGTCATCCATAGCTCGTTTCCAAAATTAACTGAAACCGTCACGCTATTTGTAGAAACTGAGTGTAGTGTGCTTGGTTATTTATTAAAGGCTATATATGAGTAAAAAAATGAGCGAAATGGAATGCTGAAATTATTGCGAGTGATATTTCCGAATGCTGATCTTAATTGTTATTAATAACGGTATGACCAGTAGCTATTACGCGAGCCAGTTAAGAATTTAAGGATTAAGGACAAAAGATTACAAAACCGTCACTGATTCGTGAAGCCATTGCCACTTGTTTGTTATTTGGTTCCATGGGAATTTAACAAAAATAGAAAGATTATGACGCCTTTGCGATCTAAACGACGCTCAGAAATTGCTCCACAATGAAGTTTTAGTCTAAATAACTAGGCAGCTATAAGAACATTCAGTAACAAATCTATAATAAAACTCACTCAGTTGCCCATTGGTAGCGAGGGGGGCGTAATCCTCGGAATTCGTATTGAGGTGTGCTGCACGATTCTCCAAATCGCGAGCCTGTTTCATATGTCCCTTTTAACATCCGTTTTCAGACCTGGCTTCCTAAACTCCGTACGAGTTATCAGAAATGGCTTTTTGACGTTGTACTCGGTTTGCAAAACCATTAACTAATTATCGACCTTGTCCACTTGAAGTCAGCATATTAGTTTCAAATATATTTAGTATTTAGCAGTATTTGACACTGAACATTGTTTCATGCACAAAATTCTAGACTAAATCAAATTGCATATTGTGCCGTAATGAATACCGCATGCCCATGTACTAATCAATCCCTGCATGGCGGTTATACGAACAATAATAGAACAAAACAATAATAAGAAACTGAATGGAAATACCTGACTAATTGTATATAAGACTAAACTATTGGTTCCTAAAAGAAGGTTAAGTGCTGCAACCAGATGCTGAGATAACAAGCGTTAAATTTCTCGATCACGAAAAAAATGATGGAAAGTTAGGTAATTTATCTGGAAACAGCGTCCATTTGGCATAATGCGTACATTATAAGTGTGAAGACGTTTTTGTACCTCCATATGGTCATATTAGGTGACCTACAAAGCACATAAATTATTGCACATTTCCCGCAAAGGCAAGCAATTAACATCAATATAAGAGGTAAAATACGGTACACTATATAAAGAATAGTTTTGAACTGACGTGCAAACAATACAAGTACCCTTCTATTAAAGTTTTGCTTTTGCATGTAATGGAATCAAGAGAATAACTTTTTGGGCTAAATGGCTTTCGTAGCCATAAAGGGACACGTCTGCAACTCCTTATAGTGTAAGAGCAGTAAAATAAGATTACCTTTAAAATACCTGACAAATCCGTTGGGGCAGGTCTCGCAAAAATAACCTCGTTCCCAGGGTTTTCTCTCTTGCTTCGAGAAAGAACCCCGGTTGCAGCTGGTTACGTGGCTCCCAAAAGCTAAGAGCCTCATCCAAACAATTTTATTGGTAAAGTTTTCCACATCATACAAACGCTTTCGACGCTTTTGAGTCAGAGCAGCAACTTAAGCCAGAAAGCCCGTCAGCTTAATGGGTTTCGAAATCATATTATGTGATGGAAAGGTATACAAATCAATTTTGGCATCCCCAGAGGAAACCAGACCTTCCAGCTTATCAAGAATTTAAGACCGCCGGTTCGAAAGCAAACGCCAGAAAGCAAACTATTAAGTGCAACGTTCGGCGTTTGCTTGGGCGAAGAGTTTTAGTCTTTTTTATGAACAAAAGTCTCTGTTAACTTCGCAAAGAAGAAAGCAATGTACAATACAGTAGTCAGGCGGCATATAGAGCGATATAGACTAAAGTAATTTCCAAAAATGTTTCCCCGGTTTGCAATTGTTGTCTCTTGCACACTTAATGGACCGTCATAAGGGAAAACAAAAACAACTAACCAACAGTTAAATTCTGTATTTCAGAATACGACTTTTTTCTTAGGCTATTAGTCATATTATTCATAAAAAGCGACTGTTAACATCTGTTCGTGTAGTACTGCTACAGTGTGAATCTTAATTTCGCGGCATTTAGAACGCAGCAGACCTGTATGGGCAACCTCATTGATCTTGAGGTAAGATGGCCAGGCGTCAAAATATAAAGCCTTGAAAACAAGTTTAAGTAAATGAAAATTTATCATTTCCTTCATTGGAAACCAAACTATTTTTAAAACATATATGTCTCTAACATAACGTCCAGTGACATAACTACAATCCTGGCCAAAAGGTGTTGGGACACCTCCCCTTTTTCAGTTGGTTTCGTATGGAATTTGCAGCTAACCTGCGATACACACTCATAAACACGGCCTTAAGAAGATTTTTCCCCCGCCTTCACAAATTTGAGGTCCATAAAGTGTACAAGATATGTAAAAGGTGTTTGACTTGTAACATCCAACACTGTTCAGGGGGGAGGGGGGTCAACTTGAATTACATTTTCCTCGCCTAAAACGCAAAGTGTCCCAAACGTTTTGACCATTGTCCGAGCTACAAAGCTATCTTCTTACTTAAAAGAAAAGTAAATATAGAGATATTTTCTTGAATACCAGATGGCATAAGAGCAAAAAAGAGCAGAAACATTCAAAACCACTCAAACCTTAGAGATATACGTTCGAGTGTAGTTAAAAATGGTCATTGTGCCTTTTATTTAGTAAACGGAAATTACGATGAATTACTACAACTAAGTAATGTGGTTGCTTTTAATCACAATGACGATTACAACAAGCAGATCGCAGTCAGGGAAAACGACATTGTCTATATTCCAGCACCCGTTACCTAGGAACTTTGGTAGCAAAGACATTGATTTCCAAAAGGACTTTTCATTCTTTAGGCGACATGAGTCTTAGCAAAAGGCGGGGTCTGTGAGTCGATCAAGCTAAATGTCAGGTTAATATTTTACTTTATTGGCAATTCTTCCATTTCGGAAAATAGAATTAATACATGTACCACCGAAAATATCCGGTGAATTTGCCTCCCTGTCCAAGATTTTTTGCCAAACTTACTCTGGACAAAAAATAAGCACAGGAAACTAACCGCAGAATATTTGCTCAACCCATTGTAAGTCACGCACGCAACGTGACATTCTTTGACAGTGCTCCATGGGAACTTGTCCTTTTTTTAACTCTAAGTAACTTTTTGGCGATCATTTAAGCACATAACTTTGACGAGAAAGCTATTTTCTTGTAATCTTTGAGGAAACCTTTATCTGGCAAGGCGAGAAAGTTAGCAAATGCACAGTGCTCCACTCATCATTTATTAAGAGTTTATTATAGGAAAACGTTTTACTAACAGTTCAGTGGAGCATTGTCAGGAGCCCATAACCCGGAGCGTCTAACTTCCATACTGCGCCTATGCAACGGCGTTTTCACAAGTAGGTTTTTTTTTTTAGATAAGCCTTTCCCGCCAATTGCTTTCGAAAAGCTAATCACAAGCAAGTGCGTCATCAATAATAAACTTTTAATACGTAACCAGGACAACTCCTTCACATAAAAAAAAAGCATGGTGGACGCACGTGAGGAATCTTCAGAGGATTCTTCTGACAGTACTTCAAGCGACAATTTTAGTATTTACACGGAAACTAGCAGTTCAGAGGAAGATCTGCAAAACGTAGAAGAGCCCGGGACGTCTACTTCATCGGCGACAACGCATAATTCACGCAAAGGGAAATCGAAATCATCTCCGAAACAGCCAACTGTGAAAAGGTCCAAGCGACAAAAGTCATTTTTCGCGGGAAAAGCTTATCTAAAAATAAACTCACTTGTAAAAACGCCGTTGCACGAATTTATGGCAGTTGAACGCTCCGGGTTATGGGCTCCTGGCATTGTTCAAAATCCAAATGGAAGATGTTTATTTCACAATTCTTGCCGCAGTTTCTATAGTAGAAACTGTTGCTTTTCTTAAGAGGAAACAAAAATTTGATAGAAACCTACTTTGGAGAAAAGGAAAATAATTTACAAGTGGAGAACTGTGGTGCGTGACTATGGAGCATCGCGTGCACGCCGGGGAGCTCAGCAACTGAAAACATGAAAACAAGGTTTCACAATGGACTTTACTCGATGTCATTGCATCCCAAGACGTAACTTTCAGTAACAAGGTTTTTTCAAGTTTCCAACCAATATTCGATTCACACATTTTTAGACGCAATGATTGAATTGATTCGCTTATGCCTGTTATTGTGCGATGTACAATGAGACGTCTGAGACCAGAATGTATTAAATCAAACTAAAAAAATATTTAGCATTCGTTAAAGGATATGGCGTTACATTTGAATACACAGGACCTTATCCTGTTATATCTTTTTAACAATATGAAAGAAAATGTTCAACGAGCTGTTTTTAAACAGTCTGTGAAGAAGACTTTAGTGCAGTTCAGGGCTAGGGCGGATAACTTAAATGCCGATGTATAGCGGCTAAATTCAACTTGGGATGGATCTTTATCCGTAAAAAAGACGGCGTTAATGTTTCAGCTCTTACAAAACAACCTGGAAATTTCTCTTTCCAAAAAAGATGCGAAAAATGTATTGCTAGGAAAATCACACCTTTGCTTTAATCAAGAGCTACAAAAACATACTCTCTTTCCTCTCACTGTCTTAGATTGACTCTGCATGGAGTCACGCTTTCGTTTCTTCTCGCCGCACTGATTTCCCGGGAGCTTAATGGCTAGATTTGTGGCTTCTTCCGATATTTTTCTTCTCGAGTTTGCCGTTTTCATTGAAAATCCCTATCTTCTACCAGTCTACCTGCTTGGATCAGACTTAAAGACCGCTGAACTATAGCCGAGATATAGCCGAGATGGTGTCCTCACCAGTCCTTTCTCCTATCATTTGGATGAAAAATTGGCCCTGTGGCCGTTTACAATACCGTGAATACTGTGATTTTACATGTAATCTGTATTTTAAGTCAACTTGAATTACATTTTCCTCACCTAAAACGCAAAGTGTCCCAAACGTTTTGACCAAGATTGTCCGAGCAGCAAATTTTAATTCAAGAGAAAATCAGGAAGTGGATAAAAGACAGTGTCACATTAGTCTATTTTAGATGAGACTTATGATTCAATTAGGTGTTTTTGCACTTAGAGTCTGTTCCACGCGAGCGGATAGAGTTAATAATTTTGACGAAATTCGCATCGGGCGTCCAACGTGCGTGGATTGCAAAGCGAGACAGAAACACGAGTTGACTTTATATCGGGTTGGTAGTCACAGTGACGTAATCGATTTGTGACGCCCAGGTGCCTTGGTTTGTAGGTTTCACTTTTTTGGGCCTGTTTTGCCGTCAAGAAATGATCCTGGCTAGAAATATTTATAAGAGAAGTACTTAACAGAAAATATTGAAGAAATTTGGGCTAATAGCTTCAAGATACGAGCGATCCAAAATCGAGATAAAAGAGCAATTGTCGGTACGTCTCATTTCTCAGACGAGTTTGTTTATGTTTCTCCAAAGTTCGTTTCAGTTTGTACAATACGGAAATAAGAAACAAAGAAAGAACAAGTAGGGACCTTCAAGACGATATTCGTTACCCATCCAGTTCCTAACCGGGCAGGGCTTAACTTGAGTTTCGCGAGGGTTATTGCGAGATAAGTATTTCTTGTAAAGTTTTTAATTTTCCGTAAAATGTCAAGCGCACTGTGGCAGGACTTTCGACAATTTGTGAACATGCAGTCTTCCCAAGATAAATGTTCACTGAAATGAATCCCGAGGAGTTTGGTTAGATTGACACGCTCAAGTGATCTACTGGATATCCCCAAGGAGGGAATGAATAGTCCAAGGGAGTGAACACGAGACATCTGGCTGGTGGACAGGACGATTGTCTTGGTCTTGGTGGAGTTAAATGCTAGGTGAGAGTCAGACTAGACCAAGAGCTGAGGGCATTGAGCACACAGTTGAGATCTTCAGTTTTTTGAGAGAGGTCATTAGGGCGGCGGCTGTTATAAATAGTCCTATTATCAGCATGACTTTTGATAAGGAGGGGCTTATCCTTGCCTTTTTTCCAAATCGATGGAAAATAGGATTTCTCAATACGCGGTTATTTATTATTTCGGCTACTGGGCCAGCAATTATTTCAGCGACCATTCACAAATTTTACAGGAATTTAAGCACGATAAAGGCATCATTTTAGCGCGAGTGCAGAGGGACTTTAAAAATACTACACCTGTATCGCAAAACACGGCATTTTGACTTCACCTGTAGCACAATACATGGATTGTGAATACACCTGTAGCATAATACATGCCTTGCCTCGATCTATTTAAGGTTATTAAATTTTTATTCACTTTCATATTCCTTAAGGAAAGGTAAGACCTCATCAGGCTAAATAAAAGCACGATCTCTTATGCACGATAAACGCTTAATTAATTAAAGCACGATTTTCGGTGTTGCCTTTAGTCTGGAAAGTCGTCATAGTTTGACCACGGAGACGATGGAATTTGCCATAAATTCCGCTTCACATGAAGTAGATTTTGTTATCCGATCGTCGTGCAAAATGAATCTAATAGAAATTTAAACGAAAGAACGCGGTATTTGGAGGAACTGAGCATATTCTGGTTGGTTCCCTGTTAATTATCGATGAGCAAAAATGAGCGAAATCAAGCCCTTTATCCTCCCTTGGTTAAAGTTATACAGACCGATATTTTCGAAAAGTCGCTCTTATTGTGATTGATAACAGTATGAGCAATAATAATAAAGCGAACCGTGAGGGTTCTGAACTTATATAAAAATCATGATTAAAATTTTGTTTGTGTCAATAATTATTATGCTTTATGAGTATGGTCTTAAAAAGTCCGTCAGTATTTTGCAGAAGCGTAACTATGCGCCTAAAGAAATTAAAACCCTTGCCTCTTTGGAGATTTAACAATGGTTATAGGTAAGGGCTCATATGTGCGGCCTGGACAGGTCGAGTGGTTTCGGCAGCACTGAAACACGGAATCCGGAATCCGGAAACGGAAACGGAATCACGGAAACGAAAACGGAAACGGAAACGGAATACGGAATCTGTGAAAGAAGGTTCCAAGAGATCCATTTCAAAAAATATTAGCAATGACAATAAAATAAATAAAGAGATAAAAAATAAACACAAATGAATAAATTAGCTGAGTAGAGGAGAGGAGACTGCTGTATCACTAGAGGAGTCGATTCCGGTGAAAAGACGCTTGATACCACTATCGGCAATGAATGCAAATTCTCATGGGACAGCAAAGTGAGGAGAAAAACGTTACTGACAAAAACTAGTGCCTTAAGAAAAAGGTAAGTTATATGGAGACAGACTTCGTTTGAATCGTCAGAGGCGTCGTTTATATAACTGAAAGGCGTCGCTGTCAAGTTTTTCTTAGTGTCTTTTCTGGGTTGTCTTCAACAGTGTTCAGTTTTATTTATCAAGAAAACTTACTCAAGAGAACCATGGCATTGTGGAGTCCAAAGAGAAGAGGGAATTGTGCATGCATTTGCTTGATTCCGCGACCGATTACATCAAAATAATGCACCATATTTAATAAGCCTCTTCAACAAAAATACGGACGTCCACGTAAACTCAATTACCGGTACACCAGTATGCCATCAGTATTCAGCTTGGCGAAAAAATTGAACTTATTGCTAAAACACCCGAACTGTGGTCACGTCACCGGTCGGTCATGTGTGGAGTATTCAGTTTGGGGACAATCACGTGGTGTGTTCTGAGGCTAACTACTACTATTCTTGACAATTAGCTACAAAAGTAATATTTAACTGTATTATTCAACCCATGAACTCGTGAATAAAAATTACTCCAAAAATTACTTTCATCGGCCTTGCAGTGCAGTAACCCTCATTACGGCAAACCTTTTTAAGACACAATAACAAGAATATATTTAATTAAGGGAACTGCCAAAAAAACTAAGACAAATTCTCTTTGGATTGTACTAAATTGTGTAATGTGAAATTCTTTAATTTTATATCATTGATGTTTGATTTCGTATTCCGTTTCCGTGATTCCGTTTCTGTTTCCGGATTCCATGTTTTAGTGCTGCCGAGTGGTTTTGGTGGATGTAGACTCCAACATCCACCAAAACCACCAACAGTGTTCGGGGCTAGATGTTGCCCCATGAAATATCTGAAACATGTTTTAAAACTTCATGTACAATATTTGCCAAAATACAGTTATACTCGTTATATTCACCCTTTGTTGGCGAGAACGCGATCTCCCAAATATAATTAAGGACCATTAAGCTCAAAGTCAAAGCGAAAGGAAGGCGAATCCCCGAGAAACATCGTAGGCATCTTTCGTTGGTATAGCATGTCACAAGGTGTCCAAAATTCAATCTCAGTCCCTCTCGATCGATGTGGTTAACGCTGGGGACGATGAGACGATGTTGCTAACATGTATCATGGCGGACGAGGAAGCACAAACTAACATCGACGGTGGGATTCGCTATTTTTGCATTAATTTCTCGTGAAATTTTGCTTGCTAGAGATGTAAAAAGTGGTTTGCTACGATTTTACAATTGGAGACCGTTCAGAAATTTTAAAGGTATGGTTGTATTTTCGCGTTCAATACACCATGGCGCCTAAAATTGTTCAATGCGATATTAAGATAAATAATGCCAAGTGATTATGCATACTATACAGTTATGCCACTTTCCCTCCGATTTTTTGTACATGTGCTATTTCCTCTGAATTTGCAAGGTAATCCACTTACGATTATTTCATTACCCTTACTGAAATTAATTGTATGTGCTCGTCGTTATAGCCACAGAAGAATAAGCTTATCAAAGGATGTGGGACGGGATCTGCGAGGTGTTCAGCAGCAACTGCAAAGTGATTCAGGTACATATATGTACTAGGGAATGTGAATGTTAGGTTTCATTTAATTTCTCTCCCCTCTCTCTGCTTCTTGCTAACATTTTTCCTTTTATATATAAGTGCATAGACCACTGTCGCTGCAAACACCCATTTGTTTAGCAAATGAAACTTTATGTTTTCAAAACTCGTACACTGTCGTTACTACAACAAGAAATGAGGTACGATGAGCTTATACAGTGATAAATAATGAGCTACAATGAGCTTGAATGACCTACAAAAAATTAATGTCGACCTCGTACAATGAGGTACAAGCGTGCATTGTACATCATGCACTGTTTAGAGAACGAGCAGGGGCGTATTATCAGGTTTAAAAACTCGAGATGAGTTTTTCATTGAACGGCTTCAAAATCTCTGATACAGATCAACTCACTGTTGCACTAATATTTAGGTTTGGAGTTATTTTGGTTTAAAGAATTGGACATAAAACTAGGGGTAATCACAGATTAAAGAGTGCGTTTGATATGCGAAGTGAGTTATTTCCGGGCACACCATAGATTTTTACGGGCTTCTATGATTAAGTGTCCAGGGAGGAGAAAAAGGTGATGATGATGGCAATGATTAACATATTGTTAAAAAACACTTTTATTGTAATAAGGTTGATATGGAACAATATATGTTGCATAATTATATTGCACATCAGTTAACAACAAAATGATATTAGTTGTTAGTTGAACCAAGTGTTAGTTTCTTAAGCTGCAGGATTTAAATTTACTGGCAATAATCAGATAATGTCATAATGTACTAATAAAATATAAGAAGATTTTTATTCATGCAGCAACGAAAACAAAAAATCCAACAGAAAAGCGTCCATCGTGCACGTGCAGAGTAATGTTTTGCTCGTTCAAAACTTGCTTGAATTTGTTTGACTTTGCTTTAAGCTCTCTAATGAAGTCAATCGGAAGGATATAAGCTTCCTTTTCAGCTTTCTAAGTTATTACTTAAAAAAATAAAGTGCAGTGCTACTGGGAAAGCCTCAAGCAATAATTATTTAACTTGAACACTGCATGCGGTTTTTATGTTACTCAAAGTTGAAAGATCCACACTACAATTCATGAAACTTAATTAGTTTAAATAACTAAACGAAAGTCGAAAGTCGGAGGAACATTACTTGTACGCCATGTACACCAAAAATTTGCTCAAGTAACGCACTTAATCGCATATGCTTGAATTCGAAATATATCCAAGTAATTTAAGGCGCCATAAAAAACAAACAAACAAACAAACAAACAAAAGTAACAGAACAAAATTCACCTATGTTCGCGTTAAAACTTGATTTTCTCGCCTCCGCTAGCATCAGGAAAACCTTGAATCGAGCTTAAAAGGCAAACAGATCAAGAAACATTCTGAAAGTTTCCATTGTGTGTTACAAGTCACATGGACCAACAGTCATCTCGTATTGGTCGAAAAATGAGTCATGTGTATTGTATCGTTCGTACCCAGGACAGCTACGTTCTTTCAAGAGGCCAGACTATTTGGAAGTCCGTCTCGAAAAATCTCGATTTTTCTGGCTACTAATTTAGGATGGCGTTCTGCGAACGCAAAAAGTGTAGCCAAGTCTTTTGTTTCTTATTTATGAATTATTAATGAGTTTTGGAAGACATAAAATCAGCTAATGTCACCTGTAATGAGCTGAAATGGAAATACTCTTATCAATTGGCAGCTCTAAGGACAAAATTTAGAGAAATTTTCGAGAGAAATGCAAGAAAAAGATCATGGTGACAGGTTGGTCGGGCAGCCAATAGTTCAGACAAATAGAAACAGAAAATCCTAATGGATTGTGTCATTCATAAAACATGAAATAATTTCACGTGATAGTCATGCAGTGATGGCAATGAAAACGCGAGATACGTTGTGCAAACTTATTGTTTTGCTAATCTAAACGGACACTGTATTGCTTTTTCACCATTCTTGCTGTAGCTTGCATGGGTCCAGGGTCCTATTTTCACTTACCCTTTTGGAGATTTATACAACCCTAATATACTGTTGTTTTAATCGACATTCACAATGCTTGTAAACATAACTATAGAAGTTATACAGTAAACACCCGCATATAAAAACAAATTGATTAAGAACACCAGGCTGAAATTTGGCCAGTAAAGCCCCATTTTTATAAGAACAAGATCAGCCTGAAAATTGTAACATGTTCTTATAAAATGGAAAAAGTGTCGTAATTACAAAACATGTAAGTATATTATATAATATAATATATAATATAATCAAATTACAGAATAATTAGTTATTTTATTTTCCTAAAATATGCTAAATATACCTCAAGCAACAATTTGTTTTGGATAGCATTACTTTATAAAAATTTAAGAACATTTTAAGAACGTTTTGAGGCTGATTTGTCATTAAGCACCCGATAAATAAGAACTCAATCAGCCTGACCTACGAAATCGTGTGTTCTTATATGCGGGTGTTTACTGTAGTTCTGTACAATAAAACATTAAGAAGAAGAAGAAGAAAAAGTAGAAATCAAAGATGCCTCTAGTCTGCAACTTAGAGAAATCCACATTCACGTAATATTCACTTTTCGGAAAAAAAGTCTTGTTTCATAGGAGAATTTTTTTCTCTGACTGATACCTGATATCTTTTGTTTCATTGACTTTATATTCCATTGCAGAACTTGCTCATGGCTCGTGTTTTCATACAATCGAAAAATCTTAGCAAACTGAAAAACTTTGCATAGTACAGAAAGTGTTTCGGTTATTTAATTCATTCAGCCATCATCCACTTTGCTTCACCATTATATAATTCTCCATCCCAGCAAAATTGGGATTTCCATTTGAAAATGTTCTTGCAATTTTTGCTCATCGAGTAAACAATTTCTCTAGCAGAGCAATGGAAGCAGTTGATTAATGTACACAAAACTCAGGTTTTCAACCAACAGAAAAAACTTTTTGAGGGGGCGTGTTATTGGGAACTGCTGTAATGTACTAATGCAGGGTTCTTCACATTTAACGTTCCTTTTAATGTTCATTTTGTTTGTTTCGAGGCAGAAAAGTGAACAAAGCTTGGAAATACACCTGTATGTCGACATGTCTTTTTTTTCCATTTGATTTTTTGATTTGATTGTAGAATAGTTCTGAGCATGATTGTAATATAAATTGTTTATGTTGAAATTTTACAGCTTTGCTTTATACGTGCATTTTCTACAAAATACATCCTGAATCTATACTGTACCAAGCATACCTTGTTGTTTATGGTTAACTGGATTTTTCATTGGTCCAATGATTATCTCTACTGTACAGTTTCTGTGATCGCATAGGTACTTGGTTGTCATTAAGTACATGTCGTTTGTAGCTGTCTATATCGGTATGTGAATGATTAATTGTGATATCTATTCATTTGACTGGAAATGTATACAGTACAACGATTCTGTGTTTACAATATTAAAGGGGGTAGGGGAAGACTTATGTACACGTAAGATCTTTGCCATGCAAGTTTATTGATTATAATATTTTTTACATGACTGTATACATATTTTCATTTACTAATATTATTCTCATGTAAGGACAATGATGCAAAAAATAATGTAGCCCATGATCGACATTCAACATTTTAACCATGCTTCTACTAATGTACTTCTATCCAAGAATTTTCCCTTCTCCTGAAGGAAACCCAATCACCCTTCAGTCCTAAAGCACCTCTTTACATTCTTTTAAGCAAAGTTTATTTCCATAAGAAGCCTGAGTTGATAGTTATGGGTCTAGTTTTGAAGAGTTTGAACTTTTGCTCGGCAACAAAGTACAGCAAAGTACAGCAAAGTACAGGATGAAACGTGTTTAACTTAATTTTGCACTGAAGACATAATTAACAAGTTTGCATACATGTAAACTGATTAGAGTCGATGACTATTAGGAAAAACTGCTGTTTCTTGTGTCACCTGAGATCAGCTCAATATAATTTTGCACATAAAAATACGCCTGGCAAGTTTCCTGTAAACAAATGAGCACAGTAACATGTCTTTCAACAAATAAAAGTGCTGATTATTCATCAAGATAATTCTTTTATAAAAAAGGGTTAAATTATCTACTGAGTTAAGCTGGATTTGAAACACCAGAATCTTATCAAAAGAATTATTGTTTTTTGTCATTTTTGTTGTTCCTTTCACTATTGATTTAAAATTACCTGTCCTCCCAATAAACATGTGCCAGCACCTTGTTTTTATTACAATTTCTGTTTATTATAAACCCTTTTGGTAATTAAGCTTTCATACATGCTGCACCAAGCAAATCTACAACCAGTTGCAAAAGTACTTGAGACAGTGTACCTTATTTTGGCTTAATGGCCTGTCAATGATCTTGTGCTTGTGATCCCCCCTTCTCCCCTCATCAAAATTGCTAGCAATAAAAGATCATGGTCATTAGTGTGACTAGCAGCGATTTGAAATAAGAAAGGCCGGTTTTTCATCGGAGTGTCTCAACATTTTTGCAACTGGTTTTAGCATACACTGCATGCACTAATATTTTATCACAAAGATTTGTACATGTAATGCTTATATAGTGAATGAATCTTTGTTTAAGCTTTAACATAAGTACAGGTGTAAACAAAACATTTTTGACTAAAAATAAGTAAATCTTGTTAATTTTTAATTTTTGTGTGGTTTATTGAAGCAAATTTGAAATGATGATAGTTTGTTTGTGCTCAGATATGCTTATAAATTAAAGGAGTAATACATGTATTATACTTTTGCCTGTTTCCTTGAACTTGAGTGCACCAGTTTTTGGTCATGGGTGTTGGAACATGCAGACAATGTACACTTGTTTTAATTAAATATTCTATTTCATTTAATTTCACTTATCAAGATGAATAATTATACATTAAATATTCTCCACACTGTTTTCCTTACATTTCCTATCTTGGTACTGATGAGGAGAATTTATTTCACATTAAAGACCTTTTTTTTCTTAGTGATCATGTTTTGTTATTCTTAGGACCTTTAATTTATGTTTGATTAACCTGAGTGATGTTTTAACCCTTTAGGCCCTAACAGTGATCAGTATCAAATTTCCTGTAAAAATATCAATTATTTTATAAAGCAGAGTACGTAGTGGTCACGGCAATTTTGTTCAGGTTTAAGAACCTTCCTGGCGTACATGTACAACAGATCAGCATTCCAAATTGCAGGACCTCAATACCTTTTTAATTATTATCTGCCATTCAGCATCTGCACCCCACCAATGTTTTTGTTTTTATAACATAAAAAGTAAAAGTGCAAGCTATTTTTGGTTATTGGTCATGAGAACAATGCAAGATGGAGGAAAATTAAGCTGTGGGGCACAAAAATAATACATGTTCAAAATTGATGATTTCTCCTCTTTCTGAGGGTTGGTTCATATGCCATTGTTTTCATGGTACAGCTGTAAGCCTAAAAAATGCACAGTTAGTTACAGATGCAAAGAAAAAGTTTAAAAGTTTCTTGCAATCTTGACATTGGAAGGCAAAAAATTTCAAGTAAAATTAACTACAAACTAATATTATTAATTTTTACCTCGAAGGAATTGTCATTTTTTTTTTGTCCTCTTCAAAGCAGAGAATGTGATGATGATGATGATGATGATAAACTTTATTTCAGTGTCAGGTCTTCTAGCTGGCCATGTAAGGCCTACTAATAGGGGACACTAAATTAAAATACTATCAGCTCTAACTAATTAATATAAAAAAATATTTACAAAGAATAAAATTTACAAAAATATATACATACTAAAAAAATATCGATAAAACGTATTCAGATTTATCATATAAAATAATACTTGATTAAGAGGTGTCGTTTTTGTCCAGCAAATGTCATTTATGTACAACATAGAAAACAGTTTTTACAACCCTCTGGGATTACTTTTTCAAGATCTACCTTACAAATTTTCTTTTAAAGCTGTAAATGCCTCCTTTTGTGAAACACAACCAAGATATCTGTAGCAAAGTTTTTGGAGGATTTAAGGTACCAGTGATTTGAGCATTTAACGGTCAAAGAATATTGTCTTGAAATAAGAATTAATTTTGTTATTAGATTTTCTATCATGCAATGTAAGAGTAAGAGTAATATTATGTGTTGAATTGAAATACAATAGACCAAAAATTAAAACAGGTAAACAAAATATTCAATAAAATATTGCTGATAGAGAGGAGGCTGGTCATTATGACTATGTAGATATTATGTACCACTACAGCATATAATTATGGTGTAATCAGGAGTACATACGGCTGTAATACACAGGCTGCATATTGTAGTAGATGGTGTAAATTAAGCATAAAAGTTGCTGCTACAACATTGGAGTTTAATGAATTTTTCTATGTAAGTGCTTAAAGACACCTTGCCTAATGTTCTCAGTGTTTTTTCTATTGTTTATTTACAAATACCCTAATTGATATAGTGGAATGTTTATCTGTTTAAAAATTGGCCTTGTGGAGTTTGTGTTTGAGCCATAAAGGCTTGCAGAAAAAAATGCGATCAAATTGAAAGAAAGGTAATCGCTCAGTTTTATACTTCATGTACAAGTATGTAACAACAAAGGAATATTAACTGTATGAGAGTATTTTTATTGAAGTTACTGTACATGAATATATGAAAATCATATATGTGAACTGCGAGCTGAAGAATTATATTAAAGTAGATCATTGCAGTTATAGACGCAATTATACTTGTGCAGTTGTGAAAAGAAAGCCTGAAAGAAAAAAAATTCAGGCTTGTACGGGATTCAAACCCTTGACCTCTGCTTTCTTTTTGCAACTGCAAAGGTTGCGTCTATAACTGCGATGATCCACTTTCATATAAGTATTTTTATTCCTCTATGGTTTTTGTAAATGTTGGGGGCAGGGGGCAAAGGTTAGTGTTTCAGTCAGCCATGTTGATTTTTTTTTGCTTCATGTGCAGTGGAAAGGGTAAGCTGATCCCTTGACAAAGGACAATAACATCAACAACTACTAAACTTTATTAGGGAAGGAGCATAGGAATTTTAAGCAATGGAGTTGGAGTTTGGGGGGGTGGGGCATTTTTAGCCTGCGTGCTGGCAGGATTGAAAGTGTGCACAAAGTTTTGTAGAGAATAAGGAGAAGACGCTCACTTCTTGTGGCTTTTCTGCCAAAACTCTCAAGCACAAAAACAATCTGGCCAGTTATGCAGGCTCAGAGATTTTCAGTCTGCAGAACTTTTTTTCTCCACCCACAACGTGTCTGTGAATGATTTTTATTTTCAGGTGAAATCCCATGAACATTTTTTTTAATTGCAGCTGCAAACATACACATCATTCACTAGATTTCATCAGAAAACTAATTTTTTATTTTATTTTATTTTATTTTATTTTATTAGCTTTGCCCTGAAGAATACCAAAAAAAAAAACACCGAAGATATGTAAACACTAGTAATAAGAACGTAACAATACACTAAATATAATAACGTAAATATTTGGGCAGGGACACCCCAACAGCTAAAGCCAATTACTGCAGATCCAAGCAGTTATGTTGAAAATAACAGGTTACATACACCTCCACTATAAAATACCTTTTTTATGTGGTAATGCTTGCACTTGTGTCTTTTTCTTTTTCTTTTTTTTTGATAATTCACGGAGAGTTCTGTTTCAATATGTTCACTGTCTGACATAAGGTGGCTACCCACGTGTCATGGAAAGTGCTACAGACTGTATGGATAAAAGGTCTGCACTAAGACCCTCTTAGAACCTAGGTGGCTGGGGTATGCCTGCCTGCCCTCCACCACTCCCACTCCCACTCCCCCCTCCCCACCCCTTAGAAAAAAAAATGAACGAAAAAATCTAGACCCTCAGAGGTGCACTTTCCAACACAAAGTGTTTTTTGTTGATGACTTCCCATTGTGATTATTTTTTGTTATGAAAAATAGAGTTAAAAAGACTTAAATTTTTGTATTTTTTCGTTTCCGTCTAACATAAGTCGTATAAATAAACTGTCTGTAGGGATTAGAGGTCGTGTGGGTTGTGGTGATCATGCAGGGCTAAGACAAGTTAACATTATTTTATTTTACACATCTCCCTCTGAATACGATATTGCATTTTTTTATCAAATGTAGACAATAATTATGAGCAAAGGCCAGGAACGTTTTAAAAGACAAATTAAGGTCCTTTTCTTGTGGTCCAGTTAGATTATCAACTCCAAGCTGGGTTGACTGAATCAGTTTCATGGTTTTGCTGAGTGATGACTCTTAGTTTCTTTAAATGGAATGGCAACAGTCTTCATCTCCTGGGATGGAATTTTTTTTGTGCTGATGGCAAGGGAGATTTTGTATATATTGACTCAGACTTTTACTGGATTTTTTTATGCTTTTGCGCCCCCCCCCCCCCCCACCCCCCAAGGATATCACTTTGCTAATGGCTAGTCCCTTAAAAAGAAAAGTCAATAAATTTCCCTATGGTATTCTAAATCAAAGTATTATGGCAACCATTACGGAGACTTTCTCATACTTTTAGCAGATAGGTAGGCCTGGGGTGTGTGAGCACCCCCATCAGTAAAGTTTATGGGAGTGTTGCGCAGAATTAGCTTTGTGAGTTGTTCAGACTATCCTCAAAAGGGATATTCTTTTTGGTACTATGATCCTTTTGTAGGATAGCTTGACCTAAACTAAACTACATGTATGAAATAACTATACATGAACATGTGTATTAAAAAATAGTTTTCTGTGTGTGGATAATATCGTCCCCCTGCTAAAAGAAGGCTGACTTTTCCCTGGTAGCAGGGAAGAGAAATGTTAATACAGCATTACAATTAAGTGATAATGCCAAACAGCTGGAACAAAGTTAATTTTTAATCTACATAATTATATAAGGAAAGGGTAAGCAAAAGGCAAGTTTTGTTATTAGTTAGTTGTATACATTTTATGCACACTTTCTATTTAACAAGGCCTTTTAGACATCCAGTGCAAGTGACAATACTCAGAGAGGAAACCCTACAAAGAATGAGCTTTCACAAAGAAAGTGAATTGTTTTTTTTTTTCTGTCTACAGCCACATATATACGGATTTCAAGATTACAGTGCCACAGAAGAGAAATAGCACACAAAGTTAAGAACAAATTATTTAAGGACAACTGAAACCACTGACCCAGTGCAATGGATTGAACAGCTGCACAATGAAGATGTAAGTTAATCATTAATAATTAACCTAACAGATTGCCAGTGTTTTTATAGACTGTATATAATACATGTACACACTCAGTATTTACTACTGAGATTTTGAGAAAATCTGATGTTTCTGGCTGGTGCCACTTTGAAATGGGGTAGTTCCTCTGAATAGTATACATGTAATTATTGAATATGTTAAAAGTAACACACACGCACTTCTAGACTGCATCACTGTACAGCTGCAAGAGACCACTCACCATTAACACAGGAGGTTGTGCTGGCAGGAAATGGCGGCAGATGCATGGGATTGTACTTTTTGCAGACAATAATTATTTTTGTTGCATCGGACGTGTTTTAGGCTGGGAGGGGTGCGTACCTTATTTTCATAGATGATTTTTTTTGTCTTTTCCAGGGAATCATTAAAGGGAACATATACCCTCTTAAGCAGTTACCGATGCCCTAGTTTATTCCAATGCAGGAGGTAAAAAGAAAAAAAGTAGACAAGTTGATGGAATGGTGTTGTACACAACAAAATTAACAGACTTAGAGGAATGTTTACAAAACAAATTAAGTAGCACAAACATACACTTAATTTTAATACCTGATACTTAGCAATATTGTATTTACATTTGCATAATTATTGCTTATTTATAAGCAATAAATTTTCTACAACTTTTTGACGGTAGTTTAATGTTGTACACTTCTGGCCCCAGTTGTTCAAAAGTTGGATAGCGCTATCCACCGGATAAATCACTGTCCAACGGATAAGTGTTAGGGAAACCAATTGCGCTATCCACTGGATAGTGATTTATCTGGCCCCAGTTGTTCAAAAGGTGGATAGCGCTATCCACCGGATAAGTCTCTATCTAGTGGATAGTGCAATTGGTTTCCCTAGTATTTATCGACTGGATAGTGATTTATCCAGTGGATAGCGCTATCCAGCTTTTGAACAACTGGAGCTGGCCTGTTCTGCCCAGATATTCATGGACAGCGGCAGAGTGTTGCATTTCAGATTTAGTATTTTGAGTCTCTTTCTACCTATATTGGTTAATCACTACTTGGAGTTGTACTTTAAATAAGATTCTGGTTATAGCTTTTCGCCCATCAGACATCTGGTATGGCAAATTGAAGCTACAGAAATAGAGGATATTACATGGCCGCGCGGGGAAACGAATTTTATCTCCGAGTGCTGAGAGTCCGCTCACTCGTGAGAGATACTTTCAACACGAGAAGATAAAATTCGTATCCCCAAGCGGCCATGTAGTGTTCTGTTTTTTTTTTTTTATAGATACTGGTGAAATTCCTACATAAAACACAACTTAATTGAAGCTCATCTGCGGATGCATCTGCGGAGAAGAGAGTGTCGACACGAAAAACTATCCGGTGTGTGAACTAAGCCTTAATCAATAAACCAATGAGAAAATAAAAATGTTTAGCCTGTTCCACAGGGTCCGGAGAAGGTCAGTTTGTCGTGAAAACTTCGAAAACTCTATTAAAAACGGGAAGCTCTCTTGTAATTAGCTAACCATGTCAGTAACCATGGTGACACCAATATCCTCACACGTGAAAGATAGAAATAAACAATGAACATTTTCCAGTTTTGGATTCACCTTGAAAATCAACCCCCTGACAGCATCGCTAAACTCTGCTTAAACATATCGTATAAAATGGCCGAAGAAAATAAATCAGGTCTAATATTAAATAAATAAATCTTTTGAGTACACAACTTAATATTAATAAACAATCAGTTAACTTTAAAAACCCTTCTACTTTCCTATTCAAAGCTGAGAATAATCTGACAAAACATCTGAAAAACCACCAGCTAAATTCTACTCCATCTTTAAAAATGAAACAAATCACTCTGAATTCATCAATCATATCCGGAATCCTGAACATAGGCGTGTAGCTTCCAAATTTAGGATAGGAAATCATAATTTAAAAATAGAAACTGGAAGATTTACATTCCCCAAACCTCCTGAAGACCTTAGAATCTGTGATCATTGCAACCAAAATTCAGTTGAAAATGAACTGCACATATTATTTCACTGTGATCAATACAACGATTTGAGAAAGACTCTTTTTATTAAAATCAACGACCGAAATACATTATTTACAAATTACAATATCCATAATAAAGTCTGTTTTCTTTTTAACAATACTGATTCACATATCAGCAGGCTAGCTGCTAATTTCATCTTTCAAGCATTTGAAAGACGAAAGAAACATAGTTAATTCTACCGTTCCATCATATCTTCATTTCCTTAAATTTAGCTGTTTATTATTGTTATTTTAATCGGTAACACCTGTACAAAATGGTAATACTGAATAAACTTGTTGTTGTTGTTGTTGAAATAGTATCTTCACTGCGCGCGATGAAGATATGATTTTTTAGTAAAAGGAAAATCCTGGTATTTTATCAGTATCTATATAATAAATCGTTTTCCGTGGTGATACGCAGGCCTTGCACAAGGAATTAACAGTTTAATTCAGCATTTTTTGCCTTATTTCAGCATATTACTAGCATGAATCTTACCATAATATTATGTTCTCATGTTATTCATAATAAGTAAAAAAGGCCTTTTCAAATTAAATATCTGTCTTAACCACATCTGTTCATGTTTTATTGTTTGCAGCCGGGCAGGTTACCGTAAGGACTCCGTATGTACGTGGTTACTTGCGCGTAGAGTTAGTCTTGATCGTAACCGACAAAAAAGTAAAAAAGTCAAACTTACAACCCAAACAGCGTAGATAGATCCGCGAATCTCCCGCGCCAATTTCGAAGACATCTTCCAGAAGTTTTCAAAATGAAAGGGATAGTGAGTCTACTCAACCGATTTTCAAAATTAAAACCGAGTCTGTTCGAGAAAAGGTCCATCTTTCATTTGCCGCGCGTAGATTTTTCAAAAGCGGTGTAAATTTTTAGAAAATCTCTTTCGAAAATAGACTCCATACTAACAAAGGCCGTTTTTACTGTATTTTCAAGTTCAAAGGGATAGTACTTATTCTTGTTTAATCTTCTTCGTTTTAACCTCAAAATGCAAGTTAGACTACGAGCAGTCTCTCTTTTTTCTGTAGTCCGTCGAACAAAACGCGAGACACGCAAATGGCCATGCGCGTGACTGATGGCGCCAGACGGGAGAGGCACGAAATTGGCAATTTATTTGGGGAAAGGGACAGTAAGATGAATCTTATCGTGCTATGTTCTAAGGAATTCGTTAATTTTCTTATCCACAAATTTCCTCTAAGCCTTGGCAGTAATGGATCGTGTTTATCTCTTCTAACCTAGTTTTCAGTTTATTGTCACCTCTTTGGGGCTTTAGGTTTCTGAATTAGCAAATCATATGATTAATTTCTCTTTAATTTCAAACTTAATTTTCTTTTCAATGTAAAATAACGACTCAAACTCTTGCAAGAGAACTCGTTTTCATTCACTATCTTTACAAAGAAAGGCAAAAATACAACCTTCACTCGCAACGTCAAAGGCTACTGAGTAGGTAAAGGCGCACCTGGCTATGCATATGCACCTAGCCTTAAACGGGTTCAGCTTAATGCGGTTTCTGTAGCATGCAGCACCTCCCCCATAATCTCCATGGGGAGAATGTTAGTCCATGGTAGGTGGTGCCAATTTATAAACCCCAGTGACTACGCCTCCAACATGAGCGTTTAACTATATTCCAAAATGAGCAAAGAGATCCCAAGACGACGCCTACTCTTCAGAATAGATGTTAAGTATCCTTTGCTATAACGCATAATAACGGGCCTTGAACATCATCTCCGTAGCCTGACTCATGCACCCTCTATATTGCGTTTCCCTTCATACTAATGATTACTATAATCTCTTTTATGGTATCAATACCAGTAGACAATAACATTGAGGGTGTCCTTTATGACCCGAAAGACCGATCGATAAGAGACGCTTGGTATCTGTTTCCTTTAGAGGAAGCCCATATTGTGTCTTCTATTAATATTCCCCCTCCCACCACCACCACAAACATGCACCTTCGACTTATAGCGTAAAATCTGGGGTTTCTTTTTCACACGTTCATTGTGACTACGGACACGCTTATCTCACGTGTACAATTTGATGTGGCAAAGAGATTATGGCATCCGCTTTTCCACTTGAGTTTTTTTATATTTTAGTTTGCGTCTTTGTGTTTGTATACTTTATCAGTAACTGTTGTTCTTGTTATGAAGGTGTTTTGAAAAAAATAGATCAGATGTGAAGTGAATACCATTTCTTTATATTCTCGAGAATTTTAGTGCAAATTAACGCGAAGGAATTTTCCGAGAATTCCTGAGAAACCCTGGGATTTTCGGGAACAATTTTGCTCGGGAACTTCGCCAGATCAAGAGAATACAAGCAATATATCGAAAACAAAAGCAACGACAACAGAAAGGCGACGACAAAAGAACTCGTTATGAGGTGACAAAAATAGCATCGTCCGCTTTTTCTTATAGGAAAAGTACCCTTTTTGGGGACGGGGAGTGGGGCTTCAGAAGGGAGGGTAGGGGAGAGTCAAACCTAATTTGTTTATCGCCCGGGGAGAGTCACCCCTTCAAACTAGACAAACTGACTACCTCTCACTCTTTTTCGCCCAATCTACATCACCATTTAGTGACACACCCAGTTCCACTCGTTTTTTGCTAAGTTTTTTTTTCTAACCCGTTTTTTATACGACGGTTTGTTCAAATGAGCTCCCTTGCCATACGCGATATGGTGCTTTGCACATTGCTGCCCAACCTTCTCTGCAAACTATCGACTGGTTTTGACAGACGCATTATGACGAAATGCTTATCTCAAGTATTGAGTTAGAGGTCTGGCCAAAAAGCTACACCAACTGTTTCTTCACTTGATTTTCTTATATCTTTCTTTGTTTCTTCCCTGTACTATCTCCGTTGTCCGTTGTTGTTACGAAAGTAGTTTCATGAAGATTACACGTGACGTCCGCTTTTTAGGCAAGCGAGTAAATACGAAAACACAAACTTAGCCTGCGAGCAAGCTCTCCTATTTGGGCGAGTAAGGGGAGTCTCGCGAGAACGCGCGAGCGAGCGGCGAAGCCGCGAGGGGCAGGGGAAAGGAGAGCTTGCAACGATCTCTCATAAAATTTCATTTGTACTTCGCCCAGACGAGGGGAAATACCATTGGCTGAAAAATGACGTTTCGGAAATCAAAGTTGATTGATAACAGGCTAAGCTGGCACCCGCTTCGTCTGTGTGTCAAATTTGGTTCTCAGGGAGATCAGTTTGGTACCTAGCCTCTCACGCAGGCGTTTTTAGGGGAGCTCGTTTTTCATAGAGGGATGAAAAACGAGCTCCCCTAAAAACGCCTGCGTGGGAGGCTAATTGGTACCGAGAACTTGTTTCAGCTCTCAAAGCAGACGGGCTCGTTTGATGTAACTGGACGCAAAGAGAATATTGCGAGCCGAGGATAAGTCGGACCGAGTTTGTAGTTCTTGTGGAAGGAACATGAAAACCCTTCATCAGTTGTAGTCGTTAGTGTCAAGCGCCTTGTTTAGTTTTGAAAACCGGCAAGGTGAAAGTGAAGAGTGATTCAAGCGCTGTCTTCCAACGTCGGTTTCTTCGCCCGATTGAATTACACTAGGAAGATCGGTTTCTTCGCCCGATTGAATTATACTGGGTAGAAAAATTCAGAAACATGTACTTGACAGTGTAGCTGTGCAGCGTGACCGTAAAGAAGGAAAAGAGAAAGAATTGGAAGCAACTGGAGTAAAACTTGAGAGAACCAAGTGCAGGAAACGCTATTCGCCAGTTCCAGACGGACAAATATATCATGTTTTTGTTGATTGCGATGGGGAGTGGTCTTCTACACTGCAGTATGGACGACTTTTCAAAAGTAAACGAAACGAGAATCAAAGTAGTGAGTTCTTGTCCGAGCGGACACGTTGAAGTTCTGTGTCCCCGTGGAAAAAAAAATCATATCAGTGATTAAAAACATTGCTTTGATGTTGTTGCGAAAGCGATTTATAAATGTATAATTCTACGCCCTCGGCTGTCTAAACTTACTTGACAGGAAGTTGTCACTTTTTTAATATGCGGCACGTTTGCAGTGACAGTTTTCACGCTTTGCGGAGTCCCGGGGTTTCCGGGGAGGAAATCAAAATTTATGAGAGAGCGCAATTCGAAACCGTACGTTCGACTTTCCGCTTGTTTTTTTGTGGCATTCTATACAATCTACTGGCTTAAATCGTTAAAATAGTTTATAAAGTCAAATGAATTTGCAAGTTGAGCGGTTGCATTTCCTAATAAAGCGGAGAGTAGTCGGGTTGGTAGTCGCAGTGACGTCATCGATTTGTGACGTCGAGGTGCCCAATGTTTTTTTTTTTTCACTATTTTTGCGCCCGTTCTGGCGATCAAGAAATGATCCTGGCTAGAAATATTGATTTCAGAAGTATTTTACAGAAACCATTGAAGCAATTTGGCCCAGCAGCTTCAAAATACGAGCGATCGAAAATGGCGATAAAAGAGCAATTGTCGGTAAATCTCACTCCACAGACGAGCTTGTTTTACTTTATGTTTCTCCAAAGTGCGTTTCAGTTTAGACAATACGGAAAGAAGAAGAACAAAGGAAAGAAAAAAGTAGGCACCTTCACGGCGAGATTCGCAGCGAAGTATCCATCCAGTTCCTAACCAGACAGGCCGGCTTAACTTGAGTTTCTCGAGGGTTATTGTGAGATAAGTTTTTAATTTTTTAATTTTCCGCAAAAAGCCAAGCACACTGTAGCAGGACTTTGATAAATTGTGCACATGCTCTTCCCAATATAAATGTTCACTGAAATGGATCCCGAGGAGTTGGTTCTATTAACACGCTCAAGTGATCTATTGGATATCCGTAAGGAGGGATTGAATTGTCCAAGGGAGTGAACAGGAGACATCTGGCTGATGGACTACCCTGTTCCAGGCGTTCAGATAGTAGAGCGCGTGAGAAAAATTCACGAAGAAAAAAAAAAAACGACTGGAGACTAAAGGGGGAAAGGGAACGCCTGTAAACATTCCCTTACAGAGCTCTTTCCGCCCTTAATTGACCGCCGACCGCGTAACTGTAACATGAACTACAGACTGAACTGAATTGTAAAATGAAGTGTTGAAAGGCTAGACGCGAATTATAAGCTCGTGATAGTGTGAAACGAGACCTTTGAATTAGCTTTTAATAACCATCAGAGGTTTTCCTTCTTTTAACTGAGCAAATCAAATTTCTGCCGCTCTGAGTCTAACATTAAGAGGGTCAGTCATGCATACTGAGCAATTATATCCTGCGGTTTGTTTCTGTAAGGATTTGATTACAGATGCAGGGGGGGGGGGGGATAATCCCATATATGGATGGGCTAGATAGCGAAGTGCCGCCTGATAGGGTATGGGTTTTGAGGATCTCGAGCCTTTAATAGGGTATCATTTTTTACGTTGTTAGCCTTGTGTCTTTGGTTTGATCCTTAGATAGGGTAACTCAAGTAGTAATGGATGGTTTATTCCATCCTTTCCATTTTGTAGAAAAACAGAAATCCAGAACACGCTCGGAAGAATTGCAAGGTCTTACGAGTTGTATATACGCAGGGAAGGATAATTTTTTACCATCCCCATGGTATTTGCTTTAGAGGACTCCTTACAGAAAACAATTGTTTTAAGATGGAGTGAGTACTCCTTTTGTTCCTATATGGGACCAAATCAAGTGAGAATAATGGACCAAATGCCCAGCCGGCTCAGTGTAAGACCCCAAGTGAGTGTTATAAAAACAGGTACATACGAAGGTATTGACCAGCGACTAATTGGATTTTGTGTTTAGGTTTCGGTTGTGGTTCGAAGGTTTGCCACTGGTGACGTTTTTTTTTTCATTTGCAGTAAATATTTTGAATCTTTCCAGGCCTCGTTTGATTAAGTTGGCCAAAATATG
The DNA here is from genome assembly GCF_958299795.1 of Porites lutea. Taxonomy (NCBI): domain Eukaryota; kingdom Metazoa; phylum Cnidaria; class Anthozoa; order Scleractinia; family Poritidae; genus Porites; species Porites lutea. Next base: position 44,979,230 of record NC_133203.1, read on the forward strand.
GAAGCCACTATTACTTCTTTAAGATTGCTCGTTAGACAAGAACGGTGTACCACGTGCTGTGTCAACCTGTTATAACATCTAACAAGGAAAGCTTGAACTCTCCTGGTGTCCTTATTCGAATGATGTAGGATGGATGTTACGATTAGCGGAAATTAAATGCTTTTTAATAATGGCTTGTTTGTGTCTAGTGTGTCTAGCTCTGTCTAGATCCTCTACTCTGGCAATGCCCTGTGCCCCAGAGGCACATCCCCGTATCGGCCATATAAGGAAGTACACCCGCCGGGTAACCATTGAATGCAAGCCACCTAGTACAATAGCAAGGTTCAAGAATACACCATTTCGTAAGTCAGATAACTAATCAACATTAATCTAAAAAAATGTTTAGGACTGTGAATAAAGTTAAATGATTGAATGAGCGGAGATGTTACGTGCTAGCAGACGTCATCTCCATCTTTGTTTATGAAGTACCATGCATATTTTGGTGTTATATTAATGTTGACGAAGTAAATTTAATTACTCTCAAAAAGTTATTACAAAGTGCGATGGAATTATTACAAATTGCGACAGCTTAGTTTATAACAAAGTGCGATGGACAGTTGTTACAAATTGCGACAGCTTTTTTATTACAAAGTGCGACACGGTTTATTACAAATTGCGACAGGTATTACAAAGTGCGATGGATTTATTACAAATCGCGACAGGTATTACAAAGTGAGATGATTATTACAAATTGCGACAGTACAGGGAAAGGTGCTCAAAATGCATATTTTCATCCTAGCACTGTGCAAAATTCCCACATCTTCTAAACAAAATAGCTTTTCAGACCAACAAAGGGAATGTCCAAAAACATAGAAACATAAAAATATGTTGTGATTTAAGCGATTCATCAGTACAGCCGATCGATGCAATATGGCTATTTTCTGTCAGTATGACTGTTTACAATACACGATGGAAGGTCTTAATGCAAAGCCGCAATAACATATTATAATTCATGAAATGTAAAAACGTTTGGTGACTTTTAACACAATGGAACATCATTTAGGAAAGTAAACACTTTAAGCCGAACGCATTAATACTACATGTGTGCCTGTTTACGGATGTGTATAAAACTGGGACAGAGACAAGGAGACGGGGACATTGGGACGCGTGTGTGAGGACTTGTGACTTGGGTACGCGTGACGAGGGACTTGGGGACATCAAGTATGGAACGTGTGGGACGGGGACGCGGGGGACGTTAATGAATATTGCAAAAGTCTGAGGTAAATGCGATATCTCTTTCTTCGTGAAAACGTGTTATTTATGGTCAACATTAGATTCCATCGTCCAGAACCACATTGGACACCTCATAATGTTTACACAAAATATTTCCTAATATAGGAGTAAGCGCACTGACTATCGTGATTAGGGTTAAGCACTGTTAGCAAGCATTTACTGTTAGGTTTCCCACTAAAAATATGTGAAATAAAAGAAAATTTTGTTACAACAGTTAAATCCTCCGTGGTGTAGTGGTACAGGCGATGGATTTCGGAGCTAGCACTTCGGGGTTCGAAGCTCACCTATGCCACTTAATTTAGTTCCCTTTGTTTATTTAATTTGTAATCCAACACTGTTATTCGATATAAACTTTGGCGACCTTTGTTTTGATTTATGTTTGTCGTTTATGTTTGCATTTGTTATTTTTTTAAAATATATTTCAAATTTCTGCTAGCCCGTAGTATTAAACCGACGAGTACCTGTTTTCAGGTCTTATCAGGGTTCCCTACTCAGGTTGGGGCTGGGGATGGGGTTGGAGTGTGCTTGCCGACAGGAGGCCTGCTAGACTGTTTACAGTCCTCTATTTGTCCGTAAAATCGTCGGGATCAAGCACATTCTCTAACAGGTCGCCATCTTGGTTTCAAATGTACCGGGTTTAGCCCGTGAATAACTATGAAATCTACTTTTGGCGCAGCGGACCCAAGAAGGCCGCACATCTGGACGATTTTACGGAAAGGTAAGGGACAGTGAACAGTCTGGTGGCCCGTAAGCAAACATTCCCCCTCGCTCAAATGAAACTTGCTGGCCGCTAGCATTTCCTATTTTCTCATCGCAGCTTTGAATTTTTTATGTTTTCTCTTCCTCGATGAACTTCGTCTCCTTTCTTTTTTGTTTGTTTTGTGTTTCGTTCGAGCTCTTTACCTGTTACTGGCGTCAGTGTAGTGATAGTAGGGGTGAACAGACGTACGCACGATCACGTGATTACCAAATTTTTTCGTATCTACAGGTTTCCATTTTTTCTTTCGCGCGTGCGAAAGCTTCGTTAATGCGAAAAGTGGTTAATTATTAATAGCGCCATATTTTCAAATTCTTGTACGGTTTTTGCAGAAATGCACCAAGAGAGAATGATCTAGCTCATTCTCTCTTGAATGCACATATTAAGCTGGTGATTTTCCTGAAGGGCAGTGAATTCACAGTTAGCCCACGGAAGAAAAATGAGTAGGCAGGGTATAAACTGACCGATTTAGAGTCGTTTTCCTTCTTCTCGCGTCTTTTGCAACAATCTTTTACACTGTACAAGAGCACTCTACAACCAGTTCAGTTATCTTTTGAAGAAGATCAGATTTCGTGGTTCTTGTGCCGAATGAAATCTCAAAATGCTTGTAAATTTTCCTAAGCAAATTGCTTTTGAAGGAAAAAGAGTTGATTTATGTGAGGCTTCTCGCAAAGATTGTACTCATCATACATCAGAGGGCGTTTGCCAGCAATTGCTTCCACCACAGCTTTGCTGCCATTTCTTTCTCCAGATTCCTCATCGTCCTTCAGTATGCATAGTCTTTAAGTACACCGAAAATAATTTTTTCAAATGATTTTGTTAGAAAACATATTGCGACAAAACTTGAGCCATTCGGCTTTGGTAAACGTTCGTCTGCGATTTGCGTTGCTTTCTGCCCCTCAAGGGACACCTCTTCAGTCAAAAATGGTGTACAAAAGAGTGATGGGTTGAACAGTCAGGACGGAGAGTCTCTAATTATAACACTTTGTTGTATACCCCCCTGCTCCCATCCCCGCCACCCCGCCCGATAGGGCGGAAAGCTAAGTTCGCAAATAGACCTTTTTACCGATATACGGCGACCATATTGAATTAATTCGATTTAAGGAGTATTATAGGATGCCCCGGGGGCATGTATTTTCGAGCGCTTTTCGGGACAAAGTTTTCTTAGAATAAGATTGTAATGGGCAAAAAGATCCTTCTGCCGTGTTTTGATGTAATAATTATCGCCTTTTTCCCGAGAAATGTACAATGAAAGTCCATATTTCTAATACAAAACTAGAAAAAGGCGAACATTATTACATCAAAACACGGCACAAGGATCTTTTTTCCCATTACAATCTTATTCTAAGAAAAGCGCTCGAAAATACAAACGAAATGTGCTCATGCCCCCTGGGCATCCTATAAAACTCCTTAAATCGAATTAATTCAATATGGTCGCCGTATCGGTAAAAAGGTCTATTAGACCTATTGTTGATGTTTTATTTTGTTTTTTTTTTGTAATTCTCGTTGCCGTTGCAGGTTAGCATCACACGATTTTATTATTTGCAGGGGTACAACTCCAAGTATATCAACGACGGCTGCGCTTTTAGCCCTATCTGAATCTATATATTAGTGATTATGAAAGAAATCGAAAGCGCTAAACGAGGTAAACCAGTATGCCAGTTATAAATGCAGGGTAACCTAACTCCAGAATAATAGCGAGGGGGGATGTTTGCTTGCTGGCCACTAGACCATTAACTGTCCCTTATCTTTCCGTAAAATCGTCCAGATGTGTGGCCTTCTTGGGTCCGCTGCCCCGAAAGTAGATTTCATAGTCATCCCCGGGCCTAAACCTGAGTCGGGGAGCTTGATAAGACCTGAAAAAAGGTACTCGTCAGTTTAATACCACAGGCTACCAGAAATATGAAATATATTTTAAAAAATAACAAATGCAAACATGAACGACAAACATAAAACAAAACAAAGTGAAAGCTCATAGCGACAACCAATTGTTTTAAAAATGCTAACCTGAATGGACAGGAGCCTGTTCTGGAGAACTAAAAAGCTGCTATTGTTAATGCACTAGGCACTTGTGCATGCATGATTCTTTATTTTTTAGATTGTCAACGAAAACAGCAAGAAATGTAATAGTATACTCTATTGATAAATAATTTACTGCCTTTCAATTTTAGTCAGACTAGCAAAAAATTAGACTGCTTGCAGTCCGCCTTTTCTCTTAAAATCCGTCCAGTTCTTATCTCATCCAGCGCGATTGCAAACTACGATGTTACATTATGATTTAGGGATTGAGACGAGACGAGAAAAGACGGACTGCTGACTCTTTTGTAGTGAACAAACCCTCCGTCAGCCCAGAAACTGAGTAACCGATTGGTCAATTGCACAGCTGTTGACAGATCATTAACTGGTCCGTGGTGAGATTGCAAGCAATAAAAGTAGTCACGCGTCACAACCAACTGCAAACAATAGCGAACCAAGCAGTAATCTCAGTAATAAAACTTTTAATTGATTAATTAAATTACCTTGACAGCTTTGTTGTCCCCAGACAGAACAAAAGAGTCAGCAGTCTCTTATTTTTTCTTCTCGGGCTTACGCTCTCTTTTCTCGCGACAAGCGGCCTCGCCGCTTGCGTGGTTAGGTTTCTCGTGCAGTAACTTTGCAAAGAAAAGAGACTGCTCGCAGTCTAGCAAAAAATGTTTTCGCGGTGTAACAATTCCAGATATAGGAACGCGTGACAATGGGGAGCCATCATGTGATATCAGTTTTGTGTACACAGCGAAGACGACTCTAGCCTGCGTAGCATGGCGGTTTTGTCGAGCCGGGCGCAGGAGCACGAGAGAACGAGAGGCGAAGCAGAATAAGCAATAATGAAAGAAAACACTAATCACCCCATGTATGCGAATCAGGATTTCAGAATCCGGGAATTTTTGTTGGTGGAATCTGGAATCCTGGGCTTTGGAATCCGGAATACAGCTCAAGGAGTCCGGAATCCCACTAACGATCGGAATCCAGAATTCAAGTTCCACTGACAAAAACTGGAATCCAGTACCTGGAATCCGGAATCCACAGCGTGGAATCCAGAATCCAAGCCTGCCTTAGATTTCCTTTAAGGGAATCTAAGGCATTTAAGATTATTAGAAGTGTGGGATAAAGGGGAAAAAGGTAACATAAAACAATGCCTAAAGATAAAGAGAATTGAATTTCTTAATTCGGATTTATTTTCTCTCATTCTGTTTACTTCGCTCTCAAAAGATTGGGTCATTCAGGACTTTTCTTATTGCCTTTTTTCTTCTATACAATAATGTTCCATAAAATACAACGTCCTCTATGATTGGTCGTTGCCTATGATATATTGGTGTGGCGCTCAGTTTTGAAAATGTTTGCGAGATTCTTATTTCGGATGAAGCAAGGAAAGGCCTCGAAAAATGGTTAGCAGCAAATGTTTACAAATAATTTTGAGACAAAGTAATTTTGGGGGACTTGAAAAATGCCTTAAAAAACAAATAAAGAAAAAAAGAACAATAAGAACAAAAACGAACTTCTTTAAAGCATGCGCAGTTGTCATCGCTTTGAGACCCAAGTAAACACGGTGAATGAAAAGTTTTGAAGAAACTGTTTACAAGTGTCAAGAAAAAGAGGGAAAGAAGGGCAGCTTTGGTGACTGGGAAAATGCCTAAACTGGGTAACAGTTACAATCTGCTTCGGGAAGCGTGCCACAAGGCAAGTTTGCCGATTATTTTTTCTGTTCATTGAATTACACAAATAAATAAGATTCCTTTGTGCCTTGAGCAGGTCTTTTCGGTAATAGATCACAGAAGCCGTCAAAATGTCTGCGGCTCATGTGCAAAAACACATTTTAACATCGTGTGATTGATTACTGAACAGACACACGGCAAAAAAGGTACGTACCAAGTGGTAAACTATAATAAGTGATTCTCTTAGACATTATATTATGATATAAATCTTACGTAAATCGTAGTTTAGTTACGAAAGAAGAAATGTCTGGGGGAAAAAATTGTGCAAAGCTTGTGCCTCAGGAAAAAAAATCCTGAAGGCAAGTGGGGGCTTAAAAAAATATTCACGCATCGAAAAATTTTCACACCTCCTCCCTCCGGTTATTTCTATTGGTCCGTCCCTTACATGGGGCGATACTAAACACTTTAAAATGTGTATTACCTACATCTTTTCGTGTTGCACTGGTGTGTAACTTTCCGGCCTTAGGTTCCTTGTATGCTAGCCGCGTAGGTTTTGAAACCGTACGGAATCTTATATGTGTGGTTGGCGTCGCATTCTAGTGTTGTAGTCTTGTTAATAAGCAACATACAATACAAAAAAATTCAAACTTACAACCGCCCTAGCTCAGATGGATTGGAAAATACCCTTGACGGAAGCTGTTCGATCTTATTGTTGTGTAGATACCCGAATAAGTTTTAATTATTTCAACTGCGTATTTCATGGCACTAAGACTGATCAGTGGAAATCAACCTTATCCTTAGCTAGTCTATTTTAGTTCTACCTTTGTTGCTTGTTTCGCCCCATGTAAGGGAATCCATGACAGTCTTGGATTCTGGATTCCACCCTGTGGATTCCGGATTCCAGCTCAGTGGATTCCGGATTCCAAAAAGAGCTGGATTCCAAATATTTTTTTCTGTTTTAATGCTTTTCTTCGCATTTCGTTTTCGTGTTCGAATCTTGCTGTATTGAAAGACGTTGTTAGGAGGCATAACAACACCAAGTTTGTTTTCTTTTTTGATTTACAAAATAAGGGGAAGAAATGTATTAGAGTTCCTTAAGGGTTTATGGTATAATAATGAGGGGGACATTGGGGGATTGTCCACACCGCAACACCGCAGAAAAAAAATAACAAACACCGAATAACCGCAAAAAAAACGTGGCGAAACACTGACATCACAATTTAAAGTTTCGTCCTACGATTAATCTAATCCAAATCTCCATGTAATTGGGGATGGAGGATCTCGGAGCTGGTTAGTGATTCGTAGAGAGTGAGACTGACCTCAGGACTCTATTTTTCACTTACTCTATTTTTGTGAAGTCTATTTTGAGCCATGGAGATAGAAAAATGCATGCAACGCCCAGATTTCGCTTGTTATCCTTTTGTTTTGAAGTCTTCTTGTATAAGAAGACCATACAGATCATCCTTCGCTCCGCATACAAAAAAGCAGTAAGATATTTATCATTATATCAATTTTAACTTTTGACTTGTTTTGGGTCGTTGTGGATCTTTTGTCGATTAGTTTTGATCGTTGTGGATCGTTTAGGTCGTTTTGGCTCTGTTTAGTTGATTCATACTTAAGATGTGCATATAACCACGTTTTGTTAGGAAAAAAACTTCACGGCTCTATCAAATTCGTTGTTTAACACGTCGAAAATTGAGGATTTATTTCGAGCATCCGCTCTTTCATCGCCTGTCACAATTCAGACAGGCAATAATCGGATTTGACCAGATCTCGCCTTCAGCTTCGTCAATAATAGATCTGGGTCTCTGGGATGGTCTGGGATCTCTAGGATCCATTTCAGACAAAAAGAAAAGTTACGGGCTAAATCAATCTCAGATCAGTTTAATTTCCAAAAGTGACCTCAATGTGAACGAGGCCTAAACTGGAGCACAACTGTAGATCGACCGAGTCTGAGATGACTGAGAGATCGAGAGAGACTTGAGCGTTTCTGACGCGTTGGCTAGTTTTAAGTGTTTGACAACCATAAATAGCGGCCATTTATACCAAATTGTTTCCACGGACGACGTAAACTTCATATTACATTCAATTATGATTGAGAAAAAAATCAATCTTTCGTTCATGTTTGTTACTTGCTTACCGCCACGTTCAGTACAGTCCACAGATCGACGCAAACGAAAAATCATGCAGTTTTGCCTTTGGCGCGGTTAGATCTATCAGTCACCTAAAAATTGGTATAAAATTTCACAACACAGTACTACACGTACCTTTCTCTCTCAGCCTTTCTTTTTTGCTTGTGCGTTCCCATACCGTCTTTTTTTTTTTTTTTAATAAAGTAGAAAAGAAAAATCCAACAAACTTCAAACTCGTCTGATCGATGAGGTGGCGAGATTTCACTCGAATGCCGGGGATGAATGAAAAAGACACCCACCGCGGCCTTGCACGTGATTACTTTAGTGACAGCTGATTGATACGGTTCTGACAGTACCTAGCTTATTTCTCAAATAAAGCGGATTATCGAAACCATGAAACTGTTCTCATCGAAACTACAAGGACCAAATTAGGAACTAGGAGAATGTGACTTTCTTTTTTTTCTTTGTTGGTAAAATGTTGAAAGTGGACGTTTATTTTTAATTGTGAATCAGGAGGACCAGGAAGGTTCAAGAAAAGGTACACCCCAGGTGCACCTTTTCCGGCGCCAGGTCAAATCGCTTTTGATTTTTTAAAGTTCAGCGAAGCGAGTGAACAACAGAGAATCAAACATAGCCAGAGGTTGACGTTATTCACAACAATCCAATTTATATCTTAAAAAGGCTGCGCTGTTAATTCCCTTGAAGACCCCCTAATTTTGTGATCCTGCCAGCCGCTCATAAGCAAGGGTTCCCTCGCTGACCGTGACCCTGACCTTTCATATGGAGCTCGTGAACTATGGTTTTGACACCAGATATGCCGATATATAGAGGATATTACATGGCCGCGCGGGGATACGAATTTTATCTTCGAGTGCTGAAAGTATCTCTCACTCGTGCGCTTCGCTCACTCGTGAGAGATACTTTCAGCACCATACTGATGAAATTCCTACATAAAACACAACTTGAAGCTCATCTACGGATGCATATGCGGAGAAGAGAGTGTCGACACGAAAAGCTATCCGGTGTGTGAACTAAGCTTTAATCAATAAACCAAAGAGAAAATAAAAAAGTGTTTAGCCTGTTCCACAGGGTCCGGAGGAGTTCAGTTTGTCGTGAAAACTTCGAAAACTCTTTTAAAAACGGGATGCTCTCTTGTATTTGGCTAACCTTGTTAGTGACCATGGTGACACCAACATCCTCACACGTGAAAGATAAAAATGGTTTCTTCACTGCGCGCGATGAAGATATGATTTTTTAGTAAAAGGAAAAATCCTGGTATTTCATCAGTATCTATATAATAATACACTTTATGTCGTCACGTTGACGTATATACCCTGAGGAGGCTTTCCATAGATGTTTTTGTCTTTCGAGCGAGTTGCTCAATCCAATCTTGAGTGGATCTCTAGTAAGGTGGATTCTGGATTCCAATGTTTAGTAGGATTCCGGATTCCTAGTGCTGGATTCTGGATTCCAAAGCCCAGGATTCCGGATTCCACAAGCAAAAATTTCCTGGATTCTGGAATCCGGATTCCCTTACATGGGGCGACTTGTTGCTGTCGTACTGACCTCTGGATGTACTGTTAACTTCACTTGCGTACATGGAAAACGAATTTTGCGTTATATTACGGTTTGGAATACACCTACACCCAATATTTCTCACCCTCAGGTAAGCTAGCCTTCAGTTTTAGATTGACATAACCGACCGACAAGCTACATTCAATTAAATTCACATAAATCCATGGTTTGATGACACTGTTTTACTGAAACTAGGAAACGCATTTAAAAGACAGTCAGTCAACAACAACAAAAAAAAAACAGGTTTGAAAGGCATGTTTTAGCGGGCTACATACGCTGTATAAGTTACAAATTTCCTGTTATAAGGTGCTCTTTACAGAAAAAAAAACATTGACCTTAAACGTCGACGTTGCAAGAAACCAGATGTAAAACTGAAATAGGACGATCCAGTTAAATCCAGTTGTAAAATGAAATTGTCTTGTGCAACCATCACTCAATTATTTAATCCAGACAGCAATTTGCAATTGTTTCTCCTGAATTTTCAAGCTTTAGCTGATAGCATTAGTAACTAAATGTAATACCTAAGCTGAAAGAGTCTTTATTGTGTACAATAAAGAAGGGGGCAGGAGTTCAGTTTAGTGGTGGCTACATTCGGCGATAAAATTAGTTGAGACACTTCGCCCTAAATGGGATTTCTGACGTTTTACTGACTTCAAATGGGGAAAATAAGGCTTTTCCTCCCCCATCCCCTCCATGCAATAATGTGTCACTGTTCGAGCTACCTACAGAAAACAACAAACACCCCACCTTTAAATGGAGGAGAGGAGGGAGGGGTGCGGATTCTTTTGTTCTCTGAAGTTACCCTATTTGAGTACAACGTCTCAAAAATTTCGTCGCTGATTGTCAGTCTAGTGATAGATTTATCCTTCCTTGGTGACCATGACCTGGGAGAATTATAAATTAATCGAAAGCGCCCAAATAATCCAAACAAGAATTAAGATTATCCAGAACCAACGCACCTTTGTCACTGTATAGAGCTACATGCTGCTGCTGTCAAAGAACAGGGGAAAATTCAACAGGTACGGCAACACACCGGGAAGACCTCATCGTGAGAACTTAGAACTTGACAGAAATACCCCGGATTCCCCGGGAATGGGGCATCGGTACGCTTAGAATTGACTAGGCCACGAAGTTGAATTGGAAGCGAGCTCATATCGTCATAGGTTTATGCGATGCCTCTTTCGTCTCTGGCTAATATCAAGACACTGCTTTAGTACAGCGGGAAACAATTTAGACGGTTGCACCTGCGCACGACTTGCCCTAGTCATCCATTTTTGATTTAGTATGTTGTTTACAGGCCGTCCGGAAGTAGCATGTAACTTGAAATGAAATTATTGCCTAAAAATTGTAAAAACTGTAAAAGAGACTGATGCAAGAAATATTCCTGTTATTTCGACAGAGGTTATACAGTTACCCATCTTGATTTTTGCGGGGATAATATGTTATAGTATCTCTTATTTTCTAGGAAAGTTTAGGGGTTTTAGTCCCTAATGACAGACTTTATGAAGTAACTCGACTTTTATTCGACGGAATCAAAAATAAGAAAAAGTAACACGTTCTAATATTTACAAAAAAAAAAAAAAATGGGCACTACATTTGCAAGAAAACAGTTTTCTGGGAACGGGAACTTTATGGTAGAGATGTACCATTAGAAATGATCAATAAAAGCCAGGCCGTCGCACCTGACAATAAATCGGAAAGAGATTTACTCTCAGCCGCTGTACAGTCAGCATCGCTTTAAGACTTTAATAGTTCTTTGTTTTAAAGCGGTACTGCGGTTAAAGGTTAGAAAAAGAAATAACCATGAATTAGAAAGCACGAGACAAACGGGCTCAGTGGACCTATACAAACGTTCTGCAAGGGCGAAACCACAGGTTTCCATATTAAACACAGCCATGCGAGTGGAACAAAGTTTCTTCTCCAAGCGGCGAACAACGCGATGGCAAGGCCTGAACCCGGATCGGACTTACAAATTCGAAGTTCTAGGTGTTAATCACTCGGCTACCACGTATTCAAAATGAACTGTAAATGTACTCCAAGGAAAGAGGTTCCAAGAGGACGCCTACTCTTCAGAATAACTTAAGGGCGTTTATCCTTTGCTAGAACGGCTCTTGTCCATATTTTCCTTGACCCTACCTCATTGAAAACAGACTCATGGTACCCTCTAAAATGCCTTTCCCTTTTCCAAGGATTACCACCTTTGTATAAATAATACCTTAAGGTGGTTCCGTCGTTGATACAGGCGCATTAAGTTATGACGAACTTTTCGTCATAACTTTTTCGCTTTTAATGCGATGGCTCCCAAACTTTGCAAAGAACAACAGATATCATTCAGCAATAATATGAAATATTTTTTGCGAAATTAGCGCTTAAGCTGACCCTACTGTTTAAACAAATTCGCGTCTAGTAAAAAGACATTGCTTATATGTTTGACTGCAAATTCTAGTATCTGCTTTTATTAATATAATAAATATACCAGAGAAATTTCGAAGAATTGTTGGAGCACTACTCCGTAACTAAAATTCGTTCAAAATTCAGCTGTGAAATTGTTTTGGAATTTCAAAAAATATATTTCCCTGAGTGAGTTAAAACGAGCCACCACTTCGAATTTTCGGGACAAGTAATTCTAGTGTTTGCTTATTCTTAAACCAAATCTGATTGTCAATCGAGATATTCTTTTAAACGCGCTCTTTAGTTTTAGAAGCACTATAAATTGCTCCAAACTTTGTTCTAAGTCCAATGACTTGTCTCTCAACATTTTTGAAATATTTCTTGGCAGTATTGGCTGACGTTGGACTAAAATAATGTTAATACAAGCTGTAAATAAATTACATGCAAACTGCAATCAAATTGAAATAATCAAAAGAAAAAGCGCAAAGTGACCACAGGCATGTAGCGATGTCAGCTTATAATGATGCCCCTCAGTGAAAATCTCACCCTTCTAGTGCCATATCTCCATGACAACTGTCAATGGATTTATACAGTGAAAACAATAATTAACTGCTGTTCTTGTGACAGTGCAATGAGTATTAGAAAAACCTTTTGAACTTTAATCAAGAGAAAACCAGCAAAGAGAGCCAAACAGCGATAAGGGAGGGTGTGAGGGGATTGTGTTCCACGAATAACAAAGAAAAGCATATGAACTGCTGTTTTGTTGAGCTTAGCGAGAAATCATAGGCATCAACTGTTCATGTGACAGCTTGAATCTGATTGGTTGACCAAATCATTCAGTGTGAAAGGAGTAGTAGTGTCCCAGCAGAATTATACCCTTTTTGGGAAGTAAAAGTGGGGAATAAAATTTAATAAATAGCTCTTGAATAAAATGCGCGGAAAACTTGTTTAATTAATGGTAACTTTGTCTAGGCGAGTACTAGTAATGACGTCACGACACCATAAGGTTGATCAAGATTAAACTAAGGGACTTGTCAGAAAGTAGCAGGGGGGAGGGTGGTGGGAATTTTAAATTTGGGTTCGGAAATGAGGTGACCCATCCCTGCAATGGCAGTGAAATTTGTTAACCCTCCCGTTGATCTTGGCCCAAAATATCATGACCCTCCCCCTCTTGTATAAATGATAAAATCTAGTTCTTGCAATACACTAGGGTGAGTCAGTATTATGAAAGCTCAAAATATATTTCTAATTTGTTCTTAGTAATGCCATATACATGCATTTTAGATGACAGCATTAAGAGTCCGACTCTGATTCTGACGCTGATCACTCAACTCTCCTCTTTCTCCCAGGCTTTTTTTTTACAAAATAAAGAACTTCTTTTTTCTTCTGTGGGTGAACCTCTTTATGAACACGCACATATATTTGCATGACCCTCCCCCTTTTAACGGCCCATTTTTCATGACCCCTCCCTTTTCTGCAGTCTCAAAAAGTTGTGACCCTCCCTCTGTTTCCACCCCCCCCCCCCCTCCCCCGCACCCCCTGCTAATTTCTGACAAGTCCTTAAATGAAATATTCCTACATGATAACGGAACGGATTTATGTTCATAAGGGAAAGTCACCAACGGGACACTTTTTGGATTCATGCGGGGTGCCCACCCAATAGTAGAGCAGATATGTGCTTGAATTGTTCACTTTCTGTTAAAAGCATGAAATTTGGCATGATGATAGTTTTCAAGGCCCTAAAAAAGATAGGATATGGTGCCATCGCTAAAAAGTCCGTTAAGTGCGAAAAATAGGACTTTTTATTATGGCGGCCATTTCAACCGGAAGTGAAATTAACATTTTCTTTAAAACGTCTGAATTTTAGCAAGGCAGCTGTTTTTTTTTCATACAAAGAGATATTATTTCAACGCAAATTGTCTAAAAAGTAGAATAGAGATGATATAAGTGCCCGCCAGCTAGACCGGAAGTAAAACTACCAGAGTCGGAACGAGACTGCAAGCAGTCTCTCTTTTTCTTAAGGTTTATGGCCATTTGCGTGTCTCGCGTTTTGCTCGACGGACTACAGAAAAAAGAGAGACTGCTCGTAGTCTAAGTCGGAACTTTTAAGGAATGAGCTTAAACTTCTGTTGTGCCTGCTAGTGTTCTTGACTTTAATATTTTCTTTATAAATGTAATGTATACGCTCAATTTACTATTTTCATCATGTATAACCCATTACTGAACTTCAGCCTACTTTGGCTATGATACGGAATATCGAAGAAGAGCAAATGGTATCTCAGTGACCTAATGACTTGATACTTCATGCAGGCGAGTGCTTGTAATCGAAAAAAGAGTTGGGGATCGCCTTTCACGATTGTCACTCTTCTGGGCATAGCCCTTCCGACGAGCGTACTTTACTAGTTCCACCCTCAACAGGAGAGTCACCACTCTCCTCTTAGAAATATCCAGCCCCAATCTTGCAGACTTGGAACCGAGATGCTTGGTACCAGTGCCTGCTGACTCCATATGTGGCCAGCATGGTTCGGCGTGCCCTTGAAATGTTTAAGTAATGCAGGCCGGGTCAAAGAAACTACTTTTGGCTTCGTCAGTTGACGGTAAAGAACTACTTTTTCTATCGTATAGAAGAACGTGTAAGCAAAAACAACTCCGATTATTTCTGGAGGTGACCAGAAGTACTAACTTTGTCCCATCCAGTGAATGCATGGAACGGAGGAAGTGAAAGTGCAGCTTTTTAGTAAACACTTTAGCCATCTCGTAGGGTGCAAGGTAGCGTAGATGTACATTAGTACCAAGATATGTGATAAGGAAGCTAACTTGGCTTCATGGTAGAGAAGCTTCATGGGTAGTTAGAACGGAGAGTGGACTCAACGAAAATGTCTCGGTTACAATAGAGAGTTAAAAGAAGGGAATCTGCTTTGTGATATAGCATAACAATAAATGCTTTCTAGCGAATTGACTTCAAACGATGCAGGGAAAAGACTGGACGTCTGGCCCTAGGCGACATGCGTTGCTCAATGTGCAAGGAATCTAAAAAACACCAACTTGTTTCGATCTTTACAATAGAACTAGCTTTTTCCAGTTTCTTAGTATAGCTCCTGATACACGTTTACCCCAGATCTTAGTCTTCAAGCCGTTCTCGGTGCGACATATTTGTCACGTACTATATCCAAGAGAATACATTATACATGCTCAGGGGATTAACGTAAGTGATGCACATTCGGAAAACGCTCTTTCCTTATTTTCTTGCATGTGGACTTTAGCATGATAGTCAGTGCTGCTCAGTCAATGATGATTAAATGGCATTCTGGGGGTGGTTACGTTGAAGATTAGAGACAAACTGAGAAACTCTCACTTCGGTCGAGAGAGGCGCAGATTCACTTGATAGTGATCATGAAATACAGCTGAATTAAACCGCCGCCTGGTTAGCTCCAGGTGGATAAAACACCGGTCTACTGAGCGGGAAGCCGCGGTTTCAAATCCCGGCCAGACCAATTATCGATCAGGATCTTTAAATAACTGACGAGAAGTGCTGCCTTTTTAATGTCATCTCTAAACGGTTAGACTTTCTAGTCTTATTGGAATAAAAAAAAAACCTGTAGGCCCCTTTTCACGGTCCTTGTTCATATAAAATGCTGTGGGAAGTTAAAGAACCCAGACACTGTTTGTAAAGAGTAGGCTGAGTAGGGGAGCCATTTACCTTCCAAACGGATTTCCCGGAAACTTTTTGAAAATGGTAAACTTTGAAGTGAGCAGACGTTATCGTGAAAGCAATTTCAATCCAATATGTACATGCAAAGGGTGTTATTTATACTCCTCAATAACACAAAATGGTGGAGCTATTATACCTCAAATTACTTTGAAAACCGCAAAGCATTCTCCATTCTAGTTAATAATGGATCAACTCTTTTAACCCTTACAAGTTCTTCAAACTGGTCTCTATACATTTCCTTAAAAGAATAAGTTGAGATAATTTGATAAAAGAGAGAAAAGCATTTTCTCTCAGGTGATAATTTTATTAATTCTATGAACCTAATCTCTTGACCTTGTATCAGGGGATATTGTGAGTCAGAAGAAGATTGATGTTGGTCACTATTGGGACTTAAAGGGTTAAACCAAGTAAAAAGAAATAATCTGCTTTTTGCTGGTTTAATTTGTTCGAATGTTTGACCTTTCCTATGCTTAAAAATGTGAATCATTATTTCACATTTGTTTTAAATGCACTACTGAAATGAATTCCACCAAACCATATGTATTTTGAAACTGATTTTAAAGTATTTAAAATGTATTTTCAGTATTTGAACACTATTTTCCTGTATTTTAATACTATTTGACAAAAAAATTTAAATTTTCGCCCCTGTTTGAAATATATCTTGAGTGTAGTTAAATTGTATTTCATGTAAAGGAAAACCTCTCTCATCAATTTACAATGTATTTTGTTTAATAAATATGATTAAAATAGAGTATTTAAAATGTATTTTGGGCATAGAACCACTAACACTGTTACAAACAGAGTTCAAATAGACTATTTGAAATATGTTTTAAGGGCTTTTATGCTGACTGTAATTAAGATACTTTTAAATAGGGTACTTTAACTCTGTTTTGAGTTGTATCTAAAATGTATTTTGAGACGCATCCACTCACAAAGTTACAAACATAGTTCAAATAGACTATTTGAAATATGTTTTAAGGGCTTTTATGCTGACTGTAATTAAGATACTTTTAAATAGGGTACTTTAACTCTGTTTTGAGTTGTATCTAAAATGTATTTTGAGACGCATCCACTCACAAAGTTACAAACAGAGTTCAAATAGACTATTTGAAATATGTTTTAAAACCTTAAGAACTGACCGCATTTTAAATACTTTTAAATAGGGTACTTAAACACTGTTTTGAGGTCTATTTGAATTGTATTTTGGGCACACAGCACCCT
Organism: Porites lutea; assembly: GCF_958299795.1. Classification (NCBI taxonomy): domain Eukaryota; kingdom Metazoa; phylum Cnidaria; class Anthozoa; order Scleractinia; family Poritidae; genus Porites; species Porites lutea. The sequence continues at coordinate 44,995,982 of NC_133203.1, forward strand.
GACTATAAAAACAGATTATCCATAAACTATTTGAAGTCTGCTTAAAGTCATCAAATGCTTACCTTATTGTAATGTATCGATATTATTGGCTACCGGAAGTTGTGTTAGCGGAAGTTCTCGGTTACTGTAAACGTGCAAAGGATCATGGATATTTGTGTGGGCCATGCTTTCCGGGTGTCATGGCGGCCTAATAAAGTGTAGTTCCTTTTAAAGTTAAATCTGGGTTTATTACACGGCCATCCGGGCGTCATTGTTACATTGGCGACGAGGATTCAATTCGTTTTGTGAGGTAGTGGATGTTTTGGAAGTCATTTGTGCGGAAAGTCCTCGTATTTTGTCAGGAAGATGACGGACGACAGTGGAACCACTTCGAGTACAGCTTCAAGTTCACAAGCTTCGCCAACCGCGACGTTTGTTCCTCTACTTGATGTGGCCAGCCTTCCTCCCTTCAATCCAAAGGAAGATCCGAACACCCTTGCAGTTCGCTGGAAGTTGTGGAAACGCTCGTTCAATCTGTATTTGGTGGCAAAAGGGATTACGAAAGATGAACAGAAAACCGCATTGCTGTTGCATACTGGAGGGTTGAATTTTCAGGAGCTTTATTACACGTTATTGACCGGTACGGAAATCAAGCCGTTCGCTGAGAGTATGGCGTTGTTGGATAACTATTTTGCACCGCAGTTGAACGTTCCATTCGAAAGACATCAGTTTAGGCAAATGGAGCAGGCGTCAGGAGAGTCGGTGGATCAGTTTGTTTGTCGGTTGAGGCAGAAAGCGATCCTCTGCGAGTTTGAAAATGTAGATGAGGCAATAAGGGATCAGCTTATTGAGAGATGCAGGGACCCCAGACTTCGCCGTAAGTTCCTGGAGAAAACAAATGCTACTCTGAAGGATTTACAAGATTTGGCTCGTGTGCAAGAAGCAGTGAACATGCAGGTCAAGGCTATGGATCAGTCATCCGGTCAGGTGAATGCTGTTTCCGGCAAACCTCACAGCAAAGGAAAAGGAAAAGGGACAGCGCAGAGTAGAAACAGAGGAAATAAGTCTGGTAAACCGTCGGGTGGTTCTCAGGAGACAAAAGTAAGAGGCTGTTTTCGCTGTAATTACACTGACCATATGGCACGTGACCCGAATTGTCCTGCCCGTAGCAAGAAATGTAATGCATGTGGCGAGATTGGACATTTTGCAGTCTGTTGCAAAACAAAGGAACGCAAACGTCTTACAACGGATGACGAGGGAAGGAATAATACACGGGGTAGAGCCTATCAACTATCAGAGGATTCAGCCACTGGACAACAAGATTATTATGTTTTTACAGTTGGAGTCAGTCAGCCTATAAGTGGTAGTGAAGTTGATTTGAAGGTTGGAGGAGTGACGTTACCAGGGGTGCTTATTGATTCTGGAGCGTCGTGCAATGTGATTGATCAAGCAACCTGGGAAGTTTTGAAGAAGAAGAGTGTTCAGTGTGAGTCCAAGAAATCAAGCAAAAAGTTGTTTGCTTATGGACAGAAAGATCCTATTGAGGTGATTGGGACATTTGTGTCTGAGATTGTGTGCGAGATCAGTGGCAACAGTTGTGTGGACGAATTCACAGTGGTTAAAGGTCCAGGAAGATCTCTACTGGGAAAGAACACTGCAGAGAAGTTGGGCGTGTTAAGGGTCGGTCCAGATGTGTGTTCATTAACCGTTGAAGGAAGTGATACGGACATCCGTGAGAAGTATAGAGAGGTTTTTACCGGGTTTGGAAAGCTGAAGGATTTTCAGCTGAAATTACATGTAAGAGACGATGTCACGCCGGTTGCACAACCCGTACGGAGACTGCCATTTGGGTTAAGAGCCAAGGTTGACGAGAAGTTGGATGAGTTGTTAGCCAAAGACATCATCGAGGAGGTGTCACACAACCCAACTGAGTGGGTGTCGCCGTTGGTTGTTGTCCCGAAGACAGACGGTGAAATTCGGATTTGCGTGGACATGCGCAGGGCGAATTCAGCAATAGAGAGGGAAAGACACCCAATCCCTACAATTGAGGAAGTATTGTACGACCTTAATGGCTCAACTGTCTTCTCAAAGCTCGATCTCAAGTGGGGCTTCCACCAGGTGGAATTGGATGAAAAATCGCGCGAGATCACGACGTTTGTTACACACCGTGGTTTGTACAGGTACAAACGTTTGATGTTCGGGGTAACATCGGCGCCTGAAAAGTACCAGAAAATTGTGGCGGATGTTTTGCATGGTTGCGAGGGAGTGGCTAATTTGGCAGATGATTTGATTGTGCATGGTTGTGGCATAAAGGAACACGACAGGAATTTGCATGCTGTACTGACCCGATTGAAAGAGAAAGGACTAACCTTGAATGGGGACAAATGCCAGTTTCGTCTTCCCAAGCTTACATTCTTCGGTCATGATCTGAGCAGGCAAGGTGTTGCGCCCAGTGAAGAGAAAGTAGCTGCCATCTTGAACGCAAGCCCTCCACAAGATGCTTCACAGGTCAGATCATTTGTTCAGCTTGTACAGTATTCTGCAAAGTTTCTTCCCAACTTCGCGCAAGAAGCAGAACCACTCAGGAGTCTCCTGAGGAAGAATGAGCCTTTCATCTGGGGTGAAGCACAGGAAAGGTCATTCCAGAAGTTGAAACAGCTAGTTGCACAGGCCACTACGCTTGCATATTTCAGAGGAGACTGTAACACACGTATTATTGCCGATGCAGGTCCACAGGGTTTAGGTGCAGTGCTGACTCAACTTCAAGATGGCGAGTGGCGAGCAATCTCGTACGCGTCCAGAAACCTCACTGAAGTGGAGCGGAGATACAGCCAGACCGAGAAAGAGGCCCTTGCCCTAGTATGGGCTTGTGAGAGGTTCAACATTTATGTGTACGGGCGCAAATTTGAACTTGAAACTGATCACAAGCCACTCGAGTGTATTTTTGGCAGGCTTTCAAAACCATCAGCACGTATCGAACGTTGGGTTTTGAGGTTGCAGGGGTATGACTACCGAGTTGTTTATCGGCCTGGCAAAGCGAATATCGCAGACTCTCTCTCAAGACTCAATCAATGTAACCCTAAAGACACAAGTGGGGAGGAATTTGACTTTGACAAGGCAGTCGCTGAGGAAAGCTTACCTGTTGCCCTGACAGCGAAACAAGTCGAACTGGTTTCTGATAGTGACCCAGAAATTGCTAGCCTGAGACAGTACATTTTAAGTGGGGACTGGTCTCAATGTAGGATGACAGCTTATGTGTGTGTCAAGGATGAATTGTGTGTGTTAGGCAAACTTGTTTTGCGAGGTACGAGAATTGTTGTTCCGAAGGCTTTACGGGGAGAAGTCTTGCGTCTTGCCCACGAGGGACATCAGGGCATCGTAAAAATGAAGGCACGTTTAAGGACAAAGGTTTGGTGGCCAAAGATTGACTCAGACGCAGAGCAGGTGTGTAACTCTTGTCATGGTTGCCAAGTCGTAGGTGAATTCCAGGTTCCTGAGCCCATGAAGAGAGTGGAGCCGCCTACTGGACCCTGGCAAGACATAGCCATAGACCTGATGGGCCCCCTTCCCACTGGAGAAAGTTTGCTCGTAGTCGTAGACTATTACAGTAGATTCTACGAGGTAGCGATCATGTGCTCAACAGCAGCTAAGAGAGTAGTGGATGTATATACTGACACAGATATTCTCCAGATATGGATTTCCATTTACACTCAAGTCTGACAATGGTCCTCAGTTTTGTTCTGCGGAGTTTGAGAAGTTTCTCTCTGATCACGGAATCGAACACTTAACTTCCCCACCGCTGTGGCCGCAGGCCAATGGACATGTTGAGAGACAGAACAGAACTCTGCTTAAGACTTTGAAAGTTGCTCACGTCGAGGGCAAAAACTGGCGTGAAGAACTGCAGAAGTTTCTGCTAGCATATAGAACCACACCGCAAACAAGCACTGGTGTTACTCCTGCTTTCCTTATGTTTGGCAGAGAGTTGAAAACCAAACTTCCAGAGTTGAGGCGCGCTGGTAACCTGTTGGACGAGGGGGTCAGAGATCGTGACTGGAATCACAAGTTCGCCCACAAGGAACATGCTGACAACAAGCGGGGTGCAGCCGAAAGCCCTGTAAGTGCCTGGAGATCTGGTTTTACTGAAGAACACGAAAACGTCTGGCAAGCTAGAAGCCAATTTCGAGAGTGAGCCATACACAGTGCAGACTAAGGAAGGCAGTGAGGTGACTGTTAGGTCAAAGGAGGGTGTGGAATACAGGCGGAACAGTTCATTTGTTAAGCGGTACAACCCACCCGGGGAATCCCCAGAAGCCACAGAGGCCGCTTCCCAAGAAGCACCCAATACTCTTCCACCGGAGGAGAGTATAGCGACATCAAGACCAAGACGGACTGTCAGAATGCCGGAGAAGTACAAGGACTATGTACTTTATGAACTGAACTCTGTTGACACGTTGGACTTATGTTGAAGTCTGTTAGATTTGATTTCATGTTATTAGATTTTATTGAACAGTCTTATTGAGATAACTCAATGCGAGCAGAACAGTTTTCATACAGATTTATTTTTCGCGGTTAAGTGCCTCATTGACTTTTTCTCGTAGTCTGTTTGTTTCTAAAGAAAGGAAGGGATGTAATGTATCGATATTATTGTCTACCGGAAGTTGTGTTAGCGGAAATTCTCGGTTACTGTAAACGTGCAAAGGATCATGGATATTTGTGTGGGCCATGCTTTCCGGGTGTCATGGCGGCCTAATAAAGTGTAGTTCCTTTTAAAGTTAAATCTGGGTTTATTACACGGCCATCCGGGCGTCATTGTTACACTTATTGTAAATACTTTAAAGTAGTGTACTTATAACTTATTATTACTAGGGTGCAATACTGTAATGTCTTTTGGGAGACTTATACTCAGACTATAAATAAAAGTAACAATTGCACAAAGTTAATTTTTAAGCCTTCATCGTGTCACGAACTCATAAATGACTCAAAACAAGCTGTCACATATTGTGGACCGGATTCTCCTCCCAACAAAGTTCGAAGCTGAGCGAAAAATTAAATCTAAATTAAATAAAAAAAGAGAAGAAAATTAGGAACAGGTTTTAGCTTTGACTGACAACACGTAACTGTGACAGTGTTCCGATAAAAGATCTATCCGTTCCTCACTGTTCATTACCTGCAAGCTCTCTGCGAAAATCTCCGCGTAGATTTTAGCCGTGATTCAATTAATGCAGTTACGGGACTTTCCATAAGTTTTTTAAAAGAAACTTCTTAAAATCGTATTTTAATTTCATATAGAAATTTTTTCACAAACAGCCGAAGCCGCGGGCCGAGAACCGGATGCACGCGGTCAACAGAGGTTTATCGGAAATAAGCCCTTGAAATTACATAATAAATAAATTATCCAAGCTAAGATCTCACCTCATATATATTGCATCAAGAAACAAAGCCCAGATATGAATAAACTCCGACATATGGTTATCTTTTTCTCATAGATAATTCCGCACATGCATGGCATATTATTTCTAAGATGTCACGCGCGACTGAAATCACGACTTCGCGCCGCGGTGATGTGACAAATGCACGTGATAAACAAACCGTCCTTTGTCCTTTGCTCATTTCAAATTATTGTACTGGCGGTTGCTGTGATGGCGGGTGCGCTTGATTTTACTGTTTGTTACGATCTTACAAAAGTATACATTTCAACTCTGCGGATTGTCTGAACGCGTAGATGTTGCATTTATCACGGATCAAAAATGGGTATGACTCCTCAGCGACTGTTATGTACTTTGAAAGGATCTGGTTCAGTTTCTCTCCGAAGCACGCGGTCTTGTGCTGTCTTGTGTGTTAATCCAAGAGTCTTCTGTTATGTGAGTATTATACACAATATATGCATAACATGTTACTAAGACGCTTAAGTATACGCCATATGAGAAACAAATGAAGGGTAGTAAACATTTATATACTCCCGCCTGTAATTTTCGACGGTTTTGTATTCATTTTATTTCATGAATTTAAATGGTATTTTCATCCTGTTTTTGTACTGTTTTTATGCTCTTTCGACCGATTTTTGTACTGTTTTCAGACAACTCTAAGGCTATTTTCTTACAATTTTATACTGTTTTTGCATTTTTGCATCCTATTTTTGATGTATTTTCACAATATACGCGTGCTATTGCTTTTCTTCCTCTGTGGTATTTTAATACTATTTTCAAAGTATTTTTATTGTATTTGCAAATACGATTATTTTACTAAATTTCGAAACCCATTAAAAAGCTATTAAAATATATTGTGAAGCATAACATTTTAATAGCGTTTTAAACAGGTTAAAACACCTTTAAAATCAGTCGAAAAATATATTAAAAATATATTTTTGGACCTATTTTAAACCTGTTTTTTTCAAAATACGTTTAAAATTGCCATTGAAAATAGTTTTAAAATAGTATAGCAAATTAAAATATGTTTCTGAAACTGTCTTTATCCTGTTTTTATTCCGATTTATAAGATATTCAAAAACTATTTTAGACCTGTTTTGAGCCTTGCAAAAGCCCTGGAATTTTTTATATATTTTAAACGAATTTAAAAATACATTAAAAATTCTTTTTTAATAGCGTTTTAAACAGGTTAAAACACCTTTAAAAGCAGTCGAAAAATACATTAAAAATACACTTTTCACCCTATTTAAAACCTATTTCACAAAACAGGTTAAAAACAGTTTTCAAAAATAGCTTAAAAATACATTCAAAACAGTGTTGGATTTGGTAAGGGGCTTTGAATGAGTTGCATTTTCCATTTTGGCCCGCTTTTACCTCCGGTTCTTTCATTTAATCCGCTAATTTGTAACACGGTTGACTTTTTTATATGACATAAATATCCGGAAAAACATAGAACAAACAATTTTGTCGTCATTTTGACCTTAACATGCTAAATTTCGTGTACTTTTAGTTAGGTGATATTTACTTCCGGTCAAAATGGCGAACATTTTAGTAATAACTCCAAAAGCCGGTTTAACAGGAAAAATTTGCGATGGCACCACATCACATATTAATAGCCACGATTAGTTAATATGATAAACAATTTGATCGTTATTTTGGCTTAAAAAATGCTTAATTTTGTGTACTTTCGGCTAGATAATAAATACTTCCCGTCAAAATGGCGGCCGGTTTAATTTTCACTCCAAAAACCAGTTTAACAGGAAAAATTTGCGATGGCACCATATCACATTTTAATAGTCATAATTAGTTCTGTCATTCCTGAAAATTTGGTGCTTTTAACAAAAAGTGAACAATCCGGCCCCAAATCTGCACATATCCGCCCCACTACAAGGGAAATTACAGAGTTCGAAACACGTACAAGAGAAAAAAACTAATTGACATGAAAAATCTGTGAGATATAAAAGAAGAAATCAAATTGTAGCAAAAAATGTAATTGTAATAAGTTGCAGTCTAATTGTAGGGAAAGCTTATTACAGTAAAAAATCTAATTATAATAAAGCAATCGAATGTAGTGACATGAACAGTCACGTAAGATGGACCATGAGCAGAGCAGGTCCACAAAAAAAAACACTCGTTAAAAGAGACTTATACAGGTTCTTCAAAAATGATAAAAAAACAGCTAAGGACGTACGTAAAACTTCTAGGTAAAGCTACATTGCACATGTTGTTCACAAGGGCAGATTTAGAGGTGGGCCCAGGGGGCTCCGCCCCGCCCCCTCCCCCTTTCGTCTGGGAATTTTTTTTCTTTTGTAAACGTGCGCCGGATGGTACTTCGAGCTTTGTTACTTAAATATATATTTTCTTTAACAAACATTGTTAATAACCTTAAGAAAAGAATCTGTGTTCGAAGCCTACATTTTTAGTCGCAAATGACCAAAGCTATCAGAATACATGCAGTAAATATCAGTCTCAAACAAACTGATTTGACAATTTTTCAGGGAGACAATGCTGCCCCTTTGCGGGGAGTTTGTGCTCTCGCTGCAATCGCTTCGGCCACTGCTGGCATGAAGTGTTAATTACTTCTTTGGCCATAACCACACCTGCGGTTTATAAAATGTTTCAGCATTAAATGTTCAACATGGAATCCAGGCATTTGCTAAATTTAAGCGTCCAGAATGCACTAGATTGCATCTCGAAGAACTTCAATCTAAAAAATTTTACCGAAGGAGCATGCGCCCGAAACTCCCTAGAAAAGTGCGTCATTCGCTGTCCTTATGTATACTATATCTCTAGGACCCCTCTATCACAAAATGCTCCCGTGCCCCTGGTTCCACAGTTTTACAATACGAACAAAGTATAAAGATTGAAAAGTGCAGGTCTTACAGGCCGGGACGGTACGTAAGAGTAACAGCCAGCAGACTGGCCGCGGCGTCTACGTGGATGACTGTTAAAGGTTACATAATAAGTAATGTCTATATCAATATTTTAGTACTCGCTTTGTAAAAGAAAATGAGATCCTTGATTTCTCCATCGTAAGGAAGGGACAGCAGATCCAAGGTAAGAAGTCTCTTCTCATATCACATCTGGCCTGTCATCACACTATCTGGTGGAAAGCTTCTGAACTTGTTCAACCTCAAGTTCTAGTGACCTTTGAGCAGAAGACCAGATTTCTGTAGCGTAACAAAGGTGGGGTTTCATAATCGCTTGATAATTATAGAGACTTTCTTAATGCCACTTTAGTTCAGATGGAAGTTTGTTTGCTTTTGCTGTAGTCAGGTGTAAATGTAGGTCTCAGGTAAGCTTGTCCGAAATAACTACACCCAGATCCTTCTCCTCATGTACACGCAGTAACTTTTCAATAAAGAGAACAAATAAAACTGGACCAAGTAGGCTGCCCTGAGGAACTTCCGATGTAACCTGGGGCCGGAACCGAAAGCCTTAGCCAAGTCCAGGTAGATAACTTCTGTTTGAATATTTTTGTCCAGGTTTTGACTAATGGCATTAACAGATAGCAGCTGTGTACTGCAGAAGCGATTTCGCAAAAAGCCATGCTGGAGAGGACTGATGAATTGTTTAACATGATTGTAAAGTTTAATACAGACACAACTTTCCAAGACTTTGCTAATAATACATAACACGGAAATAGGCCTATAATTTTCATTCGGTTTCACAGAGTCTTTTATATGCACTGGTGTTACATTGGTTTTTTTTCCATTCAGAGGTGATGCAAGCAGTTCGTAACGGACAGATTGAAGAGAGCACAAAGACTAAGTGCACTTTGCTTACTGCATTCCTTAATTAGGAGGCATGGAGGAATGTTTCAGTTAAGTGATATATCGCGCATCTGTATAACTGGTTTATGTTGTTGCTAAAGAACAGAAATATTGTTGTTTACAAAGAGACTCGTCGGAGTAAAGACGGATGAAAAAGAAAAAAAGAAAAAAGAAAGATCCGTTGTTTCAACTGGTATCGTAGCCTCGATGCCATTATAGGTTATCAAGGAATTTGATTATAATCTATCATGTACCTCAGAAGAAGGTCGAATCCGTCGTCGTTTTTCTTGCCTTGTGCTATCCACTGATTAGAAGGACAAAGTAGAGAAAGAAGTCAAGAGGTTAAGGTTATGGTTCTTCTTTTACGTGGGTATCACGAGACGGTCCTCATTAGACTGACGAATCTGATGGCGACGGTGCGCTCAATATACGTCATACCCCCTTCCCTTCCAACTCAGTGCTCAGTCTAATGCTCCGTTTTACCAGTCACTTAAAAGATTTTTCCTTAGTTTTAAGCTTGATTAGCGCACGCACGTACAAACATGCTGGCTTTTGCCTTAAGACTGGTGCTTCCCAGAGAGTTAAATCCTCATTTTCTCTTAAACGAGTATGGTGACCTATTTCTTTAATCTTCTTTCTTTCCCTCGAATAAATAGAAACTTATTCAAAACGTGTTCAAAGCTTGTACTTGTAAATATAGTCATATTGGTATTTTAAGGAATTCTGCGTATATACAAGTTGGTGCTGCTCCTAGACGAGTATGGGGACTCAATTTTATTTTAAAACTTTAGTTTCTACAACATAAACAACAAAAATTCGGTAAATTCTGACAAAAATTTCATAGCAAGTTCTATTCCAGAGAAATGACCTTAAAGCTACTCTAGGCTACGCGGAAAGAATAGATTAGTCGAAACAAGCTGAGGACTTGGGGTCACACATGGAAATTTGAACTCGGAACGTCCCGCACAGAAATTCACGAAATTCAGCCAAATTAGGTAATTACAAAATGCCCGTTAAATTAAGAGAAACATAAAAATATCCGCTTAAAACTTTAAAGAAAGTTTAAAATAACATAACAGAGATAACAGATGCACGGATGGGCAAAACTGAAGAAGATTGAAACCGGGATTGAAATTATGGTTTTTTGAAAGTTTAAAGTTGATTGGTGCCGTTTGCAACTTCAAAAATTATGCTCAGGAGACATATTTGTTTGTCTCGGATCTCTGATTTTGTCATTTACATGTAAAATCTTTGCTTACTTTAAGTTCCATAGCGATTGAGGGCGAGTAATTGGCAAAATTAAACAAAATAAACTGGACGGCCGTGACACAGCCCCTTTAAAGTTTGTGTTGAGTTTTACTGTGTGGTGTGGCTCGCTTTCTTTCCATGAGGTGAAACCCCAGGGCATTACAGTTTCATAACAAGACAAAAAAACACACCAATAATACGAATACAGAAATATGGCAGTGCGTGGACCATACAACAATTCCAGAGCCTGTGGCTAAGAATCAAGGAAACATGATTCAAAACACTGCCAGCGAATAGGTCACTGAGTCCCTGTGAGTCCGACGAACAAATTAAGTTGAACAGAAGCAAACGTAAAGAGATGCGAATTCTCCTTGGCTAAGATCGATGCTAAGTTCACTGGTATTATGAAACTACCATCAAAGAGAAGGCAATCGAGGTGATGTCCAGCGTCAAGCTACTTGGCCTGAACATTTCAATAGATCTGAAATGAACCTGTCACATGTCAGAAAGTTCCAGCAAGGTCTCGGCATGGCTCTACTACCTAAAGCAACCTAAAGCAACAGGGCGAGCATCGCAACCAAGGAAATCTTAAACTTTTTCTCAACATACGTATGTCCGGTCATAGAGTATGCTTGTCCCGTTTTTCACAACTCACTTCCAAGCTACCTCTCAGATGAGCTTGAGGGCTTGTAGAAGCGCGCCATGAGAATTATTAATTCTCTCGCATGCCCTCACCTATATCAGGAGGCACTTGGACTCGCTAGTTTACAAACTCTTTTTGAGCGAGGCAGGTTCAAACGGTCAAATTATATTGTCTCAAAACATAAGTAACAATCCCGACCTGGCAAACTATACAGTTTTTTTTACCGGGTTCAAACAAACAGTCTTAATCTAAAAAAAAAACCCGAAGATTTGATAATTCAAGTTCCATTTGTAAAACGGACAGACTAAAGAGCTTTTTTTTTTTCTTCTGCTTTTTTACAGGAATTGTATATAGGCCGGGTGATTTTATTAAATGATTTTTGTGGATGTACATTTTAGCGTGGTTGAAATGTTTGTATTTATTTGTAAAGTTTTATCTAATTCAGCTCTAGAGCTGTAATTTTTTTTTAATTTCAAGCTTGAATAAACTATCTATCTACCATGTAGCTATCTATACATTGGGTCCACTATCTTTCTTCTCATTGATAAGAGCCTATAGTTAATTGTGGAAATCAGCGCGACCTACAGATTATTTAGTTATCTGCTGATAGCAGATATTAGTTGACTTAAATCTGTAGGTTACGCGCGAAGTGCATGATTTCCAAGAGCAATGTGAGACTGCGGTCCCTGCAATGGTGTGTTTGTCGATGTTGTCTTTAAAACAGTGTATAATAAAACAATTATTAGTTTCAGATTTTGTAATATCTCGTTTAATCAAAGTTTCGGTAAGTGTTATTAGCCTCGGCCCTCGGCTCGGCTGATCAATAAGACCTACCTTGAAATATAGCCAAACCTGCTGATAAAATTAGTAAACTGCGAAGACGAATAACTACACCTTGAGGACAATCAATCCCTGACTCTTGTTCATTAGCAACCCGGTACCGTGAGAGGTCTTTGATTCCTTTTGGGAGATTTCTATCACTTTATAAGCAATGAAATGTGTCGTTTACTTACAAAAGCCCCAAGGAAACGAGACCTGAAAATATCCCTGACGGAAGCTTCTTCAGTTTGTTGTCGTTCAAATACCTGCAGGAAAAGAAATGATAGTCAATTTGTGTGGGATAAGCAGAAAAAATCATTTTCGGTCGCCAGTTTGTAAAAGCTATTCACATTTTATCCTGTAGTACAGGCCCGTTCAGCCTTTTAAGACTTCAAAATGTTTTTTGTTTCTCTTCAGCGCGGCTCGGAAATAAATGGCACTTGGCTTATCACCCGGCTAGCCAATCAGCGCGCGAAAAACACTATTCACTCGTGTGCTATATACTCTGGGTCTTTTTCACCAGCAAAAAGCCCATTGGCATGAAACCCTGGACTGAATTCGACTTCTCCCCGCTTAATCGACATCTTCGACCCCAACTGTCTTTTATTTCAGAGGAAACCCTTATTGTGTCTTCTGTTACCCTCCCCTCCCCTCTCGAAATGTTGTGCAACCCTGTCAACTTACCGTGTGGCACGAAATGTTGGCGGGAGTTTTATATTTTTGGAGCGGCTATTTTGCTTTTGTTTTGTTTATTATCATTGTCATCATCATTATCAACGTTATCATTATCATTATCATTGTCATCATCATCATCATCATAATATTGCTGAAACTGATTAGTGCTGTTGTAAAAGACTGATTTTTCTCCCTGGGGACTATTTACTTTTGCGTCTTTCAGAAAGTCGTGTTTAATTGGAATTTTCGGGTTAACCGACATGTTGAAATAGAAGTGAAAAATAAAAAAAAAAAAAAGGAAATAAATAAAAATAAAGATAAAAACTGAATTGGCTATCTGAGAGCTGCCCCAATCCTCAGTGTCAAAGCGAAGCTAAGTGCGAAGCTACTGGTTTGAAAAATATTTCACTCCGGAGAGATTTTGCACTTACCCTTGTTTTGACAGTGAGAGTTTTTGTAACTGTTGGGAAAGAGGAGAAGGTTGGACAGCAGCGCAAAGCATCCTTCCCCTTGCTAATCTCGTCTCTCTCATTTCCTGTCGTTTTCCAATATGGCCGCCATATCGGAAAACGAGAAGGTCAGCACTCGTTAACATCCGTCGAAAGGCCCTCTTATCTTCGGTCGGATTTCGTACACGTATGACGTCACGCTCGCCCCGTGGTATATATTTACCCGTGACTCATTCTGCCTAGATCTTCCACTCTGATTTGTCTGATGATCTGACGGTTTGTTTCGAGGTCTTGTCTTGCTTTTTCGATCATCCCTCGATTGATTCAACCAAGAAGATGATATTGCATCCGTTTGGAAATAATGCTTTAATGTTTCGCCTCGATCAAGCCTCTTGGCGAATCGAGAAGCTCCCTTCAGTGGATGTTACCGAGTAACATTCCTTGAATGGCCCCGGCTGGAATGGCATTCAGGAAGAATTACACAAATAAGCGAATAAAACTCAAATGAACCGCTGCCCCATCTAACAACTTTTTCAAAATATTGGCGGGAATAATGGAAAATTATCCATACGGTAATGTCTGTCTCTGTCGAATAATAATGAATGCTTGCAACTAAGAACAACAACTTTATTTCAGTACCCTACATTGATTTGCATGATACCAAAAATAGATATAAATATGGAGAGAGTACAGGGTGCCCTTAATAACCATTGAGGGCTAAAAGGATAGGTCAGTCTCAATAAGATTATTAATGAATTATTATATTAAAGGGTCAGGGACCAAACACCACACACAGCTACACAAAACATTCACAGTTTAAAAGAAAAAAACTAGTGGAAAGGGGAAGACAGCAAAAGAAAGCTAAGTATACCAGTATTAATAAGAGAAAGCCAAACCTTGTACTAAGCTGTCTGATAATTTCCCCGGGGAGAAGGGTGGATGGGTAGTTAACAAATTTTTATACGGGGAGGCTCCGCCCGAGGTCCAGCCCCTTACCCTTTTATATACCATTTTTCACGAAAAAGGTACCCCTTTCGTATAATTTCTGTTGACAAATGGTACCCTTTTTACACACCTTGTTTAGAACATTGCATCCAATGCATTGTCACTTACACAGGGATGAATTCAAAAATAGAATGTTTCCCCGACTTTACAAAGTCATAAAATTTATCTGTTCGGCCCTTTGGGCCATTTCACAGACCGAAATGACAGATTTCCCTATCCTATTGAAAACTTCAACAAGTAAAATTCCTACCCTTTCATATACCTGAAGCCTGAAAAAGTACCCCTTTCGGGCGGGGCTTCCCCGTATAGGACCTTAAATGGGGTACCACCCCCCTCCCTCCCCCCGAGGTTAATTTATGTTCTTTTTCATCCGCTGAAGAAGCCCAGAAGCTAATCGACGATTTTGAGACTCAACATACCGTAAAATTTTCCTACTACATGGCAAGCAAAGGCTTTGGAGGCACAGGTGAGAAGTAGCTATATTATTACATACAAAGTGGGCCATTGACCCAATCTTACCTTAGTTACTAAGGAAGCAAAACTTAATAATAACCTGTACCGATCAAAGTCTCGGTATTCCCGCCCCTCTCATATCGCCCCAGGGATAAAGCACTAGAAGTCTGGAAGCCTTAGAAAAACGGCGCAGCGTTTTGAAACTCAGGAGAAAGGGGAGGAGGGTGGGGACACATCATACACCAAGCCTAGCCCATAGCCTTACTTCAATTTCCCAAAATGTCATTTGCTTTGTTCGTTGGCACAAGCAAACCGCTGTGAGATCTTAACAGTGTCCATAGAATCAGTAATTGACCGTTGGGTATGCGTAAGTAGGCATTTGTTCAAACAAAGGCTAAAACGATCCATTAAAGGCAATTCCCTTTCAAGTAAACAACTATCACTTTGGCTGAGTTTCTCTGCATGGCCAGTACATTTTGCATAGTATTGCCAAAATTTGTAATAGCAGTGGCTATAATATTATAATTGATCAATAATAATGTAATAGTAAAGATTATAATATTATGATTCGCATTGTTAACGTTACTACATGACATTTAGTTTGCAGCAGAGAACTTGAGCAGGAGAAAAAATCCCAATTTCCATCAGGTACTGTACGCACAGAACCTCTGTTAACAGACACCTCCTATAAGCTTACATGCACCTCGTACTAACAGACACTAATCTGGATTCACAACAATTTCTATGTTAAAAATCTGCGTTTACAAACTATTGTACATAAAGACATTTTTTGTTGGTAACAATGATCCATATAGAGGTACATGATAGCCCATAGCTAGCAAATACTCCTCTCTTCATTCAGCCACATGGGACACTTCGGCTGAACAGATGCCTTTTACAAGCAGTATAATTCTAGAGTAATTTGGTCAACACTTTGATACTAAATAAGAGAACAAATTAACACTTAGAGGGAAAGAGGAGGATTGAGAGTGCACTAAAAATCAGTCCACCAGTCAAATCACACAGTCAATAATGCACATAGAAAACAGAAGGGATGGTTATTGATGATCAAACAAGGATAAACAATCTTTCTGTTGAATAATTACTCTTTCATGTTTTTTTTTGCTTCATGAAGTTAAATGGCATCTACTTAAATTTGCTTAAGCCACGCCCAGATTGGTCTCCTTTAGGGGTCACAAAAAGCTTGAGCCACGCCCAGATGGTCTCCTTTAGGGGTTAAATTCAAAATTTCCGACGAGCATCCTCGTCTGTTTCATATGGGAGTCCCTCCCCCGGGATCTGGGGCCATTCGATGCAAAGGATGTTATTCAGTAACATCCACTGAAAGGTCCTTTAATTTACCCCGCGGAGCAAGAAGAGGCTTGAAACTTCAAAACATCCTTTAAACGGGGACAGTGACATCTTCTTGTTTGAATCAATCGAGGGATGATCAAAAAAGCAAGACAAGACCTGGGAACAAACCGTCAGATCATCAGACAAATCAGTACACGATCGAAGCAGAAGCATACATTATATATACCACAAGGCGAGCGTGACGTCATACGTTTACGAAAATCCGACCGAAGATACAAGGGCCTTTCGACGGATGTTAACGAGTGCTGACCAAACGAGAAAACCCTGGGGACGATGTTGCTAACATGTATCATGGCGGACCAGTAAGCACAAACTAACATCGACGGTTTGCATTAATTTCTCGTGAAATTTTGTTTGCTAGAGATGTCAAAAGTAGTTTGCTACGATTTTACAATTGGAGACCGTTCAGAAATTTTAAAGGTATGGTTGTATTTTCGCGTTCGATACACCATGGCATCAAAATTGTTCGATGCGATATTAAGATCAATAATGCCAAGTGCCATTATGCATACTATACAGTTATGCCACTTTCCCTCCGATTTTTTGTACATGTGCTATTTCCTCTGAATTTGCAAGGTAATCCATTTACGATTATGTCATTACCGTTACTGAAATTAATTGTATGTGCTCGTCGTTATAGCCACAGAAGAATAAGCTTATCAAAGGATGTGGGACGGGATCTGCGAGGTGTTCACCAGCAACTGCAAAGTGATTCAGGTACATACATGTACTAGGGAATGTGAATGTTAGGTTTCACTTAATTTCTCTCCCCGCTCTCTGCTTCTTGCTAACATTTTTCCTTTTATATATAAGTGCATTGACCACTGTCGCTGCAAACGCCCATTTGTTAAGCAAATGAAACTTTATGTTTTCAAAACTCGTACACTATCGTTACTACAACAAGGAATGAGGTACGATGAGCTTATACAGTGATAAATAATGAGCTACAATGAGGTTGAATGACCTACAAAAAATTAATGTCGACCTACAATGAGGTACAAGCGTGCATTGTACATCATGTACTGTTTAGAGTACGAGCAGGAGCGTATTATCAGGTTTAAAAACTCGAGACGAGTTTTTCATTGAACGGCTTCAAAATCTCTGATACAGATCAACTCACTGTTGCACTAATATTTAGGTTTGGGGTTATTTTGGTTTAAAGAATTGGACATAAAAAAAGTGTAGCCATGTGTTTTTTTTCTTATTTATGAATTATTAATGAGTTTTGGAAGACATAAAATCAGCTAATGTCACCTGTAATGAGCTGAAATGGAAATACTCTTATCAATTGGCAGCTCTAAGGACAAAATTTAGAGACATTTTTGAGAGAAATGCAAGAAAAAGATCATGGTGACAGGTTGGTCGGGCAGCCAACAGTTCAGACAAATAGAAACAGAAAATCCTTGTATTGTGTCATTCATGAAACATGAAATAATTCCACGTGGTAGTCATGCAGTGATGGTAATGAAAACGTGAGATACGTTATGCAAACTTGTTGTTTTGCTAATCTAAACGGACACTGTATTGCTTTTTCACCATTCTTGCTGTAGCTCGCATGGGTCCAGGGTCCTGTTTCACTTACCGTTTTGGGGATTTATACAACCCTAATATACTGTTGTTTCAATCGACATTCACAATGCTTGTAAACATAACTATAGAAGTTATACAGTAAACACCCGCATATATAAAAACAAACGGATTAAGAACACCAGGCTGAAATTTGGCCAATAAAGCCCCATTTTTATAAGAACAAGATCAGCTGAAAATTGTAACATGTTCTTATAAAATGGAAAAAGTGTCATAATTACAAAACATGTAAGTTTATAATATAATATAATATGTATGTCTAATCAAATGGTGACGAGTGAAATTATTCCCTAATTTCACCAGTATACCATTTGATTACCTATTAATATCATGGGTGACGAATTACGTTAGTAATCTTGGATTTTGGACATGTCTATCCTGGATCGTATTGATCGAGAACTCCTGCACTCTCTCGAACGCTTAGAGCTGAAATTTGGCTTAAGTTCAGAGTTTTTCGACAAAATACCTGTTAGAATTCTTCTTGATGTGCTCTTTCGTGTGTTCAGGGCCGAGTTGTTCAAAGCTAGGTTAAGATAACCCAGGGTTAGTGCGAGATTTGAATTCAGATTTGAAAGCTTAAAAGGCATTTCAGTTTTAGTTCTTGTTGTCTACAAGTTGATGATTGGAATCTCTAAAAATAGCACAGAAAATTATTCGAGAAAATGCTTTTAAACACAAGAAAAAGAAACCCGGGTTAAATTTAACCCCGGGTTGGGTGCTAATCGGCCTTTGAACAACTGGGCCCTGGTTTTCTAAAGCGTCTTTTTGTGCCCTGACATCTTCATTCATGACATTTTAAAACTTCATCACCATCTTGATACTGAGACGTACGGAAGGTTGCCATGGCAATTTTGTAATTTAACATGTGAAATTACAATTAACGCTGAAATTTCGCGCCAAAATGAGGGAGTAATTCGTCACCTATGATATTAATAATATTTAAAATCAAATTACAGAATAATTATTTATTTTATTTTCCTAAAATATGCTAAATATACCTCAAGCAACAATTTGTTTTGGATAGCATTACTTAATAAAAATTTAAGAACATTTTAAGAACATTTTGAGGCTGATTTGTCATTAAGCACCCGATAAATAAGAACTCAACCAGCCTGAACTCCGAAATCGTGTGTTCTTATATGCGGGTGTTTACTGTAGTTCTGTACAATAAAACATTAAGAAGAAGAAGAAGAAGAAAAAGTACAAATCAAAGATGCTTCTAGTCTGCAACTTAAAGAAATCCACATTCACGTAATATTCACTTTTTGGAAAAAGAGTCTTGTTTCATAGGAGAATTTTTTCTCTGACTGATACCTGATATCTTTTGTTTCATTGACTTTATATTCCATTGCAGAACTTGCTCATGGCTCGTGTTTTCATACAATCAAAAAAATCTTAGCAACCTGAAAAACTTTGCATAGTACACTGAGAAAGTGTTTCGGCTATTTAATTCATTCAGCCATCGTCCACTTTGCTTCACCATTATATAATTCTCCATCCCAGCAAAATTGGATACTCCTTTGTCATTCGAAAATGTTCTTGCAATTTTTTGCTCATCGAGTAAAACAATTTCTCTAGCAGAGCAATGGAAGCAGTTGATTAATGTACACAAAACTCAGGTTTCAACCAACAGAAAAACCTTTTGAGGGCGCGTATTATTGGGAACCGCTGTAATGTACTACTGCAGGGTTCTTCACGTGTAACGTTCCTTTTAATGTTCATTTTGTTTGTTTTGAGGCAGAGAAGTGAACAAAGCTTGGACATACACCTGTATGTCTACATGTCTTTTTGTTTAATTTGCTATTGATTTTATTTGTGTAGAATAGTTCTGAGCATGATCGTAATATAAATTGTTTATGTTGAAATTTTACAGCTTCGCTTTATACATGCATTTTCTACAAAATACATCCTGAATCTATACTGTAAGATCTTTGCCATGCAAGTTTATTGATTATAATATTTTTTACATGACTGTATACATATTTTCATTTATTAATATTATTCTCATGTAAGCACAATGATGCAAAAAATAATGTAGCCCATGAAATTCAACATTTTAACCATGCTTCTACTAATGTACTTCTACCCAAGAATTTTGTCTTCTCCTGAAGGAAACCCAATTTAATACCCTTCAGTACTAAAGGACCTCTTTATATTCTTTTAAGCAAAGTTTATTTCTGTACGAAGCCTGAGTTGATAGTTATGGGTCTAGTTTTGAAGAGTTTGAACTTTTGCTCAGCAACAAAGTACAGCAAAGTACAGCATGAAATGCGTTTAACTTAATTTTGCACTGAAGACATAACTATAACAAGTTTGCATACATGTAAACTGATTAGAGTCGATGTCTATTAGGAAAAACTGCTGTTTCTTGTGTCACCTGAGGTCAGCTCAATATAATTTATTTCTTTTGTTTTGCGTAGTGATTATAATTTTGCACATACATGTAATGCCTCTCAAATGCGCCTGGCAAGTTTCCTGTAAACAAATGAGCACAGTAACATGTCTTTCAGCAAATAAAAGTGCTGATTATTCATCAAGATAATTCTTTTATAAAAAAAGGGTTAAATTATCTACTGAGTTAAGCTGGATTTGAAACACCAGAATCTTATCAAAAGAATATTGTTTTTTGTCATTTTTGTTGTTCCTTTCACTATTGATTTAAAAATTACTCCCAATATACATGTGCCAGCACCTTGTTTTTATTACAATTTCTGTTTATTATAAACCCTTTCGGTAAGCTTTCATACATGCTGCACCAAGCAAATCTACAACCAGTTGCAAAAGTACTTGAGACAGTGTACCTTATTTTGGCTTAATGGCCTGTCAATGATCTTGTGCTTGTCATACCCCCCCTTCTCCCCTTATCAAAATTGCTAGCAGTAAAAGATCAAGGTCATTAGTGTGATTAGCAGCGATTCGAAATAAGAAAGGCTGGTTTTTCATTGGAGTGTCTCAACATTTTTGCAACTGGTTTTAGCATACACTGCATGCACTAATATTACCACAAAGATTTGTACATGTAATGCTTTATATATATAGTGAATGAATCATTGTTTAAGCTTTAACATAAGTACAAGTGTAAACAAAACATTTTTGACTAAAAATAAGTAAATCTTGTTAATGTTTAATTTTTGTGTGGTTTATTAAAACAAATTTGAAATGATGATAATTAGTTTGTTTGTGCTCAGATACTTATAAATTAAAGGAATAATACATGTATTATACTTTTTCCTGTTTCCTTGAAAATTGAGTGCATCAGTTTTTGGTCATGGGTGTTGGAAAATATGCAGACATGTTATGTACATTTCTTTTAATTAAATATTCTATTTCATTTAATTTCACTAATATTCTCCATGCACACTGTTTTCTTTACATTTCCTATCTAATGGTACTGATGGGGAGAATTTATTTAACATCAAAGACCTTTTTTTTCTTAGTGATCATGTTTTGTTATTCTTAGGACCTTTAATTTATGTTTGATTAACCTGAGTGATGTTTTAACCCTTTAAGCCCTAAACATTGATCAGCATCAAATTTCTTGTAATATCAATTATTTTATAAAGCAGAGTACGTAGTGGTCACGGCAATTTTGTTCAGGTTTAAGAACCTTCCTGGCATACATGTACAACAGATCAGCATTCCAAATTGCAGGACTTCAATTACCTTTTTAATTATTATCTGCCAATGTTCAGCATCTGCACCCCACCAATGTTTTTGTTTTTATAACATAAAAAGTAAAAGTGCAAGCTATTTTGGGTTATCTGGTCATGAGAACAATGCAAGATGGAGGAATTAAAATTAAGCTGTGGGGCACTTAATACATGTTCAAAATTAATGATTTCTCCTCTTTTTGAGGGTTGGTTTATATGCCATTGTTTTCATGGTACAGCTGTAAGCCTAAAAATGCACAGTTAGAAAATACAGATGCAAAGAAAAAGTTTAAAAGTTTCTTGTGATCTTTACATTGGAAGGCAAAAAATTTCAAGTAACCACAAACTAATATTATTAATTTTTTCCTCGAAGGTATTATCATTTATTTTTGTCCTCTTCACAGCAGAGAATGTGTCCTTTTGTGAAACACAACCAAGGTATCTGTAGCAAAGTTTCTGGAGGATTTAAGGTACCAGTGATTTGAGCATTTAACAGTCAAAGAATATTGTCTTGAAATGAGAATTTGTTATTAGATTTTCTATCATTTAATGTAAGAGTAAGAGTATTATATATGTGTTGAATTGAAATACAATAGACCAAAAATTAAAACAGGTAAACAAAATATTATAAAATATTGCTGATAGAGAGGAGGCTGGTCATTACGTAGATATTATGTACCACTACAGCATATGTGGTGTAATCATGAGTACATACAGCTGTAATACACAGCCTGCACATTGTACTAGATAGTGTAAATTAAGCATTAATAGTTGCTGCTGAATTTTGCTGTGCAAGTGCTTAAAGACACCTTGCCTAATGTTCTCAGTGTTTTTTCTATTGTTAATTTACAAATACCCTAACTGATATAGTGGAATGTTTGACTGTTTAAAAATTGGCCTTGTGGAGTTTGTGTTTGAGCCATAAAGGCTTGCAGAAAAAAATGCAACCAAATTGAAAGAAAGGTAATCGCTCAGCTTTATACTTCATGTACATGCACAAGTATATATTTTACAACAAAGGAATAGTGACTGTATGAGAGTATTTTTTATTGAAGTTAACTGTACATGAATATATAAAAATCATAGTATGTGAACTGCAGGCTGAAGAATTATATGAAAGTAGATCATTGCAGTTATAGATGCAATTATACTTGTGCAGTTGTGAAAAGAAAGCCTAAAAGAAAAAAAATTCAGGCTTGTACGGGATTCAAACCCTTGACCTCTGCTTTCTTTTCACAACTGCAAAAGTTGCGTCTATATTATAACTGCAATGATCCACTTTCATATAAGTATTTTTATTCCTCTATGGTTTTTGTAAATGTTGGGGGCAAGTGTTAAAGGTTAGTGTTTCAGTCAGCCATGTTGATTTTTTTCCTTCATGTGCAGTGGGAAGGGTTAGCTGATCCCTTGACAAAGGACAACAACATCAACAGCTACTAAACTTTATAAGGGATGGAGCATTTGAATTTTATGCGATGGAGTGGGGGTGGGGGGGGGGGACATTTCTAGCGTAGCTGCTGGCAGGATTGAAAG
This sequence comes from Porites lutea, assembly GCF_958299795.1. NCBI lineage: Eukaryota > Metazoa > Cnidaria > Anthozoa > Scleractinia > Poritidae > Porites > Porites lutea. The sequence goes on from NC_133203.1 coordinate 45,018,596, forward strand.
TGTGCACAAAGTTTTGGTAGAGGTCAAGCTGTAAAGCCATGTGGAGAATAAGGAGGAGACACTCACTTCTTGTCGCTTTGCTGCCAAAACTCTCAAGCACAAAAACAATCTGGCCAGTTATGCAGGCTCAAGAGATTTTCAGTCTACAGAACTTTCTTTTCCCCACCCAAATGTGTCTGTGAATGATTTTTATTTTCAGGTGAAATCCCATGAACATTTTTTTGAAATTGCAGTTGCATACACATCATTCCCTAGATTTCATCAGAGAACTAAAAATGTTGAAAATAACAGGTTACATACACCTCCACTATAAAATACCTTTTTATGTGGGAATGCTTGCACTTGTGTCTTTTTTTTTTTTTTTTTTGATAATTCACAGAGAGTTCTGTTTCAATATGTTCAGTGTCTGATATAAGGTGGCTACCCATGTGTCATGGGAAGTGCTACAGACTGTAAGGGTAAAAGGTCACTAAGACCCTCTTAGAATCTAGGAGGCTGGGGCATGCCTGCCTGCCCTCCACCACTGCCACCCAACCCCCCCCCCCACCCCCCACCCCCTAGAAAAAAAGAATGAAATAATCTAGACCCTCAGAGGTGCACTTTCCAACACAAAGTGTTTTTTTTTTTATGACTCCCCATTGTGATTATTTTTTGTTATGAAGAATAGAGTTAAAATACTTAAATTTGTTGTTTATTTTTTTGTTTCCTTCTAACGTAAGTCGTATAAATAAACTGTCAGTGGGGATTAGAGGTCGTGTGGGTTGTGGTGATCAGTGTTAGGACAAGTAAACATTATTTTATTTTACACATCTCCCTCTGAATACAATATTGCATTTTATTATCAAATGTAGACAATAATTTTGAGCAAAGGGGGAACATTTTAAAAGACAAAGGTCCTTTTCTTGTGGTCCAGTTGGATTATCAGCTCCAAGCTGGGTTGACTGAATCAATTTCATGGTTTTACTGAGTGATGACTCTTAGTTTTTTTAAATGGAATGGCAACAGTCTTCATCTTCTTTTGGGATGGGATTTTTTTGTGCTGATGGCAAAGGAGATTTTGTATTTTTCTCAAACTTTTACTGGATTTTTTTTTATGCTAAGTTTATGGGAGTGTTGAGCAGAATTAGCATTGTGAGTTGTTCAGACTATCCTCAAAAGGGATATTCTTTTTGGTACTATGATCCTTTTGTAGGATAGCTTGACCTAAACTAAACTACATGTATGAAATAACTATACATGAACATGTGTATTAAAAAATAGTTTTCTGTGTGTGGATAATATCGTCCCCCTGCTAAAAGAAGGCTGACTTTTCCCTGGTCTTCTGTAGTACCAGGGGAAAGAGGCTACTAGCTGCAGGAAAGATAGATGTTAATACAGCATTACAATTTATAATGCCAAACAGCTGGAACAAAGTTAATTTTTAACCTACATAATTATATAAGGAAAGGTTAAGCAAAAGGCAAGTTTTGTTATTAGCTAGTTGTATACATTTTATGCACACTTTCTATTCAACAAGGCCTTTGTTGAATAGACATCCAGTGCAAGTGACAATACTCAGAGAGGAAAACCTACACAGAATGAGCTTTCACAAAGAAAGTGAAGTGTTTTTTTTTTTTTTTTTTTTTCTGTATATAGCCACATATATACGGATTTCAAGATTACAGTGCCACAGAAGAGAAATAGCACACAAAGTTAAGAACAAGTTATTTAGGGACGACTGAAACCACTGACCCAGTGCAATGGATTGAACAGCTGTACAATGAAGATGTAAGTTAATCGTTAATAATTAACCTAACAGATTGCCAGTGTTTTTACAGACTGTATATAATACATGTACACACTCAGTATTTACTACTGAGATTTTGAGAAAATCTGATGTTTCTGGCTGGTGCCACTTTGAAATTGGGGTAGTTCCTCTGAATAGTATACATGTAATTATTGAATATGTTAACAGTAACACACACGCACTTCTAGACTGCATCACTGCACAGCTGCAAGCGGACCACTGACCATTAACACAGGAGGTTGTGCTGGCAGGAAATGGCGGTCGATGCATGGGATTGTACTTTTTGCAGACAGTAATTATTTTTGTTGGATCGGACTTGTTTTAGGCTGGGAGGAGTGCGTACCTAATTTTCATAAATGATTTGTTTTTGTCTTTTCTAGGGAATCATTAAAAGCAACATATACCCTCTTAAGTAGTTACTGATGCCCTGGTTTTTCCAGTGCAGGAGGGAACAAGAAAAAAGTAGACAACTAGATGGAATGGTATTGAACAACAAAATTAATAGACTTAGAGGAATGTTTACAAACCAAATAAAGTTGCACAAACATGCACTTAATTTTAATACCTAATACTTAGCAATATTGTATTTACATTTCTACAACTTTTTGACAGTAGTTTAATGTTGTACACTTCTGGAGCTTAGTGTAGCCGCATGACAAAATATTATTGAAAAACCATAGGGAGATCATAAATAAACTGTCCTCTGCCCCATCTCTGTTTCGCTGTTTGATCTCAATTTTACTTTTCATCGTTAATTCATTGGCTAATCTTCTGGCCTGTTCTGCCCAGATATTCATGGACAGCGGGAGAGTGTTGCATTTCAGATTTAGTATTTTGAGTCTCTTCCTACCTATACTGGTTAATCGCTACTTGGAGTTGTACTTTAAAACAGATTCTGGTTATAGCTTTTCGCCCATCAGACATCTGGTTTGTTTAGCCTTTCCACAGGGCCCGGAGAAGTTCAGTTTGTCGTGAAAACTTCGAAAACTCTATTAAAAACGGGAAGCTCACTTGTAATTGGCTAATCATGTTAGTAACCATGGCGACACCAATATCCTCACACGTGAAAGATAAAAATAGTATATATGTTCACTGCGCGCGACTGGTATTTCATCAGTATCTATATAATAAACCGTTTTCCGTGGTGATACGTAGGCCTTGCACAAGGTATTAACAGGTTAATTAGGCATTTTTTTGCATATGGTTTTTTCAGCATATTACTAGTATGAATCTTACCGTAATATTATGTTCTCATGTCATTCATAATTAGTAGAAAAGGCCTTTTCAAATTAAATATCTGTCTTAACTACATCTGTTCCTTGTTTGCAGCCGGGCAGGTTATCGTAAGGACTCCGTATGTACGTGGTTACTTGCGCGTAGTGTTAGTCTTGATCATAACCAACAAACAAGTAAAAAATTCAAACTTACAACCCAAACAGCTCAGATAGATCCGCGAATATCCCGCGCCAATTTCGAAGACATCTCCTTCCAGAAGTTTTCAAAATGAAAGGGATAGTGATTCTACTCAAACGATTTTCCATATTAAAACGGAGTCTGTTCGAGAAAAGGTCCATCTTTCATTTGCCGCGCGTAGATTTTTCAAAAGCGGTGTAAATTTTCAGAAAACCTCTTTCGAAGATAGATTCCATAGCAAGAGAGAATGAGCTATTCTCTCTTGTCCATACTAACAAAGGCCGTTTTTACTATATTTTCAAGTTCAAAGGGATAATATATATTTATTCTTGTTTAATCTTCGATTTAGTTTCAAATTGCAGGTACGCCATTCTTCTTCAAAAAGCCGCGCGTATAAAGGTTTTTAGAAATTGGCTTTGGAAAGCAGGAAAACAAGTTTTATCAGCGCTACCTGGCTTATTGTGAGCTTTTCTTAGCCAACTCGCCTTCAGATTTATCGCTTCGCTGATTATGAATAAGTAATGATGTCCCTACATTCTGCGGGATGGTTTTGAAGAGGTGTGCCTTTAGGCTTGACATAATCAGCTATGGGTAAATAGGTCATTTCCGAAAACGAGGTTGAGCGCAAAAGGGAAAAGGGCAGGGAGTGCCTGCTATAAGGGACGGACCATTAGAAAACTTATTGGCGGGGGGGGGGGGGGGGGGGCGAAGTACAAAAAAAATATTCGCGCAAGGGAAAATTAACTGAAAAAAATTCGTGCATGCCAATTAATCCGAAAAATATTCATGCTATGGCCTAAAAAAATTCATAAAAGGAATTTGATAACGAAAAAAAGTTCCTGCTGCTCGAAAATTCTCCCCCCCCCCCTACCCCATAACTCTTCTAATGGTCCGTCCCTAAGAGTCAGTGTTTTTGTATTGCGCTCATCAATTTCCATACTAATCCGATGACGGCAACTGTCAATACATGACTAATCACAAGTATATAGGGGCGCTTCCCAGCATGGTCCAAACTGAATTACTTTGTTTGCCGGAACGAGCAAAATGAAACATTTTTACTGTTCTGGTTCCTGTAGCAAACACGACAAACAATGATCAGTTTCGTGTGAGTACACAAAACCTTTGGTCTTGCCTCATCAAACACAATGGTCGCAAAAAACGTAACAGTCGCCAGCCTGAGTGGAAAGTAATTTATGAACATTTTTTAAAACGCTCAACGGATAGTGTTAACTAACCGAAACTTGAGCTCTCTCTTTACAAACCATTTAGAAGTTCATCCAAGGCGGTATATGATTTTGCGGAACAGGCGCGCGTACAGTTTCTCAAATATTATAACCGGTGGTCTTGTGGATCGGCATTGCAGATGCCTGACAAAAATCGCCTCGAATCGCCGCTCGGTGTTTGGACAAATCCAGAATAGAAAACCTCCTGAGCATTTCTGCCTGCTAAACAAGCTATACCAGTTTGTTCTAGTTCGAATTTCAACGTGAAGCAACTACATGAATGGAGTAATTTTGATCTTCCAAAGCTTAAATATGTCTCTATAGGACACAATTCCTTTGATTCCTGGATCATGGTTGTTTCTTACTAATACACGTCAATAAGTTACTCATTATGACTCTGCCAATCAGGAATTTGCCGACGCCAGCGTCTGCAGAAATGAACTAAAGGGTTCTTATAGCAGGCGTCCCTTACCCTCTCTCCTCAATCCACCTCCCTTTTCCTCTTTCTCCAAATCCCCTGCCACTTTTGACGCCTGCTATAATACTACACAGGCTAAAAGAGAAAGACCACGGCAACAGAAGGGCAACAAAACAACACGGTTAAACAGCGCGTTAGCAGTTGGTTTTTATTTGGGGAAAGGGACAGTAAGATGAATCTCATCGTGCTATGTTCTAAGGAATTCGTTAATTTTCTTATACACAAATTTCCTCCAAGCCTTGGCAGTAATGGATCATGTTTATCTCTTCTAACCTAGTTTGCAGTTTATTCCCACCTCTTTGGGGCTTTAGGTTTCTGAATTATCAAATCATATGATTAATTTCTCTTTGATTTCAAACGTAATATTCTTTTAAATGTAAAACAACGACTCAAAATCTTGCAAGAGAACTCGTTTTCATTCACTATCTTTATAAAGAACGGCAAAAATACAACCTTCGCTCGCAACGTCAAAGGCTACTGAGTAGGTAAAGGCGCACCTGGCTATGCATATGCAGCTAGCCTTAAACGGGTTGCGGTTTCTGTAGCATGCAGCACCTCCCCCATAATCTCCATGGGGAGAATGTTAGGTAGTCTATGGTAGGTGGTGCCAATTTATAAACCCGAGTGACCACACCTCCAACATGAGCTTTACGCCTACTTTTCAGAATAGATGTTTATTAAGTATCCTTTGCTATAACGCATAATAACGGGCCTTGAACATAATCTCCGTAGCCTGGCTCATGCACCCTCTATATTGCCTTTCCCTTCATACTAATGATTACTATAAATCTCTTTTATGGTATCAATACTAGACAATAACATTGAGGGTGTCCTTTATGACCCGAAAGACCGATAAGAGACGCTTGGCATCTTTTTCCTTTTGAGGAAGCCCATATTGTCTCTTCTGTTAATATCCCCCCCTCCCACCACCACCACGAACACGCACCTTCGACTTCGAAATACTATATAGCGTAAACTCTGGCGTTTCTTTTTCACACGTGTATTGTGACTACGGGCACCCTTATCTCACGTGTACAATTTGATCAAAGAGATTATGACAACCGCTTTTCCACTTGACTTTTTTTATATTTTAGTTTGTGTCTTTTTATTTGAAGACTATACCAGTTATTGTTGTTCTTGTTATGGAGGTGCTTTGAAAAAAATAGATCAGATGTGAAGTGAATACCATTATTTTATATTCTGGAGAATTTTAGTGTAAATTAACGCGAAGGAATTTCGAGAATTCCTGAGAAACTCTGCGGGATCTTTGAGAACAATTTTGCTCTGGAACTTCGCCAGATCAAGAGAAAACAAGCAATATCGAAAACAAAAGCAACGACAACAGAAAGGCGACGAAAAAGGAACTCGTTATGAGGTGAAAAAAAAAACCATCTGCTTTTTCTCAGGAAAGTTACCTGTTTTGGGACCCTCCGACTTCTGAAGCCCCACTCCCCTTAGGGGAGAGTCAAACCTAATTTGTTTATCGCCCGGGAGAGTCACCCTTTCAAACTAGACAAACTGACTACCTCTCACCCTTTTTCAACCAATCTGCATCACAATTTAGTGACACACCCAGTTCCACTCGTTTTTTGCTAAGTTTTTAGTCTACGTCACCTCTGACTGAAAGTTTGATCGAACGGATCAGATAGCATTGTGTTTCAAAACTGAGCATCTGATCAGTATAAACCACAGCTTCGTTTCTCAATCCCTCTAGAGAGGCCAAACTACTTTATCAACTCAGTTGATAAAACCAAAGTTTTGCATGTCAGGCGCCACCACCGCCGCAACACCACAGTTTTATTTCTTAGAAGCTTAACCCTTCCTTCAAAATCAGTGTTCATTTGGTACCACACTACGTACCTCTCAGAGTCAAAACGTGATGCGCATGAAAAGTTTCAATCTAAAAGTTTGAATTTATAGCCATCCCTGTCTTTTCTTTGAGTTTTGCTTTTTTGACTTGCAAGGCGTTAAAATGCAGTCAACTGACCCTCGACATTAATAAATATGGTTGTTTCTTTGAAATTTTCTCTTAGCTAAAGCTGGCGGCATGACAGAAGCTCGGGCTTCCACCTCTGCCTGTCTAGCAAGAATTGAACTTCACGGGTCCGTTTTAAATGGCTGGAGTTGAGTTCACTAAGCACTGAAGAAGGATGCTAAATCTGAATTTTCGACGTCTCCATAATTATAAGACGGATAGCTTTCGTCCAGTGAGAATAAAAAACGCGTCACGTTAGATAGAAAACGATAAATTACTGTGTTGTTAAAAAACGAAAGACGATTCACTGTAAAACAAAAGAAATTGCAGCTCCCTCTCTTATTCTCGCTTTATGACCCTGGGTTAACTGAATTCACTTCCAGTGAGTAAAATATTGTATAAAGAGGAAAGAAAGGAGAACAAGTTATTAACTGGCCGTTTTTATGCTGGAGACGTTTAAGTCGTCTGGTGTAAGACCGGGACGTATAAAAGTAGAGGTACACGTTGAACAAAACAGAGTTTTCCGAAAAGGACAAAACACTGACTCTTCCCAGTCGTTTTCGAACGGGTTGGGCGTGTAAATGCGTCCCAGTTTACGCCGTCCCGTTTTTAGGCTAGGCCCATTTAACGCCGGAGACGTTAAAGTCGTTTGTTAGTGAGTGCGTCTAAGCGACGCACTAACAGAAGACGTTAATGTCGTCAGACGTTAAATGCGTCTGTCTTATTTGCCGTTTTTACAATAGATGTTATAGTCGTCTTATGACGGCTTTATCGTCTCTAGCATAAAAATGACAACTCAGCTGAGTACAAAAAGTAGGATTGTGCACCCACTTCTCGGTGTCTGGAAATTGGATGAAACAGTGCCTGTCGTGTTTGAAATACTACTTCGCACTATCTCTACCCTTTGAGCAGAGGCTAGTGTTTCGCTTACGTTGTGACGTACAAAATGTAGTCTCGATCATTTTAATATCAGTACGCAATATCGATCTTTCCTGAGACCTTTTTTTGACATCTTGTCATAAATGGGCAGTTTATGCCGATCGTGCAAATACCAGCCTTAGGGCGCCAGTGGTTCGACGGCTTGTTCCAAATGAGCTCCCTTGCCATACGCGACGTGGTGCTTTGCACATTGCTGCATGTCCAACCTTCCCTTCACGCTATCGACTGTTTTTGACAGACACATTGTGACGAAATGCTTATCTCAAGTATTGAGTTAGGTCTGGGCAAAAAGCTACACCAACTGTTTCTTCACCTGATTTTCTTATATCTTTCCTTGTTTCTTCCCTGTAGTATATTCGTTGTCCGTTGTTGTTACGAAGGTAGTTCATGAAGATTACACGTGAACGTCCGCTTTTTAGGCAAGCGAGTAAATACGAAAACATAAACTTTCCAGTCTGGCAATCACGAGCGCCAGTAGAGCTAGTTCTATTACTGGGGTACAGCTTGGGATCCCGGGGGGGGGACTCCCATATGAGACAGACAGGGATGCTCGTCTTCTCGCTTAGGGGTGTAAATTTTGGATTTTGGTCTCGCTTAGGGTGTTCCGGGCAAAGCGCCAATATTTTAAGTTTAGGGTTCCGCGAAGAACTTGAGATTTATGACAATGCTTTTAAAAATTACTTTTAGATAAAGCATTCGATGATTATGTCTTTATATCATTAAAACTCATTGCATTTCGTATTTGTTTGTTTTTAAGCGGTCTCTTTTAGGGGTCAAAATTTGCTTAAGCCACGCCCAGATTGGACTCCTTTAGGGGTCACAAAAAGCTTGAGCCACGCCCAGATGGTCTCCTTTAGGGGTTAAATTCAAAATTTCCAACGAGCATCCCCGTCTGTTTCATATGGGAGTCCCCCCCCCCCCGGGCTTGGGATCAATAGAAGGATGCTGTATTCTGACGCTCAAATGTTTTTATACATGTTCCTAATTTTTAAGTAAGATCCGGCATGAGCCCGAGAACCATAATGTGAAAAGGCTTTGCCGCTATGATCTATCTTTACCAAAATAATAATTACGGTTCTATCAATACGCTCTTTAAGGAACATTTGTTTAAATGCTTTAAGAAAAATCAGCTTCATCAACGACACCTTAACATAGCAATGATTGAATTTTCAAATTCCCTCACACAGTAACAAAGGCTGCATCAAAGCCTGATCTTAGGTGTTACTCAAAGTCTGGCAACTCGTAGTTTTACCATTGAGACGATGAAATTTGCGTTAAATTTCGCTTCAAGGGAAGTGAATTTTGCTCTTCGATGGTGCAAAATGAACCTCCCAAAATTTTAACAAAAGAACGCGGTATTTGTAGAAACTGATGAATGTAGTCTGCTTGGCTATTTATTAAAAGCTATAGATGAGTACAAACAAATGGAATTTTGAAATTATACCGAGTGATATTTCCGAAAGCTTATCTTATTCGTGATTGATAACGGTGTGACCAATAGTTATACCTTGGGCGCCAGAGGTTTTTCTCGCGTGCAGCGGGGATTTTCGGGATTTGCCAAAGGCCGACACATCTTCGGCGCCTTCTTTTCGCGCGGGTCACTATAAAGGCTTGACAGAAACCAGAAACCGCGCTAGAAAAGTCTCTGGCACCCAGGGTACAATAGTTATTACGTGAGCCAGTTACGAATGACACAAGATTAAAAAACCCTTACAGTGGAGCCACTAAAACATGTACGTTATTTGGTTCCATATGGGAATTTAAAAAATAAAAAGATTGTGAGGCTTTTGCGATCTAAACGACGCTCAGCGATTGCTCCAGCCATAGGAACATTAAGTAACAAATCTATAATAAAACTCACTGTGCCCATTGGTAGCGAGGGAGGCGTAACCCTCGGAATTCGTATTGGGTTGTGCTGCAGGATTCTTCAAATCGCGAGCCTGTTTCATATTTCCTTTTTAACACCCGTTTTCAGACCTAGTTTCCTAAAATCCATACGCCTTACAACAAAAGGCTTTTTAACGTTGTGCTTGGTTTGCAAAGCCATGAACTAATTGTCGACCTCGTCCACTTGAAATCGGCATATAGTAAGTAATTAAGTAAATAAGTAACAGCTTTATTAATGTGCAAATGTATTAAGTTTTCACAACTAATTGGGGACACAAAATATAGTTTAAAATATGTTTAATCATAACATTTAGCAGTATTTGACTCTGAACATTGTTTCATGCACAAAAAACTAGACTAAATCAAACTGCATATTGTTCCGTAATGAATAGACCATGCTCCTGTACTAACAATCCCTGTATGGCGGTTTTATGACGAATAATAGAACAAAACAATGATAAAAAACTGAATGGAAATACGGACTAAACGTATAGATACCATAAGACAAAACTATTGGTTCCTAAAAGAAGGTTAAGTGCTGCGAGCAGATGCTGAGATAACAAGCGTGTGTATTTCTCGATCACGAAAAAAAATGATGGAAAATTAGATAATTTATCTGGAAACAGCGTCCATTTGGCATAATGTACTTGCGAAGGTGTTTTTTTGCTTACATATGGTTAGCCTGCAGTGCAGGCGTATTTTAGGTGGGCGAAACCTTGTTCGTGTTTGTAATATTGTTGTAGCCGCCATCTTCGATTTTATGAAAGTGGAAGTTTGGGGAGAGTAGAAATAGTAACCCCTACGGTCCCTACGGTAGGTGCGAGGGCGAAAGAAGGAAAGGGGGGAGGGGGAGGGGAGAAAAAAAATACGCCTGTTCTTTTGGGTGACTCCGTACGCTGGCAAACTGAGCTCCTGATTGGTGCGGGATAGGGAAGTAGATTGATGCCTGTCAATTAACTGTAAGTCTATATTGTTTATTCCGTTTCCGTCAGTCTTTTGGAATTGGAGCGGGTGGGAATGTCGCATGTATTACACAATGCGAAAGTCAAAGCGATTTCTACAGTGGTCATCAGGACAAGATTTAGTCGCAGTACAAAAACCTACACCACTTTTACCTCATGCCAAATGCTGCTTGTTCCAATACTTTTTTTTTTTCTGGCGAGTAGATTATGCTCTAGAGGGTTCTATGTTTTGACTGAGCAAATGTGATTTTAGCCGCTTGTTTCACACTAAGAGGTCATGACACGCTTATTGATTTTCCGTGGGTTTTGAATTTCTGGTCTTCATGATTTGCCCTCTGATGCAAGAGCGTTTTCTTTGACCTCTTCTGAAGCGTAAAGCTCTTCTTGTCGCTAAATAAGACTGTTGGGTTCTTTATTTTTGTCCAAAGTGCCTCAGGATCTGAATGACTAAGCGATTTTCTTTCTAGTCCGAGAATGTGATGTTTTCCTGCAATGTTTTATCACACTAGGCCCAGCTCGTTAGTTTTTTAAATTGTTTGCAGGATGTTAAACTCTCACGAATAGCGATTTGCAGAAATGAATGTAGAAGAATGAATTGCAGGTTAAACTGAAGCGTCATCAGCTGTGGAGAATTGCATTGTGACTCAGTCAAGATAAAAACAATGATAAACTCCAGCTTGTTTTTCTTAAGACAATGCGAGTCTTTGGACTGGAGTGACTAATTGTTTTGTTATTGTCGGCTACTCATTTCTGGAGGAGCGGTCACGCGCGTCTAATTAGGGGGTGTTTCTCATTTTCGCAGTGTTTTCGGGCAGGCGTTTTCTCTTCTCTCTCCCCGCCCCCTCCCCGCTCCCTTTGACTCGCCCCGTTTCCTCCTCTCTTCGGGAAGTTTCAACATGGCGCACTCAAAGAAAACGCCTGCACTGCAGGCTACCATATGGTCATTAGGCAACCCATAAAACACATAAATTATTGCACATTTGCCTCAAAGGCAAGCCATTAACATCAATGTAAGAGGTAAAATACGGTATGCGAAAAAATAGTTCTGAACTGACGTGTAAACAATAAGGGCACCCTTCTATTATAATTTTTGCTTTTGCATGATCGAATCAAGAGAATAACGTTTTTGGCTAAATGGCTTTCTCATAGCCATAAACTCTCCCCAGTTGTTCAGAAGAGGTATGCAAATCAATTTTCGCATCTCCAGAGAATACCAGACTTTTCGGCTTATCAAGAATTTAAGACCGCCGGTCTATTTCAGATGAGACTAATGATTCAATTAGGTGTTTTCTGCCCTTAAAGTCTGTTCCTTGCAGGCGGATGGAGTTAATAATTTTGTCGAAATTCGCATCGCACGTGGACTGTTCGTGGATGCAAAGCGAGACAGAAACAGGAGTCTACTTCATTACGAAATCCCGCCAATTGAAATGTGTTGCTAGAAAATGCAAATTATTCTCTCAATCAAATTATTACGGGCGATAAGAGACGCCCGCGCCTGTTTGGACCTTCCATCACTCGTAATCTGATCACGCGTGTTTTGACCATCTGCCACGTGAAACTTACGCAAAGCACAGCACTGGAGCAAAAGCGTTTTGACCAGGGCGGATAAAGGTTGGGCGGTGAAACGAGCGCTCCGCTCTTCATTTGATGTGTGATACGGAGTAGGACTGGCACGAGCGCTCTTTCCGCGCTTCGGGTGCGCTTGAAGGCCGGCGAAATTTTCCTTTTTGCAAACCGGAAATCCTATTTTCTTTCTGTAATTTCAGGCTACAATGTTAAATAGATAAATTCGTTTCATAACAGTATCAATAAACAGTTTCATATGTTTGTGTCTGTACGTCTGTAAGTCAAACTTGTTGGTCGTATAATGCCAAAATTTGAGTTTAATTTGAAAGTGTTGAATACCTCCTCCTTCCACTTAATATCACCTAATCGTCTTTCGCCGTTTCGTTTGCAAAAGCTTAACACTTCTTAACCTCAATTTTTACATATGTTAAAGGGGGATAAATCTTATATAACATAACAAAAAATTAGATTGATATATATTGATATAGTGGCGTTGTACTTCTTCAAACTTTGCTTCTCGGGTGCAACGCGCCACGGCGATTCGCGCAATGCGTTGCAAATCCGGCAACCGCATGTAAACAAAATTTATTGAGGTTAGTTGTAAGGTTTTTTCTCCGTTTTTCTCTCTAAAACAAAACAAGGTAAACAGAAAAAACTGAGGGGAAACTAATTTTGAAGTATCGAAGAAACAGAAAGACGCGTACGTCTGAGATGTTTTTTTCAAAATTAAAAAGAAGGATGATGGTGATTGAAATTATCATAATTTAGCTATAATTTCACCTTGCACGAGCTGCACGCATTTATAAAATACACGTCATCTAGTTATGAAACACGATCTGCTCTCTTTCAGTTTTGCCATGGATGACATGGATGAGATTTTCCTTCGTGTTTTAGACAGTACTTAGTTGTTTTTGTTTTGGAATAACATCGACATTGGCGAGTAGCAGAACGAAAATATAATTCAGTCGTAGAGTCACGGAAGCAACAAAAGAAACCCCTTGAAAGGGATGTTTGTCTACTCCAACTAAACCTCCCGCAAAAAATAGCAACATTTGCCTCTCGGAGACAGCGTACCAGCACAAAGGAACGAGGAAGAAGTGCAAGAGAACAATTCAAGCCGCCATAATTCAGTGACAGCGGCAGTTTCTAATTTGCAAACCACATCATATCGCAAGTTTCGCAAGCCCTGACCGAAGTCGAAAACAAGCGACATTTCTGAGCAGAGTCCCAGTCCACTGCATCACACCTTTTTGCTCGGACGCGCTCGTTTCACCGCCCAACCTTTATCCGCCCTGGTTTTGACCTTCGATCGCTGTCGCCCGCACTCCGTAACCTTTGGTTATTACTAGTTTGTACGCGTCTGGCTTGTATGTTTTGTTTTCCCAATAGAGGTCCCAGGGGAACTTGGCCCTTTGTCTTTTCATAAATTATGCGTACATATGCACATAAGAGACGAAATTTGAAAGAAACAGTTCTCTAGAGTATTATCACATGACTTGTGTTGGGGAAACAAAACTTACAAGCTAAAGAGGTCTATTGGTGAAACCTCTTGATTGTTTTGGAGACAATACTAAAGAACAAAAGATACCAGAAAGATCAAGTTATGCGGTCTTACAGCGTGTTGCATGACTTTATTCAGTTACAGCATTTGTCATAACTTTCCGTCATTAAAACGTTGGAATGAAAAGTCTGAAGCCATAGTCAAAATAAACAGAGTGCCCAAAAAGGCCAGCATCTGAGCAATTAAAGGCGACATTTTTGTCTCTAGCGTGATCCGCCGAATGAAGGGGAATTTGCATACACCTATTTTAATTAAGGTTGCTCCTGTGAACCATGGCCTGCAGTGCACTATGGTAAACCCTTTTGTAGCAGAAAGTTTAGTCTTGTTCACGTTCATTGAAATAATGGAGACCATTTGTGAAAAGGCGTTCACCTGAGAGAGCTTTCAAGTCAAATGGCTGCTAAAATTCTTAAGCATAAGCGAGCTGAAAAATTTCATTTTTAAAATCTCATAGTAAAAAATTGGAAGCCTCTTCCTTTAACAACATTAAATGAATAGGGTTTTACCGCCTGATTAAGCTGCGTTTTTGCATGGGCCAGAATGCTGGTTATTTCAATAAAGCAAATCAACGCTATTCTTTTTTTTATATATTCAGTTTTAACGTAAACACGTAATGTTAAGTTATTTATTGTTGTTCAACAAACACCTTGAATTTACTTTTTTTAACTCCATCCAAAATTCCCATGTGTCCGAGCCAGGCAAACTCGTTGAAAATTTGCAGCATTTGCATATTACCACAGAGAAAACCCTAACTTCCAATCACTGTCTTTCATTAAAAAGCCTAGAATAGGATTCAGTGTTTTGAAGTATATTGTCTTAACGTTCTGCTAGCGTAGCATAGAAGCGTCAGCAGCGTTTGCTTTCTAGGTTCAAGCTCGTTGCGGGCACATAATTTACTGGACTTTCTACAATAATGCACCGCGGGCTATGAAAAATGGATCATGCATCATTCTTCTCTGAAGCAACCTTAATTGAAATAGGTGTAGAGTATAAGTGCAAGTGGAGCGAAATAGATACGTATCGCCGTGGTTGTAAACACAACGTTTCCTGGAAGTTTTTTTCCTTTTAGCGTAAATTCACATGAAAGAATTCCGCTTTCACAAAATAATGTAAAATAAGTTTGATGGAAAGTATGCGAAGGGGTGGGTGATTTGCATACTGACAAAAACAACTTCGAGCGCGATTCGAAACCGTACGTTAAACTTTCCGCTTGTTTTTTTCTGGCATTCTATACAATCTGCTGGCTTAAATCGTTAAAATATTTTATAAAGTCAAATTAATTTGCAAGTTGAGAAGTTGCATTCCCTAATAAAGCGGCGAGTAGTCGGGTTGGTAGTCCAGTGACGTCATCGATTTGTGACGTCGAGGTGCCCAGTGTTTTTTTTTTCACTGTTTTTGCACCCGTTCTGGCGATCAAGAAATGATCCTGGCTAGAAATATTGATTTCAGAAGTATTTTACAGAAAGCATTGAAGCAATTTGGCCCAGCAGCTTCAAAATACGAGCGATCCAAAATGGAGATAAAAGAGCAATTGTCGGTAAATCTCACTCCGCAGAGGAGCTTGTTTTACTTTATGTTTCTCCAAAGTGCGTTTCAGTTTAGACAATACGGAAAGAAGAAGAACAAAGGAAAGAAAAAAGTAGTCACCTTCACGGCGATATTCGCAGCGAAGTATCCATCCAGTTCCTAACCAGACAGGCCGGCTTAACTTGAGTTTCTCGAGGGTTATTGTGAGATAAGTTTTTAATTTTTTAATTTTCCGTAAAATGCCAAGCACACTGTAGCAGGACTTTGATAAATTGTGCACATGCTCTTCCCAATATAAATGTTCACTGAAATGGATCCCAAGGGGCTTGATTCTATTAACACGCTCAAGTGATCTACTGGATATCCTTAAGGAGGGATTGAATTGTCCAAGGGAGTGAACAGGAGACATCTGGCTGATGGACTACTCTGTTCTAGGCGTTCAGATAGTAGAGCGCGGGAGAAAAATTCACGAAGAAAAAAAAAAACGACGGGAGACTAAAGGGGGAAAGGGAACGCCTGTAAACATTCCCTTACAGAGCTCTTTCCGCCCTTAATTGACCGCCGACCGTGTAACTGTAACATGAACTACAGACTGAACTGAATTGTAAAATGAAGTGTTAAAAGGCTAGACGCGAATCATAAGCTCGTGATAGTGTGAAACGAGACCTTTGAATTAGCTTTCAATAACCATCAGAGGTTTTCGTTCTTTTAACTGAGCAACTCAAATTTCTGCCGCTCTGAGTCTAACATTAAGAGGGTCAGTCATGCATACTGAGCAATTATATCCTGCGGTTTGTTTCTGTAAGGATTTGGTTAAGAGGGAGTCTCCCTAAAACCGGTCCACTGCGTTTCGGGTCGGAGAATCAATTTCCGTTAAATTTTGCCCATGAATATATCTTAGTCCAAAAGTAAATTGAAACCGCATTAGTTTTTGAAAATATTTCACTTCAGCGCCCCACGGCCAAATTTTTGCAGTGACAAAGAGTAAAAATAGCGCATATTGCCGAGTTCACCACTTCAACGTTTTGTACTCTCAGCGATTTTTTTTTTTTTCACTTCTTAGGATTAAATTGGTCCTTAAATGATGTAAAGCACACAATTTTGGTCCTTCAAAAGCAACTCATATCTACCAAAAAGTTTTTGATTTACACCCACTTTGCCGTAGGCGGTAAAGGTGCTCAAAATGCATATTTTCATCCTAGCACTGTGCAAAATTCCCACATCTTCTAAACAAAATAGCTTTTCAGACCAACAAAGGGAATGTCCAAAAACTTAGAAACATAAAAATATGTTGTGATGTAAGCGATTTATCAGTACAGCCGATCGACGAAATATGCCTATTTTCTGTCAGTATGACTGTTTACAATACACGATGGAAGGTCTTAATGCAAAGCCGCAATAACATATTATAATTCATGAAACGTATAAACGTTTGGTGACTTTTAACACAATTGAACATCATTTAGGAAAGTAAGCACTTTAAGCCGAACGCATTAATACTACAGGTGTGCCTGTTTACGGATGTGTATAAAACTGGGACAGAGACAAGGAGACGGGGACATTGGGACGCGTGTGTGAGGACTTGTGACTTGGGGACGCGAGACGAGGGACTTGGGGACATCAAGTATGGGACATGGGGACGTGTGGGACGGGCACGCGGGGAACGTTAATGAATATTGCAAAAGTCTGAGATAAATGCGATATCTCTTTCTTTGTGAAAATGTGTTATTTATGGTCAACATTAGATTCCATCGTCCAGAACCACATTGGACACCTCATTATGTTTACACAAAATATTTCCTAATATGGGAGTAAGCGCACTGACTATCGTGATTAGGGTTAAGCACTGTTAGCAAGCATTTACTGTTAGGTTTGCCACTAAAAATATGTGAAATTAAAGAAAATTTTGTTACAATAGTTAAATCCTCCGTGGTGTAGTGGTACAGGTGATGGATTTCGGAGCTAGCACTTCGGGGTTCGAAGCTCACCTATGCAACTTAATTTAGTTCCCTTTGTTTATTTAATTTGTAATCCAACACTGTTATTCGATATAAACTTTGGCGACCTTTGTTTTGTTTTATGTTTGTCGTTTATGTTTGCATTTGTTATTTTTTTAAAATATATTTCAAATTTCTGCTAGCCCGTAGTATTAAACCGACGAGTATCTGTTTTCAGGTCTTATCAGGGTTCCCGACTCAGGCTGGGGCTGGGGATGGGGTTGGAGTGTGCTTGCTGACAGGAGGCCTGCTAGACTGTTTACAGTCCTCTATTTGTCCGTAAAATCGTCGGGATCAAGCACATTCTCTAACAGGTCGCCATCTTGGTTTCAAATGTACCGGGTTTAGCCCGTGAATAACTATGAAATCTACTTTTGGCGCAGCGGACCCAAGAAGGCCGCACATCTGGACGATTTTACGGAAAGGTAAGGGACAGTGAACAGTCTGGTGGCCCCTAAGAGGACATTCCCCCTCGCTCAAATGAACCTCGCTGGCCGCTAGCATTTCCTATTTTCTCATCACACCTTTGAATTTTTCATGTTTTTTCTTCCTCGATGAACTTCGTCTCCTTTCTTTTTTGTTTGTTTTGTCTTTCGTTCGAGCTCTTTATCTGTTACTGGCGTCAGTGTAGTGATAGTAGGGGTGAACAGACCTACGCACGATCACGTGATTACCTAATTTTTTCGTATCTACAGGTTTCCATTTTTTCTTTCGCGCGTGCGAAAGCTTCGCTAATGCGAAATTGGTTAATTATTAATAGCGCCATATTTTCAAATTCTTGTACCGTTTTTGCAGAAATGCACCAAGAGAGAATGATCTAGCTCATTCTCTCTTGAATGCACATATTAAGCTGGTGATTTTTCCTGTAGGGCAGTGAATTCACAGTTAGCCCACGGAAGAAAAATGAGTGGTTCTTGTGCCGAACGAAATCTCAAAATGCTTGTAAATTTCCCTAAGCAAATTGTTTTTGAAGGAAAAAGATTTACGTGAGCCTTCTCGCAAAGATTGTACTCATCATACATCAGAGGGCGGTTGCCAGCAATTGCTTCCACCACAGCTTTGCTGCCATTTCTTTCTCCAGGTTCCTCATCGTCCTTCAGTATGCATAGTCTTTAAGTACACCGAAAATAATTTGCGACAAAACTTGAGCCACTCGGCTTTGGTAAACGTTCGTCTGCGATTTGCGTTGCTTTCTGCCCCTCAAGGGACACCTCTTCAGTCAAAAATGGTATACAAAAGAGTGATGGGTTGAACAGTCAGGACGGAGAGTCTCTAATTATAACACTTTGTTGTTGTATACCCTCCTGCCCCCACCCCCGCCACCCCGCCCGATAGGGCGGAAAGCTAAGTTCGTAAATAGACCTTTTTACCGATATACGGCGGCCATATTGAATTAATTCGATTTAAGGAGTATTATAGGATGCCCAGGGGGCATGTATTTTCGAGCGCTTTTCGGGACAAAGTTTTCTTAGAATAAGATTGTAATGGGCAAAAAGATCCTTGTGCCGTGTTTTGATGTAATAATTATCTCCTTTTTCCCGAGAAATGTACAATGAAAGTCCATATTTCTAATACAAAACTAGAAAAAGGCGAACATTATTACACCAAAATACGGCACAAGACGACCGGAAATCCTTACATACGGAAAAGCAAAACGAAATAACTCAGCTAAATATTCATTAAACTTTTCATATTATTATTAGTTTAAAAGTGTTGTAGGAGAAGAGCAAAGCGTTTTGAAATTCTCTTGAAGCATCTCCTTTCTAAGTGTAATCAGAATCTCTTCTTCTTTAACTCTAATGTGAGGAAGGATTGTGATCCTTCTTCTTTATAGAAGAAGGGGTTAAGTGAGCGTTTCTTCATCGTGTGCGTTGGAAGAAACATGTGTCAGTGGTCTGTCATTCAGGATAACCTCAATATAAATAACAATGGTGTGCAGGGTGTTAAAAGTTATAAATGATCGTCTAAGGACCTTCTTCAGAGTTATCTGAGGCGACCGCCGCCCGGTTAGCTCAATGGGATAAGCGCCGGTCTGCTGAGCGGGAGACCGTAGGTTCAAACCCCGGCCGGACCAACACTCAGGGTCTTTAAATAACTGAGGAGAAATTGCTGCCCTTGTAATAACGTCTGCAAACGGTTAGACTTTCTAGTCTTCTCGGATAAGGACTATAAACTGTAGTCCCCCTCTCATAATTACAAGCCCTTGCACATGTAATAAATCTGTGGGACTCTTCTCTTCTTCGTAAAAAGTAGGGCACGTATATGTAGTGCCCGGTGTAGTGGTCTATCTCACTTTCACACTTATGTATGGGGGCATCATTACTCACTCCTTCATTACTTGTAAACTGCACCTTAAGCAGTCTGGCAAAGTCCTCCAACCAGTGTTGTAAATTATCCTTGAAAAGCCGTGAATGGTGACACTTATTAACCTTTCCCAGAATCCTTCATGCTAAGGTGTTCTTTTAGGTATAAAGCGCCAATCTACACCCTGTTTGCTCAGTGACGCTTTTAATATCTGCGATGGAAACAGTGCGGTTACCTCTTCAGCAGCTAACAGTTACGTAGAAGCATTATCAGATATCGTTTGTTGGGGGACAGACCTTCGGGCAGCAAATCCTCGATACGCGAGAACGAAGGTTTGTACCGAAAAATCTGTAACGACTACAAGGTAGACTACTCTTGTTGTAGCACGTGTAAAGAAGCAGATGTAATCTTTCTTTTCGGCTATAGCTTTGCGGGTGTTTAAAGCTCTTGTAAAGTCTACGTCAGAGACTGTAAATAGTTCTGCTTGAGTGAGTCTTTTCTTTGGAAGAAGAGATGGGTCAGGATGTTGTACGGCAATCCTATAATCGTCTTGCAAGTGACGCAGTGATTGATCGGCTTTCTTGACACGCTGGCGTCCAGCAGGAATCCAATATCTCAGACGTACGAGATTCAGTGTGAAATTCGAACAAGCATATAATTGATTAACATGCGTGACACTGATGTCTGAGGAGTAAGAACTTGGTAGATTTGGAAACTAGCGCATTGTGAGCCCTCTTGCCGAAACGGATAACATTAGTATCATCTAAAAAGAGGAGTAGCTGTCGAACTAGTGGTTTTTGGCGTAGATTTGGAGAGCATGCTGGAGATCTCCTTATGGTAACTCACTTGCTGACGATTCTTGATCCATTCTCTCTGGGCATGAGCCAGTTCTTGTGTTGTCAGAGCTCCTTTGTTCTTGTTCTTCTTTCTGGTATTGAGCACAAACCGCAGGACGTAGGGTTTGACGTAGGTGAGCCTGGAAATGGTGCTGATAGGTCTGTTGGTTATCTATGGTCAATGGTTGGAGATAACCTTGGAGCGGTAAACTTGAAAGGGGCTGTTAGGGTCACTGAGGTAACTCAATCAGAAGAAGCGCGTAGCATCCCTATCTTGTTCACCAAGACTGATGTTTAAGAAAGCCTTCTCAGTGTCAGTTGCAAAACCAAACGTACGGCGGGGGAATCGGGGTAGGATAGCAGTTAAGACATTAAGAATAGGTGGCCCTGGTAACAGACTGTCATTAAGGCTAGGGTGTTCTTAGGATTGTCGACAGCTGCAGTCTTACACGACGCGTATTGGTGTGGTTGCAGATTCCTTAAACAAGGCATGGTGTGGGAGATAGTGGCAGGTACCTACAATTCCAAAGGTTATCATTAATTTCAATTTTCCCGCTTCGCATTTGTCATGAAAAGATCCAGAGCATAGATTGCATGTCAATTCCTTTTGGTTTAGCCATATAGTTTTATTGCATGCTAAACAACTCTTCTTGACTGTAATATTTTGCACTGACTTTTTCCTTCCCGTTCATGTTTGCGTTATCAGGACCGGGATTTGTTTCCACGTCACCAGCCGGCGAGAACGAGACGATCTGTCGTAACCGAGTTAGGGCAGTAACAATGACTTTGTTTAGATCTTTTGATCGTTCTGGTGATTTTTGTTCTTCTTTTACACTTTGTGATTAATTGTGTAAGGGGTGGCAGGAATTCCTGGCTGGCTTCCCATTCAGTGTCAATACCAGAAGGCGAGACCGCAGTATGAATATTCCACAGTGCATGATTCGAGCTTCCATGAAAGAATGAAGTGTTAAGACTGTTAAGCCCACCGTCATGGCGCCTTCCATTCTTTAGTTAATTCCATCCAA
This sequence comes from Porites lutea, assembly GCF_958299795.1. Lineage (NCBI taxonomy): Eukaryota > Metazoa > Cnidaria > Anthozoa > Scleractinia > Poritidae > Porites > Porites lutea. The sequence continues at coordinate 45,040,075 of NC_133203.1, forward strand.
ACAAAGCAGACACTGGATCATTAGACAAGAATTCAGCGCTATTGGCCAAAGGGCCGGTCGAACACGACATCAAGATACGAAGTTAGGGACCGGTCATTATTTATCGCCTGGGGGGGGTCGGAGGATTTTGGGCTAAACACGATGAAATTTAGCCGATCCCCCCTTTAAATGTTATTTTATTGAAGTGATCCCCCCTCATAACTATATATAACTTTCGTGATCCCCCCCCCATGTCTTTGTACCCATATTCACCTTTCGACGTGTATATTTAGTGTTTTAAACGTTCATATACAGGTAGTATTTCTAACTATGATGTACTTACAGCATAATAAAGCCGTTATCGCGCAGTCTTTTTTTAAAAGTGTCTCTTGATCCGTGTCTTTTTCAAACGCACACACCAAGAAACTGAGGTTTTTTAACAGCATTGTCCAACAAAGTTACGAGTCTGCGTTTCGTCACAAGCAATCTGGGTTCAGGAACTACCTGCTTGAACAACAGCAAACGCGATGGGCGCTAAATAACAAGATAGAGGAGCTGTCAAACAAAGCGAACAATTTACTGAAGAATGAGAGATATGGAGTGTGCCAAAACATTAAAAAGTTCATTTCAGGCACAAACACCTGCAACAGCAGTGACGTTGCAAAGTGCGAGTCTTACTTGAGCACTGTAAATGACACTTTGAACAGTGCGTCTGATTTACGGTCATTGATCGATAGCAAACGTAAGGAGCTGTTTTCAGAGGACCACACTCTAAAGTCATTTGCAGGCGATGAGTTGGCCTATTTAGAAGAAGCACATAGGCGAATCACTACACTGCACGAGGAACTTCAGTCCGCATCCAACAAGTTGACAACAGCGCATATTAACCTGTCAAAGAAGTTTCCTTTGTGCGCGAGACAATCAACAATGTCAAGAAGAAAGAAGGAAAATAAGAGGAAGGTCCGAAAAACCAAGGACAAGCGACTCAAGCAGAGGGCACGTCATCTCTTAGGAAACTTGACCTCAATCGAGGTCGCGGGGCAAATTTTCGGTTCAATCGAAGAGAATGATAGAGTTACTCCTGTAGATAGCATCAATGCTGACTTTGCTAAGAAACTAACAAGGCGTTTGCATCTAGACCCTTTGCTATGGCTACTAGAAAAGGGTATTTTTAGCACGACCCTAGCAAAAAATATAGAGCAAGTAGCGGCCATTTTAAGGGCACAAAGTCCAGGGTCAACCTGCCGAAGGGGACTAAATGTTGCTGTTGAATCGGATGACGAGGCTCAAGAGGCAAATGAAGTTGTTGAATGGGATGATGAGGCTCAAGATGAGGCAGATGAAGCAGTTGAATCGAATTTAGTATAGAGCTGACACAGGACGCCCATTCCTGGAGAGGCGATAAATGGTTTATGTTTAAACAAACACGCTTTTTACAATGTTCCAGTTATCAGAAGTTTATATAGTTCACAATTTAGAATTCACCTGTCATGTTTAAAGATGAATATTAGCTAAGTCATGAGCACGTTATAAAAGGAAAAATATAAAAGCGTTAAAACAAAGCTTTCTCGATATAAATTGAAATGCACACATTCGCCAGAGTGACAGACTTCCGTTTTTTAAATAAAGTTGTGTTAATAGAACAAATTGAGATTGCAAATGCCATCATCTCCCAGCAGAATGGGCACATTTATGTTGTATGCTTTCAAACTGGAATTGTTCAAGCAGATTTGAGTGGTCCCCCCTCTGAATCCTTCCAAAATTTTCAGTGATCCCCCCCTTTTGGGCTCTCAGTTACGACTGATCCCCCCCTCTGTTCTCCTAAAAATCAAGTGATCCCCCCCAAAATCCTCCGACCCCCCCCAGGTGATAAATAATGACCGGTCCCTTACCGCAGATCGAGAACCAAAAACTCCATCTGTAGACATAAATAGCGACTCTGCTGTAGTTAAAATTCGCCCAGTTATGTGTCCAAACTTTAGGAAGGAGCTGACATACTTGTGGTTGGTATAAATTCTCCCAACGAAGAGTAAAAAGAGTAAAAGCACAGAAACCGAAAAGACGCGGCTGCTCACTATTATTCATACAGTAAAAACCCGCGTATAAGAACCTAACATTTAAGAACCTGTTAGGCTAAAGTTTCATTTTTAAGCACATTAGAACAATTTTAGGCTAAAATCCTAAAACAGGTTCTTATTTTCAAAATATATATATATATATATAACACAGTCTGTATGCAATAATACTCTAAACACTATAGCATGGTTACATAAAACTTTACCATAGGTTTGATTGTAACAGAATCAGATTAAAATAGTATAGTATTTTGCTTAACGAAGCCTCCAAGAATACTGTTTTTGGACATTAAACACCAGATCATTTAAAAATTCAGCTTTATTTCTTGAACAAAAGTTAAGAACCTAATTAAGAACCTAGTTAGCCTAATTTTACACTAAATACCATTTATATAAGAACCTGTTTAGGCTAACTTGGAAAAACCTCGGTTCTTATACGCGGGTTTTTACTGTACATGCACGTATGTGCCAAAGTTGTTGTTTTCTAGTTGGGTGGCATCCTTTTCTATAGCAGAATCCATTTTAAACCTCAAAATTATGAAAAAAATATCGCGAAGATCTGAATAGGCACATTCCACAAAAGATAAACGAATTCGCTTCGTTTGCACTTGCCGGAAGGTACTCCTAGTTCTAGTACTGGGGTACAGCTGAGGATCAATAGAAGGATGAAGATGTATTCTTATGCTAAAGTGTTTTTACACATGTTCCTAATTTTTGGTTAAGATGTATCAGCCCCAGACCATAATGTGAAAATGCCTTGCCGCTACGATTTAATTATCTGTACCAAAATAATAATTACGGTTCTATCATCCGTTCTTTAAGGAACATTTGTTTAAATGCTCTAAGAAAAATCAGCTTCATTAGCCCAATGACACCTTAAAGCAATGATTGAATTTTCAAATTCCACACACACACACACACACACACAATGCAAAAATTCATTCGGCAAATAGTTCTAGTTTTTAGAGGATTTTTATTTTTCAAATTTTTTGAGGGAATAAGTCAGTTTGTAACACCTTCTGAAGCATGACACGATAACAGTGATATAGTGTGACGTAAGAAAATATCCCTCAACAAAAAACAGTGTGTTGAAAGTTTTAATATTGATTGTTTGTTGGCCTGAGAATGGCCGACCAATACTGGTTCCCCCGAGAAACGACGTCTGACTAACGCGCGAGGATCAACAGAGGATGACCAATGAGGTGTCACTACTCAGAGTGCTTCTGATTGGTTCAAACAAGTTTCACTTTTAAAATTATGAATATATGAAAATCATATGTATAGAGTGAAGAATTATTTGAAAGAAGATCATCGCAGTTGTATACGCAACTTATGCATGCAGTTGCGAAAAGAAAGCCTGAAAAAAAATCAGGCCATTATCACCCACAAGAGTTGACTGGAATGGGGAAAGGAAGTACCGACATAGTTTTCTTCTGTGTTTTCTGAATAAATACCATCAAATAGTTCGTCACGATGCTTAGTTGCCTCTTTGATTGAGAAAGAAATCTAGTCTACAAGTCATGGAACTTTTAATCAGAATTTGGGCTACTAATACTTGTGCGGCACGGTTTGATCAAGGAAACTAGCTTTTTGAAAGTAAACATATATATTTCATTATAAATCTTTCACTGGCCGCTTTGTCACGTTGCTTTTGTAGCTTTTATCGTGTATCAAAGCGCTTTACTATTGAATTTCGCCAGCTTTCGCCATGTGCTAAACTGATTGTTACTTGCGTGAACGCCATTTGCACGATATTGGTAACCACTTTTTTGTACAACTTGACAAGTATAACGCTATACTGTTACTACTAAACTACTGTTACCACTATCTACTAAACTCGTGTATAGAAAGTTGATTTTCTGTACGGTCATATTATGGTGCAAATGATACGCATTTCAATCAGTACATAGTTTTGGTGGTAGCTTTAACCAGTGTGGCATTGGTGCCGATGACTTTCTTGCTTATTTTATATAGGGGCACATCAAAGGCAAGCGAGGGGAACACCCTCCCTTCGCCCTAAAAAGAGACCGGGTTGCCTACGCAGGCTATTTTAGCTTTGAGTTCGATGAGGAATTAAATCATTGTTAAAGAACTGTAGCGTCGTTAAAGGACGCTATTTTAACATACTTTTGAATAACGAGTGGAAGTTTTGTCAGAGATCTCACATCTCACTTACCTCTTAAATAACGCTTGATAGACGAAACTTTTAAAGGTTTCTTGTAAGCTCAAAATTGACTGACGGAATGTTCATGGCTTTCAAAGCGTTAGATTATCAATGCGCGATATATAACCGTGCATAGAAGAACGATTATTGTACTTTAATTTCCATTTTCAACATTGTGTCTTTGTCTTGGAGACACTATTGAAGGCACCACTTAAGAGCGGCAAATGTGCTATTTAAGCGTGAAATAAGAAACACGTTAAAGCCACTACACCTGTAGCTCAATACATAGGGTTGCGACTTCTTATTAGAGCATAACTAAGTACTCCATACACGCTCAAAGTGTATTGCATTAATCCCCTCCTTATAGTCAAATAATAAGAATAATACTAGTAGTAATAGTCGCTACTGGGTGGCACGACCAATCAGAATCGAGTATTCAAACACGTGACTGAATTAATTAACTCTCGACCAATCAGCGTCCAGGGGGTTAGTACTACATGTAAAACCATCACGAAAAGTCTCCCAACATTCCCCCGTCATGTAAGACACACGAAAAGTCATGTTTCAACCAATTTTATTCTGACGTCATACCTAGCGTTACAATCGGGACGTGTGTGACCTCCTATTGACGTCACGCCCATTTCGTTTTAAAAAGTTTAAAAAGTCATTAAAAAATGGCCGGGAAAGCGGTGGTTCGGTGACCATTGCCGGTACTGGCAAGAAGTTCTCGCTTTCGGCCGATGAGTCCAGCCAGCCAGGTGGGACTCGAGGCTTACAGGTTCGATAAATGTCATTTTTTGTTTACGTGACTCTGTAGAAAGTATTGCACAGGGTATGAAAATTCTGTAGAAAACAACAGGTGGTTCTAAAGTAAACCCTAACTCTTTTGGTTCTTAAATCAACTCCATTCTTGTTCCTAATGAGTGGAAAGTCTATTTATAAAAAGAGGGAATAAGAGATACGATCCCTTAGTAAAACATGTCTTCTTATTTAGCGTTAAATATCGGATATATAACAAAACACACACACACATACAAAAAGTGGAGCTGAAAACTCTCTATTTCAATTTTGACTCACCATTACGAAAGCGTTTTCTCCGTTCCATCTCGAGGAAACGACTAACTATTGAAATCTCAGCGCTTGATGAGCTTATGGTTTTGTCAATTTACGCGCCGTTAGCGTTAGTCAGTTAATTATGCGGGCTAACAAGGCTAAAGTTGAATACAAATTAGTTCGTCTCTACAGCTAGACCCAAGGGAGCACCTTGACTTATTATTGTAAAAGCACAAACAATTGATAACTTAACAAGGATCAATTTAAACACGCGACAAATAAATTGACAAGACACGAGATACAGTTTTAAAAACTTTATTGAAAACCAGTGACAAAAAGAGTCAAATAAACAGCGATTTGGAAGGGATGGAAATTAATCATCTTCTTCGTTCTCCTCTTTAGAAGGTGAATAATAATTGGTTTCCAGCGTCGTGGTGTTTTTGTGTGTAATTAATCCACAATCGTGACACCGAAGAAAGCCCTCTTTGATGTATTTTCTCTCCTCAGGGATCTGGTGATCGCATATAGGACAAATCTTGTAGTTATCGTGCCAAAAGCATTTAGGACATTTCATGATCAATGTGGAATACACATTAGAGTTTTCGCAACGTTCACAGGGACTTTTAGAGTGAAAGGTGGTGGACGTTTCAGGGCTACTACTTTCTGCTTCCTCTCTATCGTTTTCGGTGTCGTTGTCGCTCTCTTGGGTGCCTTCAGTTTCAATGCCATTCTCAGAAGCCACTTCCTCCTCCTCCTCCTGATTTTCAATATCCGATGAACTCTCCTCATTATTACTCTCATTATCGGAAGTATTTTCTACATTTCGGTAACCTTTTTCCTTTTCTATTAAATCACTTAACAACTTTTTGTTTTTGATTAAACCTTTATCGATTCCTAACTCTGAAGGCTTGGTAACCTCATTGTTATGAGGGAGTAACACATACTCAACTAGCTCGGCGATGTTTGTGACGGGAATAGTGCGTTTATTTCGAAGTAATTGTCCGCTGGGAGTCCAGAAAAGAATATCTTTGGAGGCGGCCATACTATGCAGCAAATCAGAATTACGCTTTTCCGACACTGCTCGGGAAAGATGACTCAAAACATCTTTTATTCTTGGTTCTTCTTTATTCTTGGTTCTTCATCCTCGCTTTCATCACCAGAACTTTCACTTTCTTCATGTTCACTCTCGTGTTCTTCTTCAACCAAATCTATCTTTCTCTTCATTTTGATGAGCACCCGTGACAGACCGTTGCTTCAAATGAGTAACTTATAGTTTCGTTTCCTCTTTTATAGCATCAAAAAGCCTAGGCTTGTAACAGCAGGTACCAATAGGTCTTGAATAAAACCATCACCCTCTTGTACAAGGATTCACTTCTTTGTTTTGTAAGG